>NC_091454.1:64078268-64678268 GCF_027789765.1 Dendropsophus ebraccatus | reverse complement strand
TACATTGGTCAGGCACAGCAGAGTTGTCGGTTACATTGGTCAGGCACAGCAGAGTTGTCAGTTACATTGGTCAGGCACAGCAGATCTGAGTTGTCGGTTACATTGGTCAGGCTCAGCAGAGCCGAGTTGTCGTTTACATTGGTCAGGCACAGCAGAGTTGTCAGTTACATTGGTCAGGCACAGCAGAGCTGAGTTGTCGGTTACATTGGTCAGGCACAGCAGAGTTGTCAGTTACATTGGTCAGGCACAGCAGAGCTGAGTTGTCGTTACATTGGTCAGGCACAGCAGAGTTGTCGGTTACATTGGTCAGGCACAGCAGAGTTGTCAGTTACATTGGTCAGGCACAGCAGAGTTGTCGGTTACATTGGTCAGGCACAGCAGAGTTGTCAGTTACATTGGTCAGGCACAGCAGAGCCGAGTTGTCGGTTACATTGGTCAGGCACAGCAGAGCCGAGTTGTCGGTTACATTGGTCAGGCACAGCAGAGCCGAGTTGTCGGTTACATTGGTCATGCACAGCAGAGCCGAGTTGTCGGTTACATTGGTCAGGCACAGCAGAGCCGAGTTGTCGGTTACATTGGTCAGGCACAGCAAAGCCGAGTTGTCGGTTACATTGGTCAGGCACAGCAGAGCCGAGTTGTCAGTACGGTAGGGACTGGTTCAGCAGTAGCTGATTTATATACTATACCAGGATGGGGGCACACACACTCTCTCTCTCTCTCTCTCTCTCTCTCTCTCTCTCTCTCTCTCACACACACACACACACACACACACAGACACACACTCTCTCTCTCACACACACACACACACACACACACTCACTCACTCACACTCACTCTCTCACACACACTTACTCTATGCAGGGAAGCTCCAGGACCCATTCAGTCTTCAGTGCTCCTCACACAGCGGCTCCTCCCCTCCCCCTCATGTTCCGACCTTGCAGCAGAGACGACGGCAGCCAGAGAAGTTTGTGAGATGGAAGGAGGGAGGGAGGAGAGAGGAGAGGGGGAGGCAGGAGAGAGGAGAGGGGGAGGCAGGAGAGAGGAGAGGGGGCCCGCTGCATCTACCTGTCATCTGGGAGAGCACACAGGCCGGAAGTCACCAGCTCCACATGAGCCTGGGAGCTGCTGAGGAGGGGGCCGGTCCATTGTGGAGGGTGGGGGGGGATTCTGCAGCCCGGTCCACAGACAGTGCAGGGGGGAGGAGGGCCTAATGATTTTAGTTAAGTAGAAGGGGCCCCTTACATCTGCGGGAGCTCTCCCCTCTCCCTGCACTGTCTGTATACCAGGTTTCTCATAAAAGTGAAGTGTGTGGGAGACCCGGGCCCCCCCATAGGCCGGGCCCCATACACCTGTACTGCCAGTAATGCCCTGTTGGCGGCCCTGACTATCACCATCCGAGATGCACTCCGATGCTGACAGTTAACTCTGTAAATACTGCGGTCAGTTCTCTGCCTGGTAACCATTGGAACGCTGCAATGAGATTGCAGAGTCCTGATGGTAGCCATGAAAACCGGAGGACGGCAGGGAAAAAAGGGACATAAGGCCCACTTGAGCATGTGGCCACAAGCTCTGCCCACTCCCCTCTCTCCCCTGCTGCTGTTACAAGCTTCCAACGGCGGCAGGGGGCAGAGGGAGGGGGCAAAGATAGGGACATCATTATAATCCCATAAGCTGAAGTCAAAAGACAACCCGGGCATTGAGGAATCAATGACCCATGGTCGTTAAAGGGTTAATATCCCTTCTAACCAGGGTCATAAACACATTAAAAATTGGAGAATCAATTACAAGTGTAAAATCATTAAGAATTTTTCAATCAGAATCTTTACATCGAAAGCCAACATGAAAATCAAATGTATCTAATGCTGCGTATACACGTAACGATTATCGTGCGAATTTGCGCGATAACGATAGAATTCAAACGATAATCGTACGTGTAAACGCAGCTAACGAACAAACGACGAACGAGAAATCGTTCATTTTGATCTTTGAACATGTTCTTAAATCGTCATTGATCGTTCGCAAAAAATTTGCAGATCGTTCCGTGTGAACAGTCGTTTGCCGATTTAACCAATATGTGAGATAGGCTGAAGCGATCGCAAAACGAATTTTCAGTACGATATATCGTACCGTCTAAACGCTGATCGTTATGAAAAAAAAATTGTTACTCCGACATCGTTAATCATACGATTGGGCCAATTATCGTTTCATGTAAGCGCAGCATTAGGCCCCGTTCCCACTGAGCAAAACTAGCGGAATGCCGTTAGCCTCCCTCTCATAATGGGAGTCTATGGGAGGCGCGTGCTCCTGCTTTGTCCGTGCTGAAGAATGAACATGTTCATTCTTCAGCGCGGACAGGGAAGGAGCACACGCCTCCCATAGACTCCCATTATGAGAGGGAGGCTAACGGCATTCCGCGGGGGACAATTCTGCCGCGGAATTCCACTAGTTTTGCTAGTGTTACATTACCTCCCCCTCTGGATTTCTGCTGGTTGTCAAACCAAACCTTCAACTTTATTTTACAAAAAAAATAGCATCAAGTCAAATTCCAATTGATCCCATTTGGCTTCTAAGCGTGACAAAGTCCTTTGGGTAATAAATGCATTACAGGTGTGGTGAGCTCTTCAGAAGAGTTATTTACCAACGAGCCCTTCCTCCTTGTAGTTATCTTTGGCATAATCTCTTAGTTATGTCTCTGGCTCTTTGTTCTTCTGGGGTTTGTGCTTGTGGCCTCCACTCTGGGTTTGTTTCTTGTCTTTGCCTATGAATGGTCTAAAAAAATAACATATTTTCATTATTTGATAATCCAACAGCAGATGATGTTATATTCCTCCCGGTTTTTGTGTCTTTTTTATTGATGAGCGAGCATGCTCGTCCGAGCTTGGTACTCGTTTGAGAATTAGGGTACTCGATGGTGCTCAGTACTTGGACGAGTATCTCGCAATACTGACAATGGCATCTTCCTCTTCCTGCATGTTTGGCTGATTTTTTTCAGCCAATCATCATGAAGGAGAGTCTTTGGGAGCTCGTAGCATCACGTGGGAACCCTACATGTCAATAGCAGTGAGTGGCTGGCTAGGGAGAGAGCTGCTGTCTGTCAGGAAGAGTGTTAGGCAGGGAATTAGTGTGCGGTTTGGCAAGGATACGACACGAAGAACCCAACAGTCCTTCTAAGGGCTTAAAATTTTTTAAACATGTTTTACTTTTGCTACTTTTGGCTGCTGGCTTGGACTTGTAGTGCAGCTGTCAGTAGTCAATTTGTCCTGTTGCTGACATTCTCTTGGCTGGCTGGGACCTGTAGTTCATCTATACCTATCCTCACTGTGCATTCTGCCCCTGCTGTTTTTTGTCTGTTTCCATGTTGTTTCCATCATTTTCTGAGGTTGACAGGTTTTCACACAACCTTCCCTGTGCAGAGCTTTGGTCCCCTGCAAAAATGCTCGAGTTTCCCATTGACTTCAATGGGGTCCATTACTCGAAACGAGCACCCAAGCATCGGGAAATATTTGTCATGGGTATCGAGCACCCGAGCATTTTAGTACTCGCTCATCTCTAGTCTTTATTCCTTATGTTGTTTATGTTAACATCACCCCCAGAGAAGTGTCCCTGTAAAATTTGTGACTTCTGGTTTCTTCCTCTTCCTTCCTGATTTTTTTAAGGAAAGTAGATTGTTTCTCTATGAAGGTGTTAAACTCATCTGGTTGTAATATCCCTTTCTAAGACGTCTCTAACTCCATCACTTTTGCAAAGATCTTCCAATATTGCAATATTTATTTATAATTTCTTCCTTGCATGGTCTGTCCTGTGCAAGTGCTGATTTTTTTCTATTTTATCTATCTATCTATCTATCTATCTATCTATCTATCTATCTATCTATCTATTATATTTTTGCAGTGTTTTTATGTCTCTGTCCATCCTATGTCTCTGTCCATCATACCTTGTCTACACCATTGAGCCACTTTGTGTTCAGCTCACAAAAAGAAATATTTTTTTCTTGCTAAATGGAATAAAGGTATACTCATTGCATCTATCTCTGGGGAAAGGTTCATGATTCTATCAGACTCTGTAAGATCAAGAAATTCATTAGCTTACAAAGTGAATCCCCTGATGAATCTAAAAGGCTTTCAACAAAACTGAACACCTCGGAGAACATCTTTCTTGCCAATTTCATAATGCCTTTACAAGTCATCAAAGGTCTTGCCTGCTAGTCATTTCATTTAAGGCTTGATCCGCAGCTTACGTGTATCTCTTGTTACAAACAACATATGATAGTTTGTACAGATGTGAAAACAGTTTCTTAATGTTTCATGTTATTAACCAAAAACATGATGAAAGGATGTTTTAAAAGATTATTTTATAATGCTAATGCACAACACAAAAAGTAATGATCTTATAACATTCTGAGATACTATTGATAATATATATACCAAACACACATGCACGCAATAGGTAGCTCCCCAAACACAACCCCCACCTATCACCCCACCACCCATCACCCCCACTTGGCATTTTAATGCAGACAGACAGCAAGGCACTTTTAACTGAAAAACCCAAGTTTTGTTAGCCATCAATTAAACCCTGGACCCTGACCGGCCAGTTGCCATTGTGTCATATAAGCTGCTAGTCTCTAGCAGTAGGTGTGTTGCACAAGTGGTCAGATCACATGACCACCTATGCCTCACAACTACTGTTAAAGACCCTCACACTCAACAATTGATAGCCTATCCAGCCTATCCTTTCCCATCTTAAAAGGGTATTCCACTCATTTTAACTTTTAATAGGTTGCTGCCCTGGCAGAGAACATAAACAGGCTATTCTTACCTTTCCACACTCCTCCATGTCCTCCTGGGTCATCTTCGGGTCCCTGGCTGAATGATCTCAGCTCCATTTCAGAGATGGACTCATCTCAGCAGTTACTGCTCGCTCAGCCAATGACCGGCCATGGCGCTGTCTTGTCTCAGTCAGTGTTTGGCTGAGCGGGCTGTCATTGCCGAGATGAATCTATTTGTTACGTTAATTGCTAGGGCAGCGACATAAAAGTTTAAAATAAGCATTGTGATGACAAAAGTCGTGGATCTGCTGTACCCACACTAGCAATGGCGTAAGCTGCACCAGTTAGCAGAGTCTAAGGGGCCGCTGGTGTTCACCAGTGCCCATCGCAAGGCAGGTTGGACTTCTGCGGCAGGCAACCCCCAGGTGTTTTATTGGATGGCACTTTGCATATGCTCTGTTAAGCGTACTGTAGTATTTTGGAGTGTAGCACTTGCACTTTATTGTTATTATATGCATTTATGCTGATGAGTTGACAGAACACTTATTCATTACATGCACATGCCCTTTATACCCTCTGTGTCCCAGTAATGGGGTGTCCCACCGCCCAGGTCTTGTCTTTAGTAATTTTCTGTGGTAGATTCAATAAAGTTTTCCTAATTTTTCCATAGATTTTTCCATAGATTTGGTATTATTCAAGGCTCATGTTACTTGATAGGTGTATACTATTTGGTCTCTGAGTACCTTGAGCCAAGTGATTGAAGTGTTTAGAAAAGAAAGGCTCCTAGGAATATAGGTGTTCTTATTTCAATTAGGGACGACCTGACCCTTTAAATCACCGTGAGCCGATGCATGTGCGCCCCAGAAGGTGGGAATGCGCCCACCAGCACAGAGAAGACAGGACACACAGGAGCACGGCGAGGTAAGACGCCCTGTGAGGCCAAAATGACAGCAGGGCCGGGCCCCTGCACGTGGGATCCGCCATATGCTGAGAAGTGAGTGGGGGAAGTGATGCGACGGAAGCGTCAGCCTAGAGCGCGGGATGCCCCTACAGCCATGACAAGCAGAATACCCCTTTACTAATATATAATTTTTTTTTACTTATTTTAATGACTATAAGTCATAGTGTAATGATTATTTTTTTCTGATAGACAGTTTTAAAGTGACTCTCTGCTGTTTCACCAGATTTTGTTAAGCAAAGTGCAGACTGTTTGGTTAAAATGAGGTCTCATTGTGGTGTTCACAGCAGTTACTGGAATCTTATACAGAATTGTATAACCTTTGCTTTTTACCATACAGCCACAATGTCAGTAATATTACAGCCCTTTGATCACATTTTTAAAAGTACTACATTGCAAAGTACAATTTAGTACATGTACTCAGTTTGTTCACAGCTCAATAAAAAGAATTTACCTGCATTATAAAGTGAACAAATATGATAGGTAATGGAGCATAAGCATGTTAGGGGCACATTTGCTGATCATGTTTTTTGTCTAATAGCTCAATTATCTGGCTTTTTAGGAAAGCTCCTGTCACCATAAGCTTAAGTTCTAAGAAGTGTCATGACCTGTCACATAAGCTGCCAGAGAGCTGATCAGAAGGTCAATGTCATCACTTGATTCAAGGAAGCTATTTATTATTTCGTTTAACAAAAAGATAAACTTGAATTTTGACATAAAATGTTCACATCTTGGGCTCTTAAAACCGTACCTGTGGCAATTTTTTTTTTTTTTAATCAACAGAGGTTGGGATTACTAGTAGTTTTACAATATACTTGCTTTATTTATTTTTGTCTATGTTTAAATTAACATCATGCAAGTTCCCTCTGTGCCAATATTTTTTTTTCTCTGTTTAATCCCTTCCCTCCCAGGCTAATTAAATTTTTTGTGCTTTCATTTTTGTCCTCTTCATGTTTATAAGGCCATAGGGCTTGCATTTTTTCACCTACAGACCAACATGAGTACTTATTTTTTGCGACAACAATTGTAATTGTAACAATTGCAGTAGCAGACTTAATTTTTCCATAAAATATGTTGTGAAACCAGAAAAAATGTATTTGTGCAATGTGGAAAAAAACTAAATGTGTTTAAAATTGCTCTATTCCCATTCTTATAACACTTTTATCCTTTGATCTATGGGTCTGTGTGAGGTGTCATTTTTTGCGCCATGATCTGTTCTTTCTATTGGTACCTTGCTTGCATATATGTGACTTTTTGATCACTTTTTATTACAATTTTTCAGGATTTTATGTGGTCATTGATTGCCGAGCCTGGATCAGCGTCAGTGCGATGCTGAGCCCTGGCCCGACAAGGAGAAGGGGCCTCCCCTCCGCGATTGCATCCCACTAGACACCAGAAAGAGTGACACTTAAAGGGGTATTTGACCCAATGCAGTTAAAAAAAGAATTGCAAAAGCAGCTCTGTTGTACTCACTGTAACACCCCAAGCCCCCCCCCCAACCCCCCGAGCATTGTGACACCATTCTTGCATTTCTGCATGCTTTAGTTTTTGAAATTCTGTCATGCTTTTCAACATGGCACTGGCGAGGAGAGTCCAACTCCCAGCATGCATGCACTATGTCTCCCTCCCCTTCCTCCATCCTGTCATTTTTTCTCTCTCTCTGCCTACCTCCCTCCCTCCCTCTCTCATCTATCGCTGTTTCCTCCCCCGCGTTCACGTCTCTCCCTCTCTCCCTCCTCCATTGCTGTTTCCTCTCTGTGTTCACGTCCCTCCCTTCCTCCCTCATCCATTGCTGTTTCCTGCTAGCATTGACGTCTCTCTCTCCCTCCCTCATATATCACTCTGGTTCCTCTCCCGCGTTCACATCTCTCCCTCTCTCCCTTACCCATTGCTGTCTTCTCCCTGCGTTCACGTCTCTCTCCCTCATCCATTTGTGCCCTGGGGCTGCAATTCTGGGAAAATGTGTCACCCCTCTCACCACAGACAAGCCTCTACTGTCCTGTGTCTCTGCAGTATGCTGGGTTAACAGCAGTAAGTGTTTACAACCCAGCCCAAAACAGAGACGGAAGACAGGTGACACTCATTTTGTAAAGGAGAGGGGGAAAGGAATGAACAAGATGGAGTAGACTTAGTCTAACAGGATTTTTGTGTTGGCATGGGGTGAGACACTTAAAAAAGATCAAAAATGGTGCAGAGGCAGCAATAACATCCAATTGCATATATATTTGACTTTTTAGGTACTATTAAATATTGCAAAGAATTTTTTTAGTTGAATACTAGGAATGAGCGAACTTTTGAAAAGTTCGGTTCGGTTCGATCCGGCGAACTTTCGGGAAGTTCGGATTTCAACGAACCGAACCTAAAACAAATCTTGCTATAACAGCCGAATAATTGCAGCTACAATACTGGGAGTCTGATAGGGCATAGTTTGGTTTAGTTGCAGTTGCCATTACAATGAAAAAAGTGGAAAAAAATCAAAGTGCAAAAATAGTTAAAAAAAATAGTGAATAAAAAATAAAATAAAAAATTATAAAAAAAATAATGTTAATAATAAATAAGAATATTTAAAAAAGTTGAGGAGGAGGAGGCGGCAGCAGCACTTGTTTGCACTCAGTACAGTATAGTTGAGAAGAGACAAGTTGAGGAGCAGGAGAAGGCAGCATTTGATTGCACCCAGGCCAGTATTGTTGAGAAGAGACAAGTTGAGGAGCAGGAGGAGGAGGCAGCACTTGATTGCACCCAGGCCAGTATAGTTGAGAAAAGACATGTTGAGGAGCAGGAGGAGGCAGCACTTGATGGCACCCAGGCCAGTATAGTTGAGAAAAGACAAGTTGAGGAGCAGGAGAAGGCAGCACATGATTGCACCCAGGCAAGTATTGTTGAGAACAGACAAGTTGAGGAGCAGGAGGAGGAGACAGCACTTGATGGCACCCAGGCCAGTATTGTTGAGAAGAGACAAGTTAAGGAGCAGGAGGAGGCAGCACTTGATTGCACCCAAGCCAGTATAGTTGACAAGAGACAAGTTGAGGAGCAGAAGGAGGCAGCACTTGATTGCTCCTAGGCCAGTATTGTTGAGAACAGACAAATTGAGGAGCTTGAGGAGGAGGCAGCACTTGATTGCACCCAGGCAAGTATTGTTGAGAAGAAACAAGTTCAGGAGCAGGAGGAGAAGGCAGCACTTGATTGCACCCAGGACAGTATAGTTGAGAAGAGACAAGTTGAGGAGCAGGTGGAGGCAGCACTTGATTGCACCCAGGCCAGTATTGTTGAGAACAGACAAATTAAGGAGCAGGAGGTGGAGGCAGCACTTGATTGCACCCAGGCCAATATAGTTGAGAAGAGACAAGTTGAGGAGCAGGAGGAGGCAGCACTTGATTGCTCCCAGGCTAGTATTGTTGAGAACAGACAAGTTGAGGAGGCAGCTTCAGCAGCTCTTGATTGCACCCAGTATGTTTCCAAATAGACAATTGACGTTGGGGCCATTAGTAATAGCAGTATTCTTTTGCACCCAGAAGGGCCTAGTACAGAGAACTGAAGTTGGAAGCTAAGAATATGCACGCTTGAAAAAATAATTTTTTATACATAACAAAATGTTGATGTAGAGTTCAGCACAGGGCAGTCAACGTAAAAAAAAAAAACATTATAGCTAGTCTAGTAGGATATGGACAAGGTTAAATAGACAGACAACCTCAGCCACAGAATCCATGAGGTGAAGAAAGGACATTTAAAAAGGCACAAATTCAAGAAGGCTTTACCCCAGTTCCATTATACAAAAATATGTGTCCAATTTTCATGAAATGGAGACCTCACTGGCACTTGCTTTACAAATTGACGCAACTACTCTGGTGTCAAACCTGTTGAATCTGGGCATATGGCTGTTGGCAAGAAAGTTATTGATTGCCTGGACTTATCTTTTAAAGTGGGTAGGGGAAACATCCCTCATGGGGTATGGGAGTGACCTCCCACCCTCGCTTTGGTCACTCCCAAAAAACCTCACCCTATGGGTACCTTCACATTTGGCTGCGGGTCTGATGAGTAAAATCCACAGGGCATTTTTATACCGTTCACCAAATGGCGTTCAGTACTATGGTGCCGTCCAGACATACCCAGTTCTGCTCTGAACTGGGTATTTGCATCCAGTCCCATAGTACTGAAGGTGGCATAAAATCAGCCAACGATGCGCTGTAGATTTTAGGTAGCAGAGAATCCCAAAAAAGCATGCCATTGTAAAGGCACCCGCAAATAAGGCAAGTTACCTGCCTTTCAGCAACTGTTTGTTGCTGTAACTAACTGTGGAGGTTTTTTAAATCACAGTTGGACGGCAGCCTCCGTGATATATACCCCATAGACAGCCTTATTCCACGCGTGACTGCATGAGAGGCGTGAAATCGTTTGCACACAGAAGAACCCCATCGGGATTTGCGGTGCGAGATTTTACTACTCATGATATCAACAAAATACCTCAAGAATAGTTAGTACACGCTCACAAAACGGTGAGTAGTGTTCCTTAGCCCGGGTGCCAGGGATAGAACCCCACGGCTTTAGTTCACAAAAGCTGAAATCCCCACTTTGTGAAGCATAGTCGTGGGAATTATTTTAGGGATGGTACGGTTCTTGGGGGTATGGGTTGGACAGTGCACCGGTTTGAGGCATTAAGCTGGTGTGGAGATGTTAAATTGCCAACACACCATGGGCATTAAATTTGGAGATAGGGATCTGTTTATTCAAATGTATCCAAATTAAGTAGGGAATTTTTAAGGTGATTTTTTTTTTTATTTGGGGTCTAAAGGGGGAACATTGCTTAATAAGTTAAATTATGTATTTTTATGTTGGGCACATATTTAGGATATTATGGAGAGTTTCTTGGTCACACGGATTGCCATGCAAGATGGGTGACTGATGACTTAGTCATTCACATTAGGCAGGGGGATGGTATAATCCGATGTAATCCAGGCACGATTCATCTTCACAAAGGCAGCATCTCAACACTGTGGCAAGATAGCCTCATTCTTTGCGGTGTTACGATGTTACCCTTCACACCGAACACCCTCTCTGATGCCACACTACTGGCTGGGCAGGACAGCAGAGCCAAAGAAAACTCTGCCAGTTGAGGCCAAATGTCCAGTTTCTCTGCCCAGTACTGCACAAGGTCGGTGACACTTTGGGGCAGGGTACAATCCAGGTAGGCAGTGACCTGGTGGGTGAGCTCATGCTGGTCCACGCCATGAGTCCGGTGTTGTGTCCCCTCTTCAGCAGCTGGCTGCATGAAATTGCTTATCAGGGATTGTAGGCTGTAGCGACTTCTCACTCCTCCCCTAGTGGTGGTGGGAGTGGAGCGCACTGGTTCCCCTCGAGAGGATGTTGTCGGGGAACCTGGCGGGTCTCGCCGGTAAATTGAGACCAACTGACTGGTGAGTACACCAGTTTTGCCTCCCTCTGTGATGGCGGAAAAAACTCAGCCATTTTGCAGAGGTAGTGAGGGTCCACCAGGGTGGCCAGCCAGTATTGGTCCCTCTGGCGGATGTCCACAATCCGGCTGTAATTCCGGAGACACTCCCGCAGACACCTTGCCATCTGCACCAAGGACAATAAGCGCCTCTCCTCCACTGTCCTTGGTACATTTCAAGGGTCTGCTGGGGTCTTCCTCCTCTTCCTCTACCACCTCATCCTCCATCTCCTCCTGTGATCGAGAGGCAGAGAAGCCAGGTGACGGTGTGTGGAATGGCTGGGTGTAGACATCTTCCTCCTCCTCACCCTCCATCTGCACTTTATCCGGCTCTGGACTCAAGGTGATGTTCAGCCTTGGAGTGGTGGCCTGGAAATCCTCGCTGATGATGTTGTTCAGTGGGATGATGTTGTTGATACCATAGTCCTGCCTGCTCGCGAAGAGAGTCGCGTCCTCAAAAGGGATCAACAATTGGCAGACTTCCCGCATTAACTGCCAGTGTGTGACTTGGAAGTCGCAGTGTGGCGTGAAGCTGCCTGATTGCGCCATGAGGTAGTCTGTTGCAGCTGACCTTTGCTCGGACAGGTGGTCGAGCATATGGAGGGCAGAATTTCAGCGTGTTGGCACGTCGCAGATTAGCCAATATTGGGGCATACTGCACTGTCTCTGGATTCTGAGCAGGGTGTTCCTTGCAGTGTAGGAGTGGCTGAGATGTTTGCACACTCTGCGTGACATCCTCATAAGGTCTTGTAGTGCAGGAAATGATCAAAGAAACCTGTGCACTATGAGGTTTATCACATGTGCCATACAAGGTGTATGACTCAGCCCTCCCCGCTGCACTGCAGAGACAATGTTCCTCCCATTGTCCGCTATGACACTTTCCACCATTAGTCGACGTGGGGTCAGCCATTCAGCTATCTCCTCCCTGATGGTCCGGAGGAGCTCCTGCCCACTGTGGCTCCATTCACCCAGGCTCACCAAATGGAGGACAGCCTGAGAGCGCTGGTCCTGATATCGGTGGTAAGACACCGGGGCAGATTGGACTGCAGTGGTGGTGGAGGCAGAACTTGTGCTTCCCGCTGCTGGCCCCCTAAAGCACCGTGAAGGTGACAGTGGCAAGAATGGGCCAACTTGCTGATGGTCTCCTGGGAGGATGTCGATCCAATGGGCAGTAGAGGACATGTACTGCCCTTGCCCATAATTAGAGGACCAGACATTAGCACTCAGGTGCACAATCTTGGACACCGAGAGTCCCAATGAGTCGCCAACCTTTTTCTTCACGTAACTGTGCAGTGATGGAACAGCTTTGCCAGAGATGTAGTGACGGCTTGGGACACGCCATCTGGGGTGCGCACATGCCATGAAATCCCTGAAAGGCTGGGAGTCCACAAGGTTGAACAGCAGGGACTGAAGCATGCAGCCTAACCAGGTGTCCGGTCAGTTTCTGTGCCATGGGATGGCTGCTGGAGTACACATGACGTCTGTCCATGGACTCGGTCAGGGATTGCTGTCTCATTAGGGGTGTAGATGGCAGTGACACTGTGCTGCTGGCACCTGAGGCTGACAAGCCTTGAGTTCCACTGAAAGGATGCTGCATGATGGGATCTGCAGTGTATGGTGCATCCTGGCAGGAGGTGGTATTGGGGTCACGGTTCTTTCAGGCCTGTTGGTGTTGCCTTTCCCTATGCTTTCGCATCGATGTTGTCCCAAGATTATCACCCCTACCACAACTGACCCTCTTATTGCACAGCAGCCAGACGACAGAGGACCGTGGTTTGCTGACAGCCACGGGAGGTCTTGCTTGCTGTTCACTGCCACTCCTGCCTGAGGGTGCCCTCTCAGTGGTAGAGACTCCAAGGGCAGATCAAGGTTTGTCAAGAGTTCCCGGGCAGAAGGTGCCCCAAAGGTGAGTGGCATAGTAATAACAATAGACGGGGCAGAGGACTCTCGTTGACTGTCCCATGTAAGGGTGGTGTCGGATGATCCAGCCGATGGTTGACTCCTCGTTTGGGAGCTTTGGGCGGTGGAACTCGAGGATTGGGTAAGCCAATCTAGAACTTCTGGCTGTGTGGTTCTTAAATGACCTGTGGGCGTCTGGGGTAGCTGCACCCTGCTGCCACCCCTGTTATCTTGGCTGCCACCGGGCCTGGTGCTGCCACTTCTCCTACCCTCACCGCCTGCTGTTGCAGTCCTTGCCTGGGGAGTGCTGGAAGTAGGACACTTGGACACATTTATTTGCGTGAAATGAGAATTAAAAAAAAAGGCTTCTATAGGTTACTTCACCTGTAACAGCTTATAAGAAACAAACTTTTTTTATTTACTTTTTTGAAATATATATATTTTTTTACTTTTTTAAACGTTATTTATTTTTTTAATAACTTTTATAAAACTTTTTTTGTTGCGGCTAAACGGGGTTGACTGCATCCAGCAAAGCAGAAATGGACAGGTTTTGTGGGGCGCTGACTTAGTGTCACACTCTATATTGGGCTTGAATAAGTTTTGTTGCTATAGGTTACTTCACCTATAACAGCTTATGAGAAAAAAAAGGTTTTTTTAAACTTTTTTTTGGTGCGGCTAAACGGGGTTGATGGCACCCAGAAAAGCACAAATGGAAAGGTTTTGTGGGGCGCTGACTTAGCATCACACTCTATGGAGGGCTTCAACAAGGCTTGCTGCTATAGGTTACTTCACCTGTAACAGCTTATGAGAAACAAGCTTTTTTTATTTACTTTTTTGAAATATTTAGGTTTTTTTTTTACTTTTTTAAACTTTATTTATTTTTTTATAATTTTTTTTTAACTTTATTTGTTGCGGCTAAACGGTGTTGACGGCAACCAGCAAAGCAGAAATGGACAGGTTTTGTGGGGAGCTAACTTAGCGCCACACTCTATGGAGTCAGTATCCTCCTCCACTCCAAGGCGGGTAAAACAGGCGCAGGTCCAAGAGGTAATAGTAATATAAAATATCACTAAATATCAATAAATAAAATTTATTAAAATAATTATGCCAGTGACACAACGCGTTTCGAGACTGGTCCAGTCTCTTTATCAAGTTTCTAATACCATAATAATATAAAGACACATATATATAAAAAAAATAAAAACATTTTGGGGAGGATCAAACAAGGGTTAACCCTTACCCTCCATAAACATAATATGCTATACCATAAATACAGTAACTCTCTCATGTATATAAATCCACTTTAAAATACACATATTTGTATCCTTATAATCTCGGACATAATCGACGATGATTGTGCATAAGTCCATATCAGCAATTATAACTAGTGAACTGAACTAGGCAGATAGTTGAAGTCAAGTGTGTGAACAGAAACTAAAACAAAAAATCCCATAAAACTGCTGCAGTGTGTGAACAAATGCTAATACGCATGATCCTACAAACCTGCTGCAGTGTGTGAACAGATACTAAAACAGATAATCCCATAAAACTGCTGCAGTGTGTGAACAGATTCTAACACACATAATCCCATAAAACTGCTGCAGTGTGTAAACAAATACCATTACACATAATGGACAAAAGCTATTGCACATGACCCAATTGACCAACTGCAGAGTGACAACAGATACTAAACAATACACCTACTGCAGTATGTGAACAGATACAAATGCACATGATCACATGAACCTGCTGCAGTGTATGAACAGATACTAAGGTGCATGATCCCATGAACCTGCTGCAGTGTGTGAACAGATACTAATGCACGTCATCCCAAGAGAATGTGCAGTGTGTAAACACTCTATGGAGGGCTTTAATAAGTTTTGCTGCTATAGGTTACTTCATCTTTAACAGTTTATGAGAAAGAAAGTTTTTTTAAACTTTTTTTGGTGTGGCTAAACGGGGTTGACGGCACCCAGCAGAGCAGAAATGGACAGGTTTTGTGGGGCGCTGACTTAGTGTCACACTCTATGGAGGGCTTCAACAAGTTTTGCTGCTATAGGTTACTTCACCTATAACAACTTATGAGAAAGAAACTTTTTTTAACTTTGTTTGGTGCGGCTAAACAGGGTTGATGGCACCCAGCAGTGCAGCAACATGTAGCATGTACTCTCAGTCACAGGACAGGAGCTGCTTCAATGCTACCTGTCCTGACCCTTTTCTCACTTTTCTCTCCCGATTTCTTTCTTTCTCTCCCTATCTTTCCCTAGATCTCACAATTTTTATTATTTAAATGCCTATCTCTCCCGCTCTCTGTCCCATGCAGCCACCGGGGTCCATGTGCAGGGACCCGGCGCTGCTACCAGTTCGGCCCCGGGGGGCGCCTTACCTCGCCTCGCTCCTGGCTCCGTCTGTGCCGGCCGGCTGTCTCAGATTTTAAGGGCCAGTCCGCCCCTAATTGGAGGTTTGCACCAATGACTCCCTATAAATCCCAGCATGCCCTGTTACTCGTGTTGGAGCCTCTACATGCTTCCCATAGTGTTTGGCCCAGCTCCCTGTTGTTCCTAACCTTGGTCCTTGTTCCTTGTTCCTGTCCGCTGTCCCGGTCCCTAGTCCCTGTCCGCTGCCTTCCTATTGTTCCTGCGTACTGTCTGCCACCTGCGATTACGCCTACAGACCTCTGCCTGCACTATCTCCTGCCTACTGCTCCTGCCACGCCTCGCCTGCCGTCACTAGCAACCAAGCCAGAGGTAGCGACCTGGGGGTCGCCTGCCGCAGCAAGTCCATCCCGCCTTGCGGCGGGATCTGTTGAAAGCCAGCGGCCCCTTAGACTCCGCTCCCTGGTGAGGTTAGTGCCATCGCTAGTGACGGTTCAGTGGATCCACGACTCCAGGCGTAACAATTTCCTTGGATCTTGCTATTTTTTTTTCTCTTCCTCTCTCCTGCTTCTCTCACTAACACTTTCTATTCCTTCTCTATCTCTCCCTGTATCTATCTAGTTGTTTGGCTATCTATCTATCTATCTATCTATCTATCTATCTATCTATCACTTTTCCCTCTATCTGATACGGAGCTTCTCTCTCTGTGAAGTCTGGCAACACACTGACAAGCTGCTGGCGCGCTGAGCCTGGTGCTGTGGGGTGACGTCGCACATCTTGATTTTCACAGAAAACAGGATACAAGGGTTTAATTTGAGTAATAATCACTTGTATCCTGGTCGTTTTTATTTTAAACAGATTTGTAATGAACTTTCTCAAAGTTCGGTTCGGTACCGAACCGAACTTTATGCAAAGTTCGTAATGAATCTAGTTCGTAACGGTTCGGTTCGCCCATCCCTATTGAATACCCCTTTAACACATGAAAAAACCAGCGGGTGCAGCGATCGGGCCGTGCCCTCTAATAGCCGCGGTCCCGGGCTGCAGATAGCAGTCCTGCTCCTTAGCTCAAGGAAAGACACCATGCAGGCTGTATATCAACTTAATGTTTTTTTTTCTTTGCTTGTTTCTTTTTGCGACAGGTACACTTTAGGTATCAAAAAATACCTGTCACTTTGATTTCTTTAAAATAGTTTTCCCCATATTTTCATAATATACTTTTATAGGTATAAATGTACTTTTTGTCTTCACATAACCATAGGCCACGTTCACATACAATTTTTGGTCACATAATTTTACCCACAATATAAACAACTATTTTTACTGTAGCTAACATTTGCAACAAAAATGTCGTCAACTTCTCAAATAACTGGCATTAAAAAACGCAGTATCTGCAGTTCCAACCATTTTCCATCAAGTTCTATTAAAGCGACTCTGTACCCACAATCTGACCCCCCCAAACCGCTTGTACCTTCGGATAGCTGCTTTTATTTCAAGATCTGTCCTAGGGTCCGTTCAGCAGGTAATGCAGTTATTGTGCTAAAAATTTACTTTTAATCCTACAGCGCTGTGTCTAACGGCTGGGGCTTACATTTGTATATGCAATAGGCTGGCACAACCTCTCTGTCCCTCCTCCCTGCCCTCCTCATCATTAGGAATGCTCCAGGCAGATTGCTTCCTATTCCCCACCTGTGTATATAATGAACATGGGCTGGATCGTTAATACACCTGTGCAAAGCTCAAACAGCAGTGAGGGTACAAACCCACACACCGTATACGCAGCAAATACGCAGCAGATTTGATGGTGCAGATTTGACGCTGTGTTCAGTTATTTAGATCTAATCTGCTGCGTATTTGCTGCGTGTTTCCTGCGTATTTGCTGCGTATCGCAGCAGTAAATACTCTGCATATACGGTGTGTGGGTTTATACCCTTAATGTTCCTTGATCATTCCTAATGATGAGGAGGGTGGGGAGGAAGGACGAAGAGGTGGTGCCAGCCTAATGCATATACAAATGTAACCCCTGGCCGTTAGACACAGCGCTTCCGGATTAAAAGTCCGAACAGACCCCAGGTCAGATCTTGGATTAAAAGCAGCTATCCGAAGGTACAAGCGGTTTGGGGGGGACAGATTGTGGGTACAGAGTCGCTTTAAGCTTTTTTGGTACAAATTTTTGGTACAAAATATGACTAAAAAATTGATGTGTGAACATAGCCTTACATAGCCTGTAGAGTATGTTGACACAGGCACAAGGTGTGCTTGTGTGCAATGCTTCTGCATAGTTGCCCTGAAGCAAACTCTTTGACTTTCCCCTTCCCATTGAAGAAAATAGGATCAGCGTTTTAGGGAGTGAGATGCAGTGTTTTCTTACTTTATAATATTTGCACAGACTGACACTTTTCTATTGACTTAAGTGCAGCATTTTAATAGATTAAAAATACAACCAGGTTTTATACTAATTTGGCTATGTTCCCATTTTTTTTTCATGGACATGTTGCACCTTTTTTTCACAAGCGTCATTTTGGGGCCAAAAAAGGAGGATGTGTGGTCATGGCCATATTTTGAAACGGGAAAATTATCAAAAATGGTGTAAAGCAAAACTGGCTCAGTTGCCCCTAGCAACCAATCAGATTCCACCTTTCATTTTCCAAAGAGTCTGTGAGGAATGAAAGGTGGAATTTGATTGGTTGCTAGGGGCAACTAAGCCAGTTTCACTTTACACCATGTTTGATAAATCTTCCCCCATAATGTGCTAAATTCAAGTCTATGGAAAAATGTCAGTCTGTGCACATATTGTAAAATGTTATTGCCACAGTTTGCTTTTATTTTACTGTGTGAAGATAGCTTTCATACATTATAATGCATATTTAGAAGCTTTTTGCTTTTTCCAAGTTTAATTATTAGTTTAAAGAAGACAATTTAAGCTGAAACACAGCAATAAATTTAGTTTAGTGTGTTTGTTTTTTATGTGACTCATCTGCCAGCTGGCACAAATACATTGTGTTCTGTTTTTCTGAGCTGTTAATAATACCATGCTTGATGTTGACTTTTAGGTCATCAGGATACCTGTACCTTATAAATAGCACTTTAATGTGAAAAGCTTGTATAAATTGCTTTTAAATTTTGGAAACCAATACTTAAGGGAACTCAGAACCTGGATGGAATACAAGGACAGACAGTGTTAGCCCTAAGACTAGGCTCCCCAAGACTGTTCCCTACCTATATGCCAGCCTGAATCTAGGTGGCTGGTGACAACTACACTGGGTAAGTGAAACACAAAATGAGAAAAGACAGACAAATGCAATAAAGAATATTTCTGCAGATACAGGTCAAACTGGGTCTACAAAATATTTTCTTAACAGAAAACTTGGCAGATTATTTGCTTGGGTGTACAAAATCAATATTTAGTAGGAAACCTTAGCTTAAAATATCTATTTTATATCTCTGGTTTCTAACTAAAAGGGGTTATCTATCTAAGAGCAAAAAAGAATAAATGCTAGCTGGTCTTACTCACCAAGTCCCCCTGAGTAGTTTGAGCCATCACCTGTCTTTCTGGCTACTGTCGTTCCTGAGTTATAAGCTTTTCTACATTTCCCATCATGCATGTCTCTGATTGGCCCATTTGCGTACACACCCCCTTAGCTTTCTTTCCTGCCCACTGCTGTCATTGCTATTGCACAGTAAACACAGGACTGTTTTTTTTTCACTAATGTTGCATCACATAACCCCAATATGTATTCCATACTACCTAATGATGTATTAGAGCTGAAGCACGCATGGTGTAGCAGAGATGATGCGCAAATGGTGTAGCTATGTCCTATATAATGGCATCTGTTTACTGGGAGGTGGTGGTGGGGGGGTGTAGCGTAGGTTTAGATCTCTGCTTGCTGAATGTGAATGAAAACATTCTAGTTTCATCCAGACTCTAAGAACATCTATAAAACTTACAATATGCAGAGCAGAGACATAAAGACATGCACATATGCCTGCATTCACTGACAGCAAGCAGACATAGAACTATAACATTTTTTATAACAGAAACCTAGGCACAGGGACACATGTACGTCTATGGAAGCAGCACAGGTGCATGGACATGATGCAGATAATGCCTCCTGGGGGTCGGGTTACCAAGTCAATAGACTGCTTATCCAGCCCCCAGAGAGGAGATCACATGTCCTCGGAGTACAAAGGGAGGGGGGAAGAGGGGGGTCGGGTTAACAAGTCAATAGACCACTTATCCAGCCCCAAAAGAGGAGATCACATGTCCTGGGAGAACAAACGGAGAAGGGAAGAGGGGGTCGGGTTAACAAGTCAATAGACAGTTACCTCAGCCCCCAGAGAGGAGATCACATGTCCTGTGAGTATAAAGGGAGGGGTGGAGAGGAGGGTTGGGTTACCAAGTCAATATACAGTTAACCCAGCCCCCAGAGAGGGGACCACATGTCCTGTGTCTACAAAGGGGGGGGGGAAGAGGGAACTCAGTGTGGTCAGAGTGGACCAAGAGTAGAGGATTTTACACGTCCACAGTGGATAAGAATGAACAAAAAAACAGGGAAAGGGTGCAAGATTATACATGTATATTAGACATAGGGTGGTATTGGTTAGGGGTATTGTTTAGAATATTGTTTTTGTTACCCGGACAACCCCTTTACAGCTACAGCAACAGTCAAATTCAGTGAAAATCACTGCAGTGGTGAAAATGTGCTACCGCAGTTATAACTGTGGGCATGACCATGAATGCTATCATTTCAAACTACCACTTCCCATGAAGAAACATATAAGAAAGTGGTAATCTGAAAACATCCCCAGAGATACTGTTTATATCTAATTGTAGATTTCAGCACAGTCTTCTCAATGATGAGAGAACATTATTACCTAGTCTCTGACTGCCTACTCTACATAGCAGCACCATGGAGAGGAGGTGCACCCAGTCACAGAGACCCACTGCCTTCAACAGTAAGTATATACTTTTATTATTTTCTGCATGTTTATGTTTTATATACCAAATACGGTGTAAGGCTATGTTCACACACTGTATCAGACTGGCCGTTCTGTGACCCCAGCAGGGTCACGGAACGGCCGGTCTGTGCCCGGATCATCGCGGCCGGTACTTAAGTACCGTCTGGATGATCTTTCCGGCCGCGGAGGAGCTCTGATGCGGGCGCATCAGCGCGCACCCGCATCAGAGCTACCCATAGCGCACAGTGAAGCAAGCGGCTCCGGCCGCTTGCTTCACTGTGCGAACTGACAGGTCATTCTGCCGCCGGAATTCACTGAATCCCGGCTGCAGAAAACTGACATGTCAGTTTTGTTCCGCCGCTGCATGGGCTCCCGGCCGGAGCGCATATGATGTGTATACGCTCCGGCCGGGATCCCATTCAACATAAAGCAATGTCACAAACCGCAAAACTACAGCCGTAGTTCTGCGGCGAGAACTACGGCCGTAGTTTTATGTAGTGTAAACATAGCCTAAAATAGAACTTAGGGTCTGGGGACTGAAGATTCACTTCACCAGCTTTCTGCAGCAATTGTAAAATTACTATAGACCATAATAGAATGCATTTTTCAAATCACACCACACCACACCACTATCACTAGTTTCATGTTCCTCAAACATCTTAAAAACACTGACAGCCACACTATGATGAACTCTGAACAGCTGTGACATTTCAGATTAACCCTAGTTCAACCAGGAATAGAGCTCTGAATCATTAGGATACTCCACTAGCCCTGATGGAAAGAACTTTTCTTTTATGAAAATATAGGTAGGCCACCTTGATAACTTAAGCCCCTATTACACAAAGCGATTACACAAAGCTGTATTCGGCCGATACCAACCGTTACGGACAATAATCGCTTAGTGTAATAGAAGACAATGATGAGCCAACATGCATGTCAGCTGATCGTTGTCTTTCAGTGTCTTTCAACATGTTAGAAGACCAACAATCTAGATAGCAGCATTCTAGAATTCCGCTGTCTGTCCGCGTGCATGTCACTTCTTTGGGCGGATAGCCGAATAAGCCAGCCCATAGAATGGTGTCTATGGAGCCGGCGGAAAGGCGCGCGGCCGTGCGCACGGACAGCCGACAGAATTCCACGGAGTTTATCCGTGAGAATTCCGTAGTGTTAACCCACCCATACTCTGAAAAAGCACAGCCATCCAGAGTCAATCATAGAGAGCTTACTAATGTTTTGTGCTGCTCATAGTTTAAGCAGCATGAAACTAGTCCCTTTTAAAAACAAAAAATATCATGGGAGGAATAAATAAACAAATAAATAAAACGGGAGGTTCTGTTAGTAAATATACTTTCCATAGCTAGTTATATTAACAAACCTTCTTTCATCCTTTCTATTTATATATATATTTTTTTCTGCACCAAAATGTTGGCAAATTTTTGCAACACCTATGATCATGCACCAAAACATAGGGGTGATGCAGCAAACACTTATAAAATTTAAGGCAATAAGCGGACAATTCACTATAATTATAAAGGCAGGTCAAACTAAGTACATACATGAAATTGGTAGCACAATGTTAAGGTAATGATGCCCATATATTAAAATACATTAATAACATATGCTGCTTGTGAGAGCTTTGGGGCAAACGGATTCTCCAGAATTAATCCCTTCAGGCACAAACGAAGAATAGGAGAGGAGCTACTCTTACTAGATCCGTGGGTGGGGGGAAACATGGGGAAGGGGCCATTCACATACATAACATACATTACAAAGTTGTATTACTTTGTAATGTGTGTTATTTTGTGAATAATTGTTTAGCGCCGCACTACCCCTTTCAAATCTGCTGCTGTTCCCCTGCATAACCACTGCAGAAAATCAGCTGCAATACGGTACGTGTGAAGTTACCCTTAGGGTCCGTTTACACACACAGATTATCTGACAGATATCTGACAGATTTTTGCAGCCAAAGCGAAAAATGGACTATAAACAGGGAACAGGTCATAAAGTAAAGATTGAGATTTCTCTTTTTTTCAAATCCATTTCTGGTTTTGGCAGATATCTGTCAGATAATCTGTGTGTGTAAATGGACCCTTAGGGTGCGTTCACACGTACAGGATCTGCAGCAGATTTGATGGCGCAGATTTGAAGCAGCAGATTCAAAGCAAATCAATTCTGGGCCATCAAATCTGTTGCAGATCTGCTGCGGATCTGCTGCAGATTCAAATCTGCGCCATCAAATCTGCTGAAGTTTTGCTGCAGATCCTGTACGTGGGAACGCACCCTAAAGGGGTTTTCCCAACAGGCCATCCCTATTAGATCGGCACCCTTTGAATGGGCAACAGAACTTGTGTGAGTGCCACAGCCTCTTTACTGGTTACTTCCTTGATATTGTACAATTTGTAGAGAGGATAAATGGTGCAGCCGTATTGCCCTGTTGAATAGGATAATGCTGCAGTATCTTGCACCACTGATACTATAACTATGATAATCGAAGGGCAAGTGCAAATTAACATTAAAGGGGTTATCCACTCTTTAAAAAATATGGTCATGTTTATCCAGAAACAGCACCTCTCCTGTTCTCAGTTTGTATGTGAGTTTAGCAGCCTGTTTTTGTTGAAGTTAAAGGGGTTATCCTGTGCTACAAAAACATGACTTTCTTTCAGAGACAACACAACTCTTGTCTCCAGTTCAGGTGCGGTTTGCAATTAAGCTCCATTCACTTCAATAGAACAAGAGTGGTGCTGTCTCTGGAAGAAAGTGGCCATGTTTTTGTAGCACGGGATAACCCCTTTAATTGAGGTGAATTGCATTACTGCACACAACCTGAGAACATGGGTGGCACTGTACCGGCAGGAAAGAAGCTGTGTTTTTTCTATTCTTGGAAACCATCTTTAAAAATAATTCAACATGGATGTTAAACTTTGTAATAAAATATGCAAACTCTGTTGCTGTGCATTTTGTTGCAGGTTATGCTTAAATCCAAAGCAAAATCTGAAACAGCAATTTCCACTGCATCTCTGTTACATCTAAATGTATCCTTTAGGCAGGGTCAGTCTTAGGGGTATGTGACCTGTGCGACAGGGCGCATCAGCACATCAATCCAAAGAGAGAGAAAGCACCAGCAACAAGTGCCGATTCCTTTAACTACATGCTTATAGTTTGCTCCTCGCACTGTCAATCATTCTTGTGACTGCAGGCAATGCTTGCGGTCACAAGAGGTTTCACTGTACCTCTATGCTCCAGTGCTCTCTGAGTGACTTCACTGTGCGATGGAGCATAGAGTCACAGAACGGGAAAGAAGATGCTGGAGGAGCCAACAGAAGCCTGATGAGTATGTGTAGGTTTTTTACTCTAATTAATTTTATTTTTTGCACAGGGGGCCTAATACTATATGGGGGCTACAGGGCCTGATAATATAGGGGGTCTGCAGGGGACTGATATTATATGGATCTGGATGGGGCGGCTGATCCTAAATGGGGGTTGCACGTTTGGTAATATCAATGCTTTTTTTAGTAGCAGTATGGAGACAATATATGCTATGTGGTGGTAAAATTTATCAGCAATAATGTTATATGATAACATGTATTGGCTATGCTCAAACAGTATTTCTGTCTGTCTTTCGCGGGGGGGGGGGGGGGGGGAATCCATCCAGCTGCATCTAAATGGCTCAGTAGTGGACGTGGCGATCAGACTGTGCTCACTAACTAACGTGCTCCTGGGCTATTAATAGTAGCTGGGATCGCAGCACTTCAGAGCGGGGTCGTTGGACTCTACATCCACCTGCCAAAAAAAGTCCCACCTGTCTTCCCTCTAATGGAAGATGTCGCACCAGCAACAGCCAGATCTGCTGCACAAAGTGTGTTCCGTGTGTGCACACTTTAAGCACTTTCACCTTACTGGGCCTCCCCATTCTTGCCTCATATGTGCTGTACCCCCACGCTAGAACTCCACCTTGCATATGCTGCCGAGTCTGTGAGCAGTAGCAGACCAGAGTCGAGTTTCAGCTGTGGCACACAAAGGTCCTTGAGTCCTTGAGCAAGTATGCTATCCAAAAGGATATTTAGCACCAAAGGGGGTGTCATGTCAAAGGAGTGACCAACATTTGTGCTGTACTGAACTGCTTTGAGTACCTCACAAATATGGTCAGCATTAAGGACACCATCATCAGGGCTACCATCCCCACCCTATGCCAGCTGGAAAAACACTTCAGGCTACAATGGAAGATGTAATAGTGGCACAGGAGGAAGCCGAAAAGGAAAAAGTAGGTCCATTCTTCCAGCTGTTGGTCTACCTGTCCGCAACCTGTTACAGCCAGGGCACAGTTTTAGGGAGGACGAAGAGGAGAAGGCACAGCAGGGAGACACAAAGAGCAGCTCACGGGTGGCAGGGGAGCGCAGATGTCAGGATTTAGAGGAGCCAGAGGAGCCACCTCTCACTGATGAAAGCATGTCCTTGACTCAGCGTTACTCATATGAGCCTGCTGCAGTGCCGAAGAAGTGACCCCTGTGTTTCAAGAATCCTTAACCCCTTAACGACATCGGGCGTAAACTTACGCCCTCGCAGCCTGGTACTTAACGCACCAGGGCGTAAATTTACGCCCGATGTTTACCCGACCGCTGCGTGTAAACACGCGGCGATCGGGTAATGATGGCTGCTGTTACTAACAGCAGACCACCGTAGCTTGCCGGCACGGGGGGGTGATTAACCCCTCCGTGCCGACGATCGCTGTAATTGGCTGATTTATCCAAATCAGCCAACTACAGTGATTTTCCGGTTCCCGGGTCATCGGTGACCCGGGGACCCGGAATTTAATGATGATTGGTGCTGTCCGAGACAGCACCAATCATCATTAGTGTGTATACTAGAGGGGGCCATGGTGCCACCCCCCAGATCGCTGCTATTGGCCGGCCAAGCCCGGCCGGCCAATAGCGGCGATCAAAGTAAAAATAAATATTTTTACTTTGATCTGCACGCCTCAGTCGGTTACCTGAGGTGAGCAGAGCAGGTGTGTGTGGTGTGTAGTGCACCATACTCACCTGATCGTAGCGTCCGGTGCGGCAAATCGGCGATTCCGTGGCGTCCGCGTCTTCGTTCGGCGTCGGCTTCTTTCCACGTCATCGTTCGGCTTCTCCGTTCGGGTCTTGTCGCGTTTTTTCCGGAGATCTTCGGCTATTTCCGTCAGGTACGTAGTACTGCCCCCTAGCGGCTGGTTAGTGTATATCATACACTAATCAGTGGCTTTGGGGTGAAGAAATAGCATTTTTTTTTTTTTTTTTCCCCTCAATTTTTATTTTTTTTTTTTGCGTCCTTTCGCCGCTGAGTGCCGATCAGCATCGCACGTAAGTGCGCCACTGATCAGCAACTCCGCTTTTTTGGCGTAGGGGGTTTTTTCCCCCCTTTTCACCCTTTTTTTTTCTATATCCTACCGCCACTGTTTGCTGAAAAGTACCGCACATAAGTGCGACATTTATCAGCAACTCTTTTTTTGGCGTAGGTTCCCCCCCCGCCCTTACTGTGAAAAACACGTAAAACACAAAACACTACACTACACTACACTACCACACATTACATTACAATACATCTAATAAAGCTTTACACTACACCACTACACCACATTACATTTACATACCCCCCTACCCCAATCCCCGTATAAAAATGTCACAGAAACGATTTTCGGTGGAAGAGGCGTACGCACTTATCGCCTCTGACACCGAAACAGCCAGTGAGGATGAATGGGGGGATCCTTCATTCCTCCATTCATCCTCATCATCATCATCCAGTGATGATGATTATCCACCACGGCGTCCAAGGAGAACGCCTCGGGCTGCCCCCCGTCAATCCATCCCATCCCCTGCCCCCCAGACAAGTCATCCCATCCCGCCCCCTGCCCCCCAGACACGTCATCCTATCCCACCCCCCGTCCCCCAGACAGGTGACCCCATCCCGCCCACTGTCCCCCAGACAGGTGACCCCATCTGGACCCCAGACCCCCAAAATCATCAGCCCTGGATTCCTGGCTTTACGGCAACGGCGAGAATCCAGGTTAACCCCACAGGTCTCAGAGAAATAGACTTTTTCAAACTCTATTTCTCTGGTGACCTTGTAAATTTGATGGTGGCGCAAACAAACCTGTACGCGCACCAATTCCTGGCCCAGAACCCCTCCTCTTCTTTTGCTAGGCCCATGGCGTGGACCCCTACTGATGCAGCCGAAATGACTAAATTTTGGGGGCTCCTGCTGCACATGGGCCTAGTAAAAAAACCCACAATGCGGCAATACTGGAGTGGGGATATTATATATAATACCCCACTTTACAGAATGGCCATGGGACGGGTACGATTCGAAACCCTCCTAAAATTCTTGCATTACAATGACAATGCAAGGTGCCCCCCACGAGATGACCCCTCATATGACCGACTGTACAAAGTACGGCCGGTCATAGAGCACTTCTCAGCCAAATTTACTGAGATGTATATCCCAGAGAAATACATCTCAGTAGATGAGTCCCTCCTGAGCTTCAAAGGAAGACTCCATTTCCGCCAGTACCTTCCCAATAAAAGATCGCGGTATGGCGTGAAATTCTACAAACTCTGTGAGAGTACCTCAGGGTACACTTACAGATTTAGAGTGTATGAGGGTAGGGACACCCAAATCCAGCCCCCAGAATGCCCCCCCATCCTCGGAGTTAGTGGGAAGATCGTTTGGGAGCTGATCTTCCCACTGCTGGATAAAGGTTATCACCTGTACGTTGATAACTTTTATACCAGCATCCCCCTGTTTCGGTCACTCGCTGCCCGAGCTACAGTAGCTTGCGGCACGATCCGAAAAAACCAAAGAGGCCTCCCAAGTCACCCTGTTAGAGAAACGATGAGAAGGGGTGCGTGCAAGGCCTATTCCTGTGAAAACATGTTGTTGGTCAGATATAAGGACAAGCGCGATGTCCTTATTCTGACCACAATTCACAGTAATAGCACCACCCCTGTCACTGTACGTGGTACCACAAACGTGGTGAACAAACCTGATTGTATTCTAGAGTACAATCAGTATATGGGAGGAGTTGATCTCTCAGATCAAGTCCTCAAGCCATATAACGCCACGCGAAAAACCAGAACGTGGTACAAAAAGGTGGCCGTACATCTGGTACAAACAGCGATGTACAACGCTTTTGTGTTGTACCGATGTGCCGGCCACCAGGGGAAATTCCTTGATTTCCAGGAAGCAGTAATCAAAGCCCTGATATTCTGCAGCCACGGAGCGGGCCCCAGCGCTTCTGGATATGAAGGACCCCGTATCGTAGAGGGACAACATTTTCCAGGTGAAGTCCCCCACACTGGAAAAAAGGGGAGATCCCAAAAGAAGTGCAGAGTGTGCCACAAAAGGGGGATCAGGAAGGACAGCATTTACCAGTGTGACACCTGTCCTGATCACCCCGGCCTCTGCATAAAGGATTGCTTCAAGACGTACCACACGTCATTGGAGTTCTAAATTTTCAATATTCTGTCCCTTATTCTTATTTCAGGGGTCACATTGATCCAGGGATTAGTCTGATTGCCATTATGGAGTCGGGAAGGAATTTTTCCCCTGTGATGAGGCTACTGTTTTCTGCCTCACTAGGGTTTTTTGCCTTCCTCTGGATCAACACAGGTTGAATTTGATGGACTCCTGTCCTTTTCAACCTTATAAACTTCTAATTGGCCCAATACCCCCAAATTAATTAAAATTGTTCCTTTTCCACAACTAAATAGGCATGGCCCTCATTCCCATTAGAGGATGCCATGATGCAATTAGAAAGCCCCTGTGCGGCCAGGACAGTACAAACCCCCCACAAGTGACCCCATTCTGGAAACTACACCCCATAAGGAATCTAACAAGGGGGGCAGCGGGGATATGCCCCCCTGGTGACGGGCACATTTGTGCTGTGAAAGTGAAAAAAATAGTATTTTTCATCTTCACAGCACATGTTCTACATATGTGCTCGTCACCAGTGGGGTCCATATGCCCACTGCACCCCTTGTTAGATTCCTTATGGGGTGTAGTTTCCAGAATGGGGTCACTTGTGGGGGGTTTCTACTGTCTTGGCAGCACAGGAGCTTTGTAAATGCAACATGGCCTCCGTCCTCCATTCCAGCCTCTAAATGGCGCTCTGTCCCTTTGGTGGCTTGCCCTGTGCCCATATGGCATATTATGTCCACATGTGGGGTATTTTCGTACTCAGGGGAAATTACCCTACACGTTTTGCATTTATTTTCTCTTTTAACCCCTTTTGGAAATGAAAAATATCAAGGCTGGACCAACATTTAGTGTAAAAAAAATATATATTTTTACACTAAATCATTGATCTAGTCTTTATTTTTTCATTTTCACAAAGGGTTAAAAGATAAAATAAACACTAAATGTGTAGCGCAATTTACCCCAAGTATGGAAATACCCCACATGTGGACATAAAGCGCCATGGGGGTGCAGGGTAAGCCTCCAAAGGGAAGGAGCGCCATTTGGCTAGAATGGATGGTGAATGCCATCTCGCATTTACAAAGGCCCTGTGTTGCCAAGATAGTGGAAAACCCCCAAAATTGACCCCATTATGGAAACTACACCCCTCAAGGAATCTAACAAGGGGTGCAGTGAGGATATTGACCCCTTGATGACGGGCACATTTGAGCCGTGAAAGTGAAAAAATGAAATTTTTTACTTTCACGTCACATTGTTCCACATTTGTGCCCGTCACCAGTGGGGTCCATATGCTCACTACACCCCTTGTTAGATTCCTTGAGGGGTGTAGTTTGCAGAATGGGGTCACTTGTGGGGGTTTACCACTGTCTTGGCAGCATAGGGTCTTTGTAAATGAAACATGGCCCTTGAAATCCATTCCAGCCAAATCCAGCCTCCAAAAGCCAAATGGCGCTCCTTCCCTTTGGAGGCCCGTCTTGCGGCCGCAATGCGCTTTATGTCCACATGTTGGGTGTTTCCGTACTCGAAACAAACTGCTCTACACGCTTTGAGCTTTTTTTCTCTTTTAAACCCTTGTGAAAAGGGAAAAAATCAAGTATAGACCAACATGTAGTGTAAAAATGTTTTCATTTTTACACTAAATCATTGACCTAGACTTGGTTTTTTCATTTTCACAAGGGGTTAAAAGAGAAGAAACAAAACAAAACGCGTAGAGAAATTTCCCCCGTGTACGGAAATACCCCACATGTGGACTTAAGGCACTATGCAGCCGCAAGACGGGCCTCCAAAGGGAAGGAGCGCCATTTAGCTTTTTGGGGCTGGATTTCGGTAGAATGGATTTCAAAGGCCATGTTGCATTTAAAAAGTCCCTGTTCTGCCAAGCCAGTGAAAACCCCCCACAAGTGACCCCATTATGGAAACTACACCCCTCAGGGAATGTAACAAGGGGTGTAGTGAGCATATGGACCCCACTGGTGACGGGTACAAATGAGGAACAATGTGGCTTGAAAATGAAATATTACATTTTTTACACTATAATGTTGGTCTAGCCTTGAATTTTTCATTTTCACAATGGGTTAAAAGAGAAAAAAAGCCACAAAATGTGTAGAGCAATTTCCCCTGAGTCCGTAAATACCCCACATGTGGACATAAAGCGCCATGTGGGTGCAGGGCAAGCCTCCGAAGGGAAGGAGCGCCATTTGGATTTTGGAGGTTGGATTTGGCTAGAACAGATGATGAATGCCATGTCGCATTTATAGAGCCCTTGTGCTGCCAAAACACTGGAAACCCCCATAAGTGACCCCATTCTGGAAACTACACCCCTCAAGGAATCTAACAAGGGGTGCAGTGAGGATATGTACCGCTGGATGACGGGCACATATGTGCCGTGAAAGTGAAAAAATGAAAATTTTCAATTTCACGTCACATTTTTCTACATTTGTGCCCGTCACCAGTGGGGTCCATATGCTCACTGCCCCCCTTCTTAGATTCCTTGAGGGGTGTAGTTTCCAGAATGGGGTCACTTGTGGGGGGTTTCCAGTGTTTTGGCAGCACGAGGGCTCTGTAAATGCGACATGGCCCTTGAAATCCATTCCTGTGAAATCTAGCTTCCAAAAGCCAATTGGCGCTCCTTCCCTTTGGAGGCTCGTGCTGCGCCCCCTTGGCACTTTATCGCCACATGTGGGGTATTTCCGTACTCGGGAGAAACTGCACTACATGTTTTGTGTCTTTTTTTTCCTCTTATCCCTTTGTGAAAATGAAAAATTGAAGGCTAGAACAACATTTTAGTGTAAAAAATAAATTTTTCTTTTTTCACGCCATATTGTTCGGAAAATCTGTGAAGCACCTGTGGGGTCCAAATGCTCACCGCACCCCTTGTTACATTCCTTGAGGGGTGTAGTTTTCTAAATGGTGTCCCTTTAGGGGTGTTTTTTAGGTTTTGGCACCCCAGAGCCTCTGCCAACCTGAAGTGGTACAGTCAGAAATGACCAAATATAACGGAGCCATTGAAATGCACTAGGCGCTCCCTTATATCTGAGGCTTGTGGTTGCGTCAAATAGCGCAATAGGGCCACATATGGGGTATTTCTATAAACTGCAGAAACGGGGCAATCAATATTGGGGTGCATTTCTCTGATAATAGGTTTATAAATATGAAAAATATTGGATTACAATAAAATCTCTGCACGGAAAATTAAAATTTTCAAATTTCTTACACACTTAGCTTTTATTTCTGTGAATCCCCTAAAGGGTTAAAACACTTTCTAGATATGCTTTTGCAGAGTGTGGGGGGTGCAGTTTCTGAAATGGGGTGCTTTGTGGGGCTTTCTAACATACAGGCCCCTCAAATACACTTTAAACCTGAACAGGTCCCTAAAAATATCTGATTTTGAAATTTTACTGAAAATTTGGAAATTTGCTGCTTATGTTTTAAGCTTTCTATTGTCTAAAAAAAATGAAAGATCGTTTAATAAATGCCGCCAACATAAAGTAGACATGTTGCTAATGCTATTTAATATATAATTTATGTGGTATAACCACTTTCTGTATACGCAAAAAAGTTTCAAAGTTGGAAAAATGATTTTTTTTACAATTTTTCACGTTATTTGGGTTTTTTTCATAAAGATTTGTTATAAGTATCGACTCCAATTTACCAGAAATGTAAAGTACAATATGTCACGAGAAAACAATCTCAGAATCAGCCGGATAGGTAAAAGCATCCCGAAGTTATTAATGAATAAAGTGACACTGGTCATATTCTCTGTCATTAAGGCCATTTCAGGCTCTGTCCTTAAGGGGTTAACAGTGCTGACTTATTATACCAATATTAGTGCTGGAGATAAAAATAAGGGAATACAAACAAAAACAGATGAAGGCATTACTGTCAGAATTACCATCTGACAGAGATGGCTAGGGGCAGGCAACAGGCCAAGGAGGAGGAGGAGGAGGTGGTGCCCACTGCAGCTTGGAAACCAGTGATGCCTTAAAAGGGAGGGTGAGCATGGTCACTATGTAGTACACCTTTCTCAGGGCTCCGCAAAATGCACCAATACCATCAGCAGATACGGCACATACAGTATGAGCAGGAGGCAGAATTATAAGTACACCGCACACCAGTATGTGTCAGCACAACTTATAATGCTGAATGATGGATCCTCCTCATTCAGTTTCTAGGTTCACAAAATGAAGTGCTGACCAGAGCTCACCCTTTATGCCTTGGAGGTGCTGGCCTGCCATGGAGCAAGTGTGCTATTCGAAAGGGTATTTAGCAATGAAGGGGGGTGTTATCACCAAAAAGTGGGTCTGTCTATCCCTAGCCAACGTGGACAAATTCACATTTCTTAAAATGGCGTGGATTCCAGATGAATTGTCAGACCCCGTGCCTGATTAAGGAGCCTATATGGAAATCTGCAGTATTGGCTATTGCCTCCTCCTCAGCCTCTAACTTCCACCGTCATCTCCACCTCCTCCTTCTTCTCGTCTTTGTCCTCTTTTAATATTATTTATTTATTGAGGTAATTTTATTTTATTTATTTATTCCTAATTCTTTTATATTTATGTTATCTTGCTATTTTAAATACTTTACTAATCCCATTATTGACAGGTTAATTGCCTTTTTTTAATCACATTTTGATTGCATTTGCAGCCCTCTACCCTTTTCTACCCCATTTTACAGTAATTTTTGTGACTTCAAAGGGGTTCAGGTCCATGCGAGAGTGCAGGTTGGCAAACTTTTTTTTAAATTCAAGTTTGATTAAAACAAATATCCACAGGTCCGCTCATCACTAATAAAGATGCTAAATAATGCACTTTAAAATTTTATAGGGATATGCTGGTGTGAAGAAAAAAATGAAATCATTAGATTAATAAATAATGGTTTTCCTTTGTTCATATAGATGAAAAGAACTGCTAAGATTATAAATGTATGAAAGTCCATTACATAAGCTGAGCCTGCTAAACTGTCCAACCATCTCATATGGATGCCCTGGCATTTCTCCCCTAACCTTTGTTCTCACCAGAAATGACTGGCACTGTATCGTCCCTTTCCCACATTCACATGCACCAGGCATGCTTGTGTACTGGGAGGAGAGTGGTGATTGTAGTCAGTGAAGCGAATGTACAGCCATCAGCTTTAGGCTATGCTCGAACAACATTTAACAGTGTCCATTGCATAACAACGGACGATGTTAAACTGCCGGCCGCTGGGCTGCATTCAGGTTGTTACTGCATCCGATACATTTGTATCAGCTGCAAGAACATTCTTTTTTTTTTACAATTGACTTGTAGGAACCGTCAGGTGTGCCCGCAAATCAATTAGCTATTCACTTCAATATAAAGTGCAGCCACTGGCCAACTTTACATTATGTGAACAGTTATCATTTCCGGACACTGTTTGGTGGACAGCGTCCGTAAATACTAGGAATGTACATTATTTTAACGCCCATTCTAAAGAACGGGCGTTAAAATAATGATGTGTGCATGCAGCGCACGTAATTGCATTGACTTCAATGAAATGCCGCCATTGCAATCAGTGTCCGTTCATGTGAACATAGTGTGAACATAACCATATAAGGCATATTTAGTGCAACCAATGAAATGTTTGAATGTCTATATAAAGTTGCAATTGTTTCACAATGCCATGCTTGAAAAAGATGGCGAGAGGTCATCAAAACGTCGCGTCTGCACATGCCGCATTACTTTAACAGGCTTGGATTGTTTTTCTTGATGGAATAAAACACAGTTTTTTTACACAAACTTTTTGGAGTGCTGCGGACTATTTTGCACTAGATTTATCAGCCCATGGTCAGGGCAATCTGCTGGCACCAATTTACTACAACTCTGTGTAGTGCTGCTTGATTATTTACTTTTGCATATAAGGCATATGGCTACATTTAGTTATACACTCACCGGCCACTTTATTAGGTACACCTGTCCAACTGCACGTTACCACTTAATTTCTAATCAGCCAATCACATGGCGGCAACTCAGTGCATTTAGGCATGTAGACATGGTCAAGACAATCTCCTGCAGTTCAAACCGAGCATCAGTATGGGGAAGAAAGGTGATTTGAGTGCCTTTGAACGTGGCATGGTTGTTGGTGCCAGAAGGGCTGGTCTGAGTATTTCAGAAACTGCTGATCTACTGGGATTTTCACACACAACCATCTCTAGGGTTTACAGAGAATGGTCCGAAAAAGAAAAAACATCCAGTGAGCGGCAGTTCTGTGGGCGGAAATGCCTTGCTGATGCCAGAGGTCGGAGGAGAATGGGCAGACTGGTTCAAACTGATAGGAAGGCAACAGTGATTTAAATAGCCAACCGTTACAACCAAGGTAGGCAGAAGAGCATCTCTGAACGCACAGCACGAACTTTGAGGCAGATGGGCTACAGCAGCAGAAGACCACACCGGGTGCCACTCCTTTCAGCTAAGAACAGGAAACTGAGGCTACAATTTGCACAAGCTCATCGAAATTGGACAGTAGAAGATTAGAAAAACGTTGCCTGGTCTGATGAGTCTCGATTTCTGCTGCGACATTCGGATGGTAGGGTTAGAATTTGGCGTCAACAACATGAAGGCATGGATCCATCCTACCTTGTATCAACGGTTCAGGCTGGTGGTGGTGGTGTCATGGTGTGGGGAATATTTTCTTGGCACTCTTTGTGCCCCTTGGTACCAATTGAGCATCGTTGCAATGCCACAGCCTACCTGAGTATTGTTGCTGACCATGTCCATCCCTTTATGACCACAATGTACCCAACATCTGATGGCTACTTTCAGCAGGATAATGCGCCATGTCATAAAGCTAGAATCATCTCAGACTGGTTTCTTGAACATGACAATGAGTTCACTGTACTCCAATGGCCTCCACAGTCACCAGATCTCAATCCAATAGAGCATCTTTGGGATGTGGTGGAACGGGAGATTCGCATCATGGATGTGCAGCCGACAAATCTGCGGCAATTGTGTGATGCCATCATGTCAATATGGACCAAAATCTCTGAGGAATGCTTCCAGCACCTTGTTGTATCTATGCCACGAAGAATTGAGGCAGTTCTGAAGGCAAAAGGGGGTCCAACCCGTTACTAGCATGGTGTACCTAATAAAGTGGCCGGTGAGTGTATATTTGAGGACAATAGCAGTTACTGAGCATTATTGTATGCAAGACCCCTACATAACATGAGATTTTATTCTTTATTTCCAACAGTAATAAATAAAGCAAGTTTGTGCAGCCGTTCTGGGAGCCCAACTAGCAAAGATGATTGCTGATTGATTTTCTTTAGTCTTCCCCCAATAATGTGAATTAAATCCCATTTTGACAGTTTGAGGTCTTGCATGCCTCTTAATAACTAAATTTAGAGGAGCATGTTGGTGTTTTATTAAATTGCATTTGCTTTTTTACACATCTATTGATGATTGTCCTAACAATTGTCATAGCTCATGAAATAATTTTCATTTTTCTCATGGATACCCTAAGGCAGAAGCGTTTCACTGAACAAAACATACTATAAAGATTTTGGAAGCCTTGTTTTTCAATGTTTTGTACTGTGCCATGTGGCCATAATTTTCTGAGGCACATTATTTTGTATGGGAATAATGTGTACTATAAAGCCAATGTATTAATCATATAAACAAGAAAAGTAAAGTAAGATCTTACCAAATGTGAATAGCATGAATCAAATAAATAACTATTACTAAGCTCAAGCAAATGTGAATTATGGACTTTGCAAATGCAGGGAGTTAGAAAAAAAAATCACACAAGGCTATGTTTCCACAATGTCAAAATAAGGGCAAATAATGGCACCTTAATGCTGCAGCTAGTTTGGCCCTTAACCACTCAGGGTAATGAAGGAGTCTGTTCCCGTCCGTGGTTAACCCTTCACATTCTGGGCGGTATCCTCTATATTGTTGCTGGCTGGGCAAAGCAATTGAGCTCTCCCCTGGTAAAGATTCTAGTGGCACAGATGAGGAAGCATCCAGGGGTAGCACCCTCCTTCCCTCTGGAGAAGTCTTCTGGTAGCAAGTAAATAATGAAGAATCCCAGCACTCACCAAAGTTTGTTAATGCTTGTTTATATAGTGTCACATCAAGCAGGTACATAAAAGGAGGACACATTTCAGCTCTTAGCCTTCATCAGCTGATGAAGGTTAAGAGCTGAAAATACGTCCTCCTTTTATGTACCTGCTTGATGTGACCCAGGGCTTTTAGAGCATTTAGAGATATACTGTATACAAGTTTTAGGGCTATTGATGAGGTCAAGGGTTTGTTCCAACTGATTTGGTCCAAACTGAAACTTGTTTTCATCCATACAGTAATGTTTGTTTAACTTTTCATAGCAAAAAGACTATTTGCTATTAATACGGATTTCATTCCCTCCACAGCAAATAGATTTCCAAAGATTTTAGTTATGGAAAAAGGCCATGGGAATCTGTATTCATTCAACAACAAGTACATTAGTAAAGCCAAGGGTCAGATGACTTTTCCTCAAAGTTGAAGCATTCTTTAGAAGAGCGTTTTGTGTTGTGGTATGATTTTCATTTCCTGGAGTTAACATACATTCTGTACAGCAAAACATGCTATATATCAGTTTTAGTTGTAGTCAATGGATGAACTACTTTATTATTATATCTTATTAGGCTTTGATACCCTGCAGTTTTTACTTATTTATCTTATGTAGAGGAATATATACTATAAAGAGCAGAGGTCGCAGGATTGTCCTGCTAAAATGTATTTTGGCACATGCCTTTGGTATGACCAATGACAAGCAATTAGTGCATTAAAAATACAAGTATTAAAAAAAAAATCATAAATAAAAGTAAAGTTTTAAAAGGTTAAAAAAAAGTCTGGGAAAAAGGGCTATGTTAACACACTGTTAAAATTTAGTGGTTGTTTTAAAATATCGGTAATTATTTGTCTTTAAATGACGCCCATCCACTAAATTTCAACAGAGTGTGAACATAGCCTTCTTGTGTTTTCAATCTACTCCTGGTTTTTGTTGATAAATACTGACCAAAATACTGAGCAAAAATAGTGTGTGGGAACATAGCCTAAAACTAATGTGTCCAGTAGTGGAAGATGATTTTAGTGTGCCAATTATTATTGGCCTGCATGATAGCAGAAATCACCCATACACAAGATTATTCAGATGTTGGGACTGAACTACTGAACATGCAATACAAAAAAAAATTACATGAGAAATTTAAAAGTGTTACTGTTGTTGAATAAAAGATAAGTGAGGATCTAGCAATGGTTGGAAATCTAGCAATGAGGGAAACTCCCACACACGCAAAAAAATTTAGCTTTTTTAAATGACAGTGAAACTTTAATATTTAGTAATAGGATAGCTATTTTAACCCCTTCGTGTCCCATGACGTACCTCGTACGTCTGGGAGGCACAAGGGGAGTTCAGAGAAGGGTCAAGCCGGGACCCCGCTCTGAACGGCACTGCTATCTGAACGCGGGGAGCGCTTCCATTAGTCGACACTGGTCCCGTTGTCGCAACGGCTAATCAAGCATTTAAATGCAGCTGTCAAACCTGGCAGTTGAATTTAAATGCTTTATACCTGATGTCCCTGATGTCTAGTGGGATGAATCTACCCCTGCGATGCGATCGCGGAGGGAAGATCTGTTCTTCTGCCCGGGACGCTTTTTCTATTCTTCTCCATCTGGCCTGGACCATCATGAGGACTTCTCTCAGTTATGAGTCCTCCATGTAGGATCTGACAAAAAATTTAGGCTCCATACTCATGCATAATCATCATCCTCCACTATATTGCTCTGTCTGTTCTCTCATATAGTGGTTAGTTCCCTTTGTATCCATATACTAGTTAGACCCTTCTTTGCCCCCATGAGGCCCCTCTGTGCCACTATATAGTAGTCAGGTCCCTTGCTGTGCCCCCATAGGTAGTGTCCCTGGTAGGTAGGCATCCCCCTGTAAGTTATTCACTGGCATATAGTATACCCCATAAAGGCACTCGGGATAGTTAGTCCTCTTCTGCCGGCATCTCTCCTTCCAGTCTCCTCCCTCAATATAGGAATCTATCCTGGTAGTTTACCCCTCTCCCTTCTTTGTAATCATCTCTCCTAGTATTTAGCACCAATATTTCCCATGTCGGAATCTCCTCTGGTAGGTAGCACTCCCCCAATGTAAACTTCTTCCTTGGTAGTTAGCCCTCCCCTTCCCCCATGTGAGCATACCCTGTTAGCCGCCTACCCCGTATGTAGGCATCTCAATGCAGGAAATTCCCCCGTAAGTCACAACCACCACCATGTGGGTATCTCCCTGTAAATTGACCCACCACCACCACCACCATGTAGGTAACCCCTGATAGGTAGCATACCCCCCTCCAGATCCCTGCCCTATGCAGGCATCCCTGTGTGAAGGGAAAAAAACCAATACTCACCTAGATGCAGTGTTTGGCATCTGCTTCTTTTCCATGCCAGAGCGCACTCGTGCACTAGAGTGCTGGAGGAGGGAATGGGGTCTTGTGGCTGGAGCCAGACTACTGTCTTTGATCACAAGAGTGATTGGCAGGGCCCTGACCCGGTCAATCACAGCCCTGCATGGATCCAGACATTCAGCAGGGCATTTTCAGCCACCGGGAGGCCCACTCAGCAGCCGCATGCTGCAGGTGTCTACTCAGGGGACCTGGTTCAATACAAGACAGGGCCACTGGGCCCCCTGATATGGCAGTGGTTCTGCCAGTGAGCCTATCGATTGGAAGAAAGCTGTTTGAAATAATAGTGACCACTTGAAGGAATACTAGCACTAAACCAACTAATTTGCATATTGTTTATTGTAACTATATCTACAATGGCAAGACGGGTCTGGCTAAAAGAGGCAATAATTTTAATGGAGTATATCTCAGCTAATATATTTGTACTTGTAGGGCTCGTCAAGGTACATATATTTAAAAATACATTCATGTATCATACTTTCCGCCTTCTTCTATGCTGCTCTTTACCTACCATTGTTGACAGTTGGTTATCTACTATAGGTAGACATACCACTAGAGATGAGCGAACCTCGAGCACGCTCGAGTCCATCCGAATCAGAACTTTCGGCATTTGATTAGCGGTGGCTGCTGAAGTTGGATAAAGCCCTAAGGCTATGTGGAAAACATGGATATAGTCATTGGCTGTATCTATGTTTTCCAGACAACCATTAAGCTATATCCAAGTTTAGCAGCCCCCGCTAATCAAATACCGATCGTTCGGGTTCGGATGGACTCGAACCCGATTCGTTCATCTCTACATACCACCCTTGTGCTCTTAAAACAGTGGCCTGGCTGCCTATGAAACCACATTGTCAGAATTAGTGGCCGGCCAGGGAGTGGATCACGTTGCTACCACACTCTCTCCCCAGCTATATCCCCTGATTGAAGCAGGTCTAAGCAGCAAGACACATGACAATAAATTACTTTTGACTTACATTCATGTCCCATAGCTACAGCGCTATTAAAAATTATATTACATACAAGTTATAGAGGAGATGTAACAAAACGTAGGCTAAAGAAAATTAAAGTAGTTCCCCCTGACAACCCTTTTTTAGGCACTTCAAAAAAATGAAAGTAGCAACTTGCCATGAGCCACTTTTCCTTTCCACCAGATTTTATCTATATCCTCTTGAGAATTTTATAGAGTGCTATATCACAATGACCCTGGAAGAGGTATATATATCAAATATGCTGCCTTATATATTTTTTAACATTGTACTTTTTAAATATTGAAAATATATAATACTGGAAATTGTAAAAACATGTCTCCAGTTTTATATTGTCCTAGACTCCATATTCATTTGATGGGAATAAATATAAATGAAGATTGTAATCAAAATGAACTTTTCTCAATTTCTTTGACACAGTAATCTCAGATCATCAGAAGGTTGCCATTGCCCCTGTCTTACTGAAGACTAAAACTATCTGCACATTTTATGAGCCGCTCTGCCTCAGGGTGTCTCTAGGGAAGGTAGAAAGAAATCTAAATTTGGATAGCAAAGAGTGACAAAGTGTATATATATATATATATATATATATATATATATATATATATGTGTGTGTATGTATTTTTATGACACACTTTCTTTCTCAGGACTTTTTTAGATTGTTTATATTATATACTTCATAAACATATAAAGGTTTCAATTTAAAAAATGGTTCAAGATTCCTTTACTAAATAACACAACACATTGCCTTTTTAACTGTTTGCTACCCAATGTTCCTGTGTTCGGCACATCTATGACCTAAGGCTCACTCTGTACTTGGCCTATTGAGTTTATTTAAAGATTGTTACGGTCATGTGAACTTGAATGTATGTATGCAGGAACGATTCAATACAGAGGTTATTGCACAAAAATCACCTATCTGCAGGATAGAAAATAGGTATCTAGGTACTATCTCTGGAAATTGTGGTGTGACTTTTAGGCCAGTTTTACAGCAACAGGCTATTTGACTATGTCTGGTTATGTTCACACAGTGTAATTTTTGACCATTTTGCAGCCATTTTTAGCTGTTTTGATGTAAATTACAGCCACGATGCTGCAAAAATTGCGTCTGTCAAAAGAAATCCCACAAAACGGCCTAAGAAATATTGTGTAAACATAGCCTAAGGCTATGTTCTAACTGTTGGGATGGTATCTTTGGGGAGCATTATGCGCCCCTCGGCTCGTGCTGTGCGGCCGAGAAGGCGCTGATTTTCTTGTATTCTCTTTCTGTGTTTTGTTTTGCTGTGTGTGAACACTGGTTTATATGCTCACCTTGGTTTGGAGACACACCCGACTTCACCTGCTGAATTCTGTCTGGCCATGTTATGGTTCATCTGTGTTTGGTTCTGCTGTGACTGACAAGTATTCCTGCCAGTGATCTGTTTTGTTCTCAGGTGTCTGTGCTTGGAGATCAGGGGGATGGTCCAATTACATTCTGGATCAGAACCCTGGCCTCCTATATAACTAACCCAGTCTGTGCACTCATTGCTGATTATTGACTTTTTCTCTACCTGCTTGTATCTTCTGTATTTTTTGCATTCCCTGATCTTTGCCCTATTCCTTGACCTCCCTTGCTTGCCGCCTGCCCTGACCATATTACCTTGACTTTGACTTCGCCTTTTGATTTGTGATTTTGTACTTTTGCTGCCCGTTTGTTGTGACCCGGACTGTTGACTATTCTTTATTGTGTTTTGTCTGTTTGTCTTGTCCTTGTGTCCCACCTAGCCAGTGCAGGGACCGCCGCCCAGTTGCTCGCCACCATCTTAGGGAGGATTGTGGCAAGTAGGTAGGGACAGTGGGCTGGGTTCAGCATTAGGGCTCACTGTCTTGTCCTGCTGTCCGGTTCATGACACTAACAATGTGGGCAAATTACAGCCATCATTGCAAAACACTGGCTGTTATTTATGATCATGATTGTTATTAATGATTGGTAACAACGGCCGTTATTTACCCTCATTTTTACATTCCCTGTTTTTCAATGTGCTTAGTAAAGTAAAATAATAAGGCAAAAATATTACCGTATTTAAAATGACTTTTTTTGGCAATATAAATTACTTCCTTAAAAAAAAGATTGCTTGTTAGCGTAATGCTGACATATAAAATAAACTGCAGTGGCAGTTGTTATTGTACGCTGGTATAAAAGTGAAAAATAAAACATAATAAAATAAATCCCCTCCTTCCCCCCTCAATTAAAAAAAAAAAAATTATATTCCCAGTTCAAAATAAACTGTTTTGAATCAGTCCACGTTCCGACTTGCTCCGGGGGCTCCTGCCGTTTGCATATCCCGCTCAGCCAATCAGTGTCCTGCGGGGAAGCGCACTGATTGGCTGAGCACTTGGAGATGCTGTGAAACCCCGAAGCAAGCCATGTACCGGGCCGTGGGGGGGATATGTTAAGGCGACTGAATTTAATATACTTGTAGCGGGATGACAATTTCCAGCGAATTTGCAGCATGAAATCCGCTGCGGATCCATTATGTGTGAACCTCCCCTTACATTTATATCACTAGCCTTCATTTGAAGCGGTATTGCCCTCTAAACTTGCTAATCACTTGTTAAGGAGTTTTCGGCTGCCCCATAAAGAATTAAAGGGGTTATCCAGTGCTACAAAAACATGGCCACTTTCCCCCTACTCTTGTCTCCAGTTGGGGTGGGGTTTGAAACTCAGTTCCATTGAAGTAAATAAAGCTTAATTGCAAACCACACCTGAACTGGAGACAAGAGTGGGACAAAAGTGGTCATGTTTTTGTAGCGCTGGATAACCCCTTTAATGGAACTCCAATTGCGGTAGCTAAGTACTTTATTTATTCCAAGGCAATTGCATCCCGATTCTCAGGATCAGTAGTAGTCCCAGTGGTCAAACCCCCAACGATTAGCTTGCTATCCCTTAACCTATGGATAGGGGATAACAAGCTGAAATTTGAAGAATCCTTTAACTAATTTGCATCCAGGCAAAGCAAAAACATAATGCACTAAAGCAAAGCATGCACATACAGTAATTTATAAGATGATATTCACTTGCAAAGATTTGGTGCAGAAATTTCTGTAAAGAATATTCCGTTTTATTTATCTGAATTGGCTTGGTTTGGCAATTTCTGCAACAAATCTGCAGTGATAACCTTACACTAGAATGGGTAAAATAAATGGCAATGGATATTTGTGACACAATTCTAAATGACATATGACCAGATGACTAAACATTCCTAGCCTTTTGTTTAATTTATCACTCCACTGGAGTGGATTTCCAAGGAGACGAGAGAGTAAACAGCCACCTTGCTGTCAAACCTCATCAAACTGCTATATAAAAAGGTGAATCAAAAGGTTAAAAGGTCTTTAGAAAGACAGAAGTGTGAATGGATTCTCTTGCTAATGGAAATGTATAGTTACATTAAATATTAAAAGTGACAATCCGGTTTTATTTGTTATTGTACCATTTTAATAGCGTTAGTAAATGTGTGTCCAGTGTCACTAACATGTTTATACATTGATCGGAAATATTAAAAAAAGAATTCATGCATTGTTACCTTATCTGTTAAAAAATAAAAGATACCATTGACAAAATAATTTATTGAAACACTTTAAACAGTGTATTGCTTTAAATGTAAACGGTGTATTTGGTTGCAGGAAGGGAACAGTAGGGGACTCAAACCCAGGCTGTAGTTGGATCTGGTTAGGCGCTAAGGAGACATCCCAAATTCTGGTGGGCCATTGTGTAACCATGGTGGCATATCCTTGCCTTGCAGACTGAGAGTGGTCTTGAAAGTTAAAGGGGAACTCCAGGTAGAGGTTAAAAAAATAAAACTTCTACAGAAACATATAGCATTACTTACCTACAGTATCTATCCAAGTTTTGAAACTACAAAAAATAAAGTAAAGTAAAGTACTTTTTGAATTTAAAGGGTCACTGTCATTAATTATTTATTTATTTTGCAGAAATCAATAGTACAGGCGATTTTAAGAAACTTTGTAATTGGGTTTATTAGCGATGGTGAGATGGTGAATCACTCAGGGAATTGGGGGATCCAGCCAAGATAGAAGCATGGAATATTTGTGAATTGGCACAAAGGCCATGTTTTGTCACTTCCTGGATTTCAAACAGCTACCAGTGGCAGAACTGTACAGATATGGTAATACATTATATAGACAGATCTATATAACTTTTAATGTACTCTTAATAGAAAACAAGTTTTCCTTATGTGGAGTTCCCCTTTAAGCCTGTGTTATGGCCTACATTATGGTACCTGGGTTATACATCCGGTATAAAGATGCCTGAAAGCAGTGGGTGGGGCCTTATAGTTGTAAACATGTATGCAAATTCTTGTATATTTTTGCATATTTTGTTTAAACATCTGTTCCAGGAACAAAATATACAAAAATTTGAATGAAAACTGCAATAATAAGTTCCTCCCCATGCCCTCCGGCATTGGCTTCAGGCCCCCACTCATGGATAGTCCTATTAGCTAGTCACTGACCTGTCCCGCCATAGCCAGTGGTTGCCTGAGTGAGCTGTCACTGAATTACAGTTAGTTTTCTCTATGCTAGCTTTGCACAGATACAATCCCGTATATACTGATTGCTTTTCCCCCCACAGCTTGTTTTGCATATATTTTCTTATGATAGCATGTTTTCATTCCAAAGTTGCAGTTGGAAACCAAAAACAGCAACATTGGAATGAAAACATGCTGTCATAAAAAATATACACATAACAAGCTGGCGGGGTTGAAAGTAAGTGGCATATAGGGGGATTACGTCCTTTGCTTTCTACCCCGCCAGCTTGTGTTGTGTGTATTTACTTATCACACCATGTTTTCACTCCAATATTGCTCTTTTTCCTGGTGGGGAACACCAGAGACCTGTAGGAAGACATCGGGTGAGCACAGGCAGGTAAGCATAAGCTTTTTTTTTATGTTTTTTTTTTAAGTGTATTGAATTGTGCGGCCACCATCTTTACGAACTGGTTACAAATTCGATTAGGCAACAAATCTCAGTTTGTGAAGTTTGGTTGTCTCATCTCTACATAACACCCCCTCAAGCTGTCAATCAAGTAAGCTTTACTACATTGCACTGCTCTCTGCCTATTTAAAGGGCATCAGTATCAGAGATTGAGGCTCATTAATTTGCAGCAAACATACAGGCACTGCACCTGAATGTTGTGCCCCTCATCCAAAAGGTTAAAAAGGTACTGGGAAGGGTTTATATAGCAAAAAAAATTTGACAGATTCCTCTAAAAGGGCCACCAAAAAAAAAAGTTTCTTTCAAATCAACTGGGGCCAGAAAGCAGCAGAAATTTTTAATTTACTTACTATTAAAAAATACCCAGTCTTCTAGTATTTATAACTAGGGATGAGCGAACCGAACCGTTACAAACCAGATTCGTTACGAACTTTGCAAAAAGTTTGGTTCGGTACCGAGCCGAACTTCCAAAAAGTTTGTGACGAAGTTCGTTAAAATCGCAACGGCGTCGCAAAACTGTACTTTAATCAGAGAATAGAACAAGCTACAAGGGATTATTACTCCTATAACACAGGTCAACAGCATTTTTGGGGCCAAAGATATTTCAACGAATTTAGGGTAACTTTGGGGTGCTGATTCTGAATATGTCATCAGTTTTGCCAGATTGGCTCAAGTTTTTGAGAATTTTCGTGAAATGTGTAAAAAAAAAAAGACGTAATTTGCTACACGCGCATTAACTTTATTGCTATTGTCATGAATACAATAAATTTTACAAAATAAATGTTGATTTTAGTTTATTTTAACTAGTTTTAGAAAGTAATCTTCAAAAATGAACAAGACATGAAAAAAAACTTGAGCCAATCTGACAAAACTGACAGCATATTCAGAATCAGCACCCCAAAAATACCCCCAAATCATTAAAATATTTTGGACACCAGTAAAAATTTTTTTTTGTTGACCTGTGTAATCCTTTGTATCCTGTTATTATGTGAATATCAAGGTGTGTGACGTCACTCCAGGAACAGGAAGTGCCTGAGCGTCCATGCTCTTTCTCATTGTGTGTCTAGACTGCAGAGAGAGAGAAGGTGTACGTTAGGCAGAGAGGGAAAACACATAGATTACATATCAAAACAACTGGATAAGTACAGGGAGAGATAGAGAAGGAGTATATATTGTTTGTGAGAGAAGCCGGAGAGAGGAAGATAAAAAAAAAAAATCGCAAGATACAGGGAAAGCTTGATAAGCTCATACATAGTGAAAGAGGCTGAGAAATCAAGAGTTAGGTAGAGAGAGGGAGAGATAGCCATCTAACTCAAAAATCGTGATATCTAGGGAGAGATAGGGAGATAAAAAAAAGAAATAGGGAGAGAAAAGTGAGAAGAGTCACTCAGGAGTCAGGACACGTAGCATTGAACCAGCTACTGTTCCGTGACAGAGAGGAGACGCTAGACATTTGTTTGTGATCAGCTGTGGTAGGTGACGCTAAGTCAGCACCTCACAAAAGCTGTCCGTTTGTGATCTGCTGGTTGCCGTTAACCCCGGCTAGCTGCCCGCAACCAAAGAAGTTTTAAAAAAAACTTAAAAAAAAAAAAAAAAAATTGGTTTGTTTGTTATCAGCTGTTCTAGGTGACGCTAAGTCAGCGCCTCACCAAAGCTGTCCGTTTCTGCTCTGCTGGTTGCCATCAATCCCCTCTAGCCACCCGCAACCAAAAAAGTTTAAAAAAAACCTTAAAAAAAAATTGAAAAAAGTTGGTTTGTTTGTTTGTGATCAGCTGTTCTATTTGAGGTGAAGTCAGCGCCCCACAAAAGCTGTCCGTTTGTGCTCTGCTGGTTGCCGTCAAACCTCTCTAGCCACCCGCAACCAAAAAAGTAAAAAAAAAACCTTTAAAAATGTTTTAAAAAATGTTGGTTTGTTTGTTTGTGATCAGCTGTTCTATTTGAGGCGAAGTCAGCGCCCCACATAAGCTGTCCGTTTGTGCTCTGCTGGTTGCCGTCAAACCCCTCTTGCCACCCGCAACCAAAAAAGTTAAAAAAAAAACCTTCAAAAAGAAAAATACAAAAATGTTGGTTTGTTTGTTTGTTTGTGATCAGCTGTTCTATTTGAGGCGAAGTCAGCGCCCCACAAAAGCTGTCCGTTTGTGCTCTGCTGGTTGCCGTCAAACCCCTCTTGCCACCCGCAACCAAAAAAGTTAAAAAAAAAAAACCTTCAAAAAAAAATACTAAAATGTTAATTTGTTTTTTTGTTTGTGATCAGCTGTTCTATTTGAGGCGAAGTCAGCGCCCCACAAAAAAGTAAAAAAAAAATAAAATGTTTTTTGGGGATAACCTGTAAATTTCTGCTTTGCTGGGTGCCTTCAACCCACAAAGCAGTAGTCACTGAAAATTTGTGCCTTCTGCCCAATAGATTATTTCTTTTTCAAAATTTACACCAACCAAAGAACTATGTCCAAGCGTCCTACTTCCAGCACTTCCCAGGCAAGGACTGCAACGGCAGGCGGTGAGGGAGAAGTGGCAGCACCAGGCCTGGCGGCAGCCGGGGCGGCGAGCGTGGCAGCAGGGTGCAGCTACCCCAGACACCCAGTGGTTCTGTAAGAACCACACAGCCAACGGTTCTAGATTGGCTTACCCAATCCTCCACTTTCACCGCCCAAAGCTCCCAAACGAGGTCGGCTGGATCATCCGACACCACCCTTACATGGGAGGGTCAGCGACAGTCCTCTGCCCAGTCTCCTGTTATTACTATGCCACCCACCTCTGGGGCACCTTCTGCAAGGGAACTGTTGCCAAATCTTGATCTGTCTTTGGATTCTCTACCACTTTTTAGTGATGATGAGGAGGAGGATGAGGTAGTCCACCAAAGGCAGCAGGTGGAACGTGCAAAGACTGCAGAGGAGGTGGTGGCTGTAAGCCAGGGAGGGGCATCCAGTGCCACACCTGAGATCCTGTCCCAGCCACTGGAGGACAGTAGCAGTGGTGGTGATGATGATGTCGCCGATCGGACATGGCGCCCCCAAGCACCATTATCCTCAGTGTCATCAGGGGAGGAAAGTGAGGTGCTACCGAAGCAGCAACACCCCACTGCTGCAAAGAAGCGAGGCACAAGAGGGAGGGGTAGAAGACAACCTACCAGGCAGAGTCACTTACCTCCAAGCCTTGGTCCTGAGAGGGGAATTGATCAACTGCTGCCTCCTCCAGCTGCTCAAGTAGTCTTTTTTAATTATACTGGGCTGGAATAGATTAACTGCTGCCTCCTCGTCCTCAATTAGCCTCTCCTCCATAATCCTGGCCTTGAATAGATAAACTGCTGCTGCCTCCTCCTCAAGTAGCCTCTCCTCGATAATACTGGCCTGGAATCAATCAACCGCTGCTGCCTCCTCCTGCTGCTCAAGTAGTCTGTTTTTAATTATACTGGCCTGTAATCTATCAACTGCTGCCTCATCCTCCTCAAGTAGCCTCTCCTCGATTATACTGGCCTGGAATCAATCAACTGCTGCCTCATCCTCCTCAAGTAGCCTCTCCTCAATAATACTGGCCTGTAATCAATCAACTGCTGCCTCATCCTCCTCAAGTAGCCTCTCCTCATTAACACTGGCCTGTAATCGATCAACTGCTGCCTCATCCTCCTCAAGTAGCCTCTCCTCAATTATACTGGCCTGGAATCAATCAACTGCTACCTCCTCCTGCTCTTCTAGTAGTCTCTTTTTATTTATACTGGCCTGTAATCAATCAACTGCTGCCTCATCCTCCTCAAGTAGCCTCTCATCAATAATACTGGCCTGTAATTGATAAACTGCTGCCTCATCCTCCTCAAGTAGCCTCTCCTCAATAATACTGGCCTGTAATCGATCAACTGCTGCCTCATCCTCCTCAAGTAGCTTCTCCTCGATTATACTGGCCTGGAATCAATCAACTGCTGCCTCCTCCTGCTCTTCTAGTAGTCTCTTTTTAATTATACTGGCCTGTAATCGATCAACTGCTGCCTCATCCTACTCAAGTAGCCTCTCCTTGATAATACTGGCCTGGAATCAATCAACTGCTGCCTCCTCCTGCTCTTCTAGTAGTCTCTTTTTAATTATACTGGCCTATAATCGATCAACTGCTGCCTCATCCTCCTCAAGTAGCCTCTCATCGATAATACTGGCCTGGAATCAATCAACTGCTACCTCCTCCTCATATAGCCTCTCCTCGATAATACTGGCCTGGAATCGATCAACTGCTGCCTCCTGCTCCTGAAGTAGTCTGGTTTTAATAATACTGGAATGGAATCGATCAACTGCTGCCTCCTCCTCATATAGCCTCTCCTCGATAATACTGGCCTGGAATCAATCAATCAACTGCTGCCTCCTCCTCCTTAATTAGCGTCTCCTCCATAATACTGGCCTGGAATCAATCAACTGCTGCCTCATCTTCCTCAAGTAGCCTTTCCTCCATAATACTGGCCTGGAATCGATCAACTGCTGCCTCATCCTCCTCAAGTAGCCTCTCCTCGATAAGACTGGCCTGGACTCAATCAACTGCTGCCTCCTCCTCCTCAATTAGCCTCTCCTCCATAATACTGGCCTGGAATCAATCAACTGCTGCCTCATCTTCCTCAAGTAGCCTCTCCTCCATAATACTGGCCTGGAATCGATCAACTGCTGCCTCCTCCTCAAGTAGCCTCTCCTCAATAATACTGGACTGGAATCAATCAACTGCTGCCTCCTCCTGCTGCTCAACTTGTCTCTTCTCAACAATACTGGAATGAGAGGCGAGCAATCTAATGCTGCCTCCTCCTGGTTCGCGACTTGTCTCTTCTCAACAATACTGGCCTGGGTGCAATCAAGTGCTGCCGCATCCTCCTTGTAAACTTTTTTTTTTCCAATATTTTTTTTCACTATTTTGGCACTTTGATTCACTATATTTTATTAATATAATTTATTTATTTATTTTTTTTTTTTTTGAAAAAAAAATTTCCCACTTTTTTTCATTGTAATATCAACTGCAACTAAACAAAACTATACCCTATCACACTCCCACTATTGTAGCTGCAATTATTCAGCCATTAGAGCAAGGTTCGTTTTCGGTTCGGACCGATCCGAAATTCACGAAAGTTCACCAGATCGAACCGAACCGAACTTTTCAAAAGTTCGCTCATCCCTACTTATTACCTGTTGTATGTCCTGCAGGAAGTGGTGTATTAGTTCCAGCCTGACACAGTGCTCTTTTCTACCACCTCTCATATCACGTCTGTCCATATCAGGAACTGTCCGTTAAAAGTACCATAAGGCATGTTGCGGGCATTGCATGCAGGCGAAACCACGCCCTTACACAATGTCTAATGATATCATGGTGACAACGGTAACAGCAGGCAGCTATTGATCACTGCCCGCAGCATGGTCCCATCCCCTTCTCTTCTGTGGAAGAATCAAGACAGATGGGCAGGGTAAGGAAGGGGAGCGCTTGAGAACAGAAGAGGTAGGACCACTGGATAATTCCTTTAATATAACATTTAAGAAATACTGTAAAGGTTTACATAGACTTTGAGTAACTATTAGTTATAAAATAATTAGTTATAATGCGATAATATCTTAGTGCTTTATTAATATTATACCTTAAAATACAATTTTAATGTGTCAAGTATAAATCAAGCAATATGTACATGTAAATGGCAGGTAGTCCCTAATTATAAGCCAACCCGTTTCATTGGCTTGTTTTCAGTAGGGCTGAATTGGCTTATTAGCTGCTGATATTTAATCAACCATAGTGGCATATCTTTCACAGCACATTACCATCACCAGCTCTCTTAATTACATTTGTTCATACTTTATGGTCTTTCATCAGGAAATTGCCCACAGGCGTGTTAGCAGGTTGACCTGATAAACTGGAGTGAAACATTCTTGGAATTATTGATCGCTTATATTTTCATTCCAGTGTATTCAGTGCAGTGTCCTAGTTGTTCTGCATTCTGTCTGGCATGTCTGCTTTTAATGTCGTACAGCAATAAATCCATGCAGTTTTTGCTCAGTTCAACCTGTTGACCCTGTTTCCATGTGTGCTACTACATATTTGATATAAAATCGGTATTTAATGGGACAATGTCTTCCATGCATTTAATTGAAGTGATAAAGGGGAAAATGCCATAATGGGTTTGTGTTAATCTCTTGTGACACATTCATTTAACTACACCAATAGAAAGCTATTTTAAGTATGCCATTTTCACACTCAATAAAATGGCCGCCACCCGCTGGCAAAAGATGTATGCATGCACAGAATAATCTGAAATTCAATTATAGTTTAATAATGGATAATTTACAGTTAATTCTATTGAAATAATACTTACCTTTTAAGAATAAATAGCATAAGTATTTAATTTGATACAGACTGATTATTTTATAGCATATCATTTTAGTTTAGTAACACACATTGTCATTTACTTCATTGGCTTTAAATTGAAAGATAGGAATTTAGACATTTGCATAAAAAGCAAAAAAAAAAACATAACAGAAAAAGAAACTACACTATATTTTACAGTTGTTCTCAGATCATAATATACATAATATCAACTAAACTATATACATAATATCAACTAAACTATCACATGGCATAACAGCTACCGTTCTGTGACACGTCCATGTCAGTGAACGTCCACTGTTTGAGATGTACAACATCGGAACGTCCACTGTCTGAGATGAGTGAACATCACTTCAACTTAATTGGAATGCAGGCACATTTGGGTGTGCCCGCACTCCAATTAGCCATAGTACACAATGTAAAGTACAAACGGGAACCGTACTTTACATGCCATACTTCACTATGTGGCAGCCGCACAAAAAAGGCATGTCATTGTTTTGTGTGGCCGCATGGGATCCCGGACACAGAGTGTACAGTGTGTATGCACACTGGGATTAAACAACGGCTGTTGTTGCAAACCTGCAGGGCCTTTTTGCTCTAGTTCATTGAGGGTCTAGAATAGTGACCCCCTTCTATTTTAATCTCCCTCATCCCAAATAAGCTGGTAGTGGATGTGAGCAAAGGGTGTGTAATGGGACAAAAACATAGTAAGTGGCCCAGTAACAAAAATTACCAAGCATCAACTAATTGAAGTGTTAAAAATATTTCCGTAGTGCTCATTTCAGCAGCACATATATTAATATGTCCATTATTATTTTTCAACTTTTTCTAATTCTTTTACCATAAGAAATGTACCTTACTAAGGCTATGTTCACACTATGTAGAAACACTGTAAAAACAGCTGTTGTTTCAAAAATAACGGTCGGTATTTGCACAACAATAGCCATTATATTTTCAAACAATAGCTGTTATTTGCACAACAATGGCTATTGTCATGAAATACGGTTATTGTTTTTACAAAGTGTGAACAGAGCCTAAGGGTGCCTTCACACGTACTGGATCCGCAGCGGATTTCACGCTGCGAGTTTGCAGCGAAATACGCTACAGATCCATGTAGTGTGAAGGTCTATGGGTTACATATGCGCAGCAGAATTTTCACTCCACTGCGGATATCTTAATCAGCCCCTTTAACCCCCCCGCCCGCAGTCCGCAGCATACATTACCTGCTCGGCGCCGTGGCTGCAGTGAAGCTCCTAGCTCCTCTTACTCCCCATCAGCCAATTAGTGCACGGCAGCATGGGCAGCCGGGAGCCTCATACAGCCGCTGCGGATACGTAACCCATAGACCTTTACACGACATGGATCTGCAGAATATTTCACTGCAAACGTGCAGTGTGAAATCCGCTGCGGATCCAGTACGTGTAAAGGCACCATAAAAGTGCAATTTCTCTTTTTGCTGAAATTGACAATAGTGAAATAAATATATGTGCCTTCTGACTGGATATTCCATTTGCCCCAGCAGCACAAATAAAAAACAGCTTGCAGCTTACAGCTTTTTTTATTTAGTATTATTTATTTTTGCATATCTCAGGTGTTTGCGGATAAGAAAAACTTGTTTTCCATTAAAAGTACATTAAAAGTTATATAGATGTGTCTATACAACGTATTAGGCCCCCTTCACACGTCCGGAAAATCTGTCCGGATTTCTGGATTCATAGGCTAACGTTAGACACGGACACCCTTCCGGATTTTTCCGGAAGGGTGTCCGTTCCGGAAAATAGGACCGTATTTTTTAGATCCTGTCCTATTTTCGTCCGGAAATCCGGCACGGACGCCCCCATAGAAGTCTATGGGAGCTCCGGAATAAAGGGCACTTTCCTGATGTACATCAGGAAAGTGTCCGCGATTCCGGCTTGGTGAAGTGCAAGCCCCGCTGAGGCACCCGGACCTCAGCACAGGACTGCCTGTCGACCGATCCCCCCACCACCCGCCCGGACCTCACCACTGCTCTCTGGCCGGAGCCCGGACCTCACCACGGTACTGCCCGATCACCCAGCCCGCCACTACAGGGCTGACCGCCCACTCTCCATCATCGCCCTTGACACCCCCCTGCGGAACTCACCACCGGGCCGCTCCCCCAGCCCCAGCCCCATTCCCGCCAAATTGTAATGGGTGGGGGCTGTGATTATCACATAAGGGAAAGCATTGCATTCTGGGAAATGCCAAACCAGTAAGAACAGAAACACAAAACAGAGCAACCCCCCCCCCCCCCTACCCAAACAAATGGATTTTTGGTAGTTTCAAAACTGGGATAGACAGGTAAGTAATGCGCTATGCTTCTGCATTCTCATTTTTTTTTAACCTCTATGTAAATGTAACCTGTTGCTTTGACAGACTTACAAACATGCCTTTTACTTTAGAAGTTTTTTTTCTTACCCTTTGAAGTGCACACAATTTATTATTAAACCAGATATAATTATTGCTTTACTAACCCGGATACTAATTGCTAGAATTTTCATTTACAATAAAACAAATAAATAATAAAACAGTACTTACTACTTAGGCCTAGTTTACATATATCCAGCGATATGTAGATTGTAGATTGGGTGTAGATTAGGTGCGCCGGGCATAGGTTTGGGCACCCGTCCAGCCAGATTAACTAAGAAGCATGCACCTCTTAGTGAATTAGGTCAGGGAAAAGGGGGTGGGGCCTAATTTAAATGCCCCCACAGGGTATGACATAACAGGGGGAAAGGGTTGAGCTCAAGGCTACAGTATGTAGCACTGAATATTTAGGCATAACTCTTGGATCAAAGTTATAAAAAGATGCAGAAAGAAAACCTTCAAATTCACATAAAAATAGAGGCACCAACCTTCAAGTACATGCAATCCATCCCCCTTGTCAGACAAAATCCCAAGTGAGACAAAATCTATCTGGGAAATTGGGGAATAAATTATTTTCACTGTGCTGCTATTTGCTATTTTGTTCAGTTTTGTATTTCTTTTAGGACAGATACATATATATTTACACGTTAGTTAACTTTGAGGCACATACAGTACACTCTGCAGTGGCATTTTTGAATTGATAAGATAAGTCAATGTGATATTTAGTAATTGAAGCAATATTCCAACCATATGTATATACAGTTTACGTACACCTTAATTGCACCTCATTTTTTCACAATGCCTTGATGCATGAGTGAAAGCCTGCTTAGCCAGTTACTAGCCACGACACAGTCCAATCTCAGTAAGTGATTGAGCTGAGCCAGCTGCATGGGCTCTAGGCCGCTGTGATCAGTGAGGGACACAGCAAAAGGATATGCTCACCTGTCCATGCTCCCCCCGTGTCCTCTTCTGTCTCTATGGTGTCTTCTGCATCTACAGTATCCTCTTTTGTGCCGCCTCCAGCCCCTTCGACCAATTGCTGACTTAGACGTGATAGTGGCGGACAGTGATTGACTGTGCAAGCTGTTACTCTGCAGACAAGAGATGAGAGTGACAGCCAGCTCAGCCAATCAGTGTTTGACTAAGACGGGACAGCGCCACAGCCAGTGATTGGCTGAGCGGGCTGTCCCCCTTGTCTGGAGAGAGATAGCCCACTGAGCCTCTCACTGGCTGCTGCTGTCCAGTCTAGGTAAGTAATTGCCTGAGCGGGCTAGAGGTGGCACAGACCAGAACACCAGAGATGCAGAAATCTGTGACCCTGGTGAACAGAATTTTTCAAAAATGTACTCATCTCTAATCTACATCCTTACTTGTTGCTACAAAGGTGGCAATACTTTCATTAACTTGTTTCAGCTACAGGTAAGGGCAAAGCTTCTTTTTAAATCATCAATTAACATATTTTGACGCAGAAAAGTGGCAAATTTTAGCATTTTTTTTTGTTTGTTTTTTTAAAGGTTTACACCACTCACATCTATTCTCAGAATCAGTTTGTTGGTACGTATGTTTTTAGTGCCATGACTAAATTAACAAATAAGTGAATAAAATAAAAAGGAATTAAGGTACTCACGGTCAGCGCTGTCCACATAGAGAAGTGGCCGAAAGATTTAGAGGTCAGTATCTACTACAGCCATGTGCAATGCTTCCCTGCAAATGTTGTGAGTGTCAGGACGCTACTTCCATGAGGCACTGACAGTGCCTCATGGAAGTAGCCTGTCAGTGCCTCATGGAAGTAGCGTCCTGACACTCACAACATCAGCAGGGAAGCATTACACATGGCTGTAGTAGATACTGACCTCTAAATCTTTCGGCTACTTCTCTATGTGGACAGCGCTTACCGTGAGTACCTTAATTCCTTTTTATTTTATTCACTTACTCTCTCCACGGGCCTCTTCATTTTGGGAGTATCCTGTGTTTTTGGTACAGTCAGCTCAGCAGTCCCTAGAGGTAGTAGGCCCCTATACAGTGGACTGTTACCAAACAAGACCCTGGATTCGGATTTGTACCCTGTTGAGGGGTGATATGCACAAAGCCCAAGTGGCATCCAGATGAGCACCTTCTCACATAATCCTTATCCTTGGTGTATTGAGGTATCACACAAGGCGCCGGTGCCCGCTTTTTTCTTCTTTTTCTCTCCCTAAATTAACAAATGTAACTTTTTATAAATGGAGCAAAAAGACACAAAATGGCAAAAAGCCATTCAGGTCCAGACTACACTTAAAAATGGCACAAATTAAACCTTAGAATGGCAAAAATGCTTAGATACTCCATTTTAATGATTGCAATAGCGCAATGTCAGGACTGGCAGGCGTAGACAAGACAAGAGACAGTGACCCTAGATCTGAACCCACCCACTGTCACCTGCCTACTTGCCTCGGTCGACCCTAAACGGTCGCGGACAACCACGGAGTCGGTCCCTACACTGCGTAGGTGAATACACAAAACGTAGACAGACAAACAAAACACAATGGAGGATAGTCAACTAGCAGGGTCAAAACCAAACAGACAACGCAGTACAAAATCAGAAGGAGAGCGGATAGTCAAATGTCAAGCAAGAGGTCAGAACACGGGCAGAGCAATAGCAAGGGGATTAGGACAGGGAACGCTGGGAAAAGAGTAGGGGAGCTGGGACTAGTGACAACTAATAGCCAGCGGGGAACTGAGGATCTGACTGCTTTTTATCCAGGGTAAGAGCTTAGGTCCAGCAGCTGATTGGAGCAACCCTGATTCCAGCACCAAGCTCAGCTGAACAGACCTAGCAGTGCAGTAACCCCTGCACTGCCAGAAGTCTCACAGGCAAGGCAGGTGTGGCTGAAGTAAAACACAGTTCAGACACAATTCATATGCAAACAGACAAAAATTCAGCGCTTCCTCGGCCGCCTGGCACAGACCGAGGAGCGCAAAGTCACATTCCTAACAGTACCCCCCCCTCTTATGAGGGGCCTCCGGACCCTCTTTCAAAGGACTCGGCTTAGAGGGATTGCGAGCATGGAACTGGCGTATGAGGCGAGGAGCATGAATATCTTTGCTCGCCACCCAAGTTCGCTCTTCTGGGCCGAACCCCTTCCAATGGATGAGGTATTGGACAGAGTTCTGCACCCGACGAGAGTCCAGAATCTTTTCCACTTCAAACTCAAGATCCCCCTGAACGATCAGAGGGGCAGGGGGAGTAGATGGCAACACCGGAGTAACATACATCTTTAATAAAGATTTGTGAAACACATTATGAATGCGCATGGTTCTTGGCAGTTGTAACCTGAAAGAAACAGGGTTAATGATTTCAGTAATGGCATATGGACCAATATATTTAGGTGCTAGCTTTCCGGACGGAACCCTAAGCTTCAAGTTTTTGGTGGAAAGCCACACTTTGTCACCCACACAATACTCTGGGCCAGATATGCGTCTTTTGTTGGCTTGTCTTTTAGAAGATTCTTGGGCTTTAACCAAGCTCTCAAGAGCTCGAGCCCAGACTGTGCACAGTCTACTATAGGTCTTTTCAGCGGACGGGTTAACAGATTCAGAAGCATGCGCAGATGAATACCTTGGATGAAAACCATAATTACAGAAAAACGGCGACATTTTGATAGATTGATTTTCCCTATTATTGAGGGCAAATTCTGCCAAGGACAAATACTCCTTCCATTTGTCCTGGGCACCAGAAACAAAGCATCTGAGAAATTGTTCCAATGACTGGTTCACTCTTTCAGTTTGCCCATTGCTCTGAGGGTGAAAGGCAGATGAAAATGATAATAAAGTGCCCAATCGACCACAGAACTCCCTCCAGAACTTAGACACAAACTGCACCCCTCTATCAGATACAATGTTCTCTGGCACCCCATGTAGCCGTAGAATATGATTGATAAACAAAGATGCTAAAGCACGTGAATTAGGGAGTTTCTTAAGGGGAATGAGATGGCACATTTTGGAGAATCTATCAACAACAACCCAGATGACAGTCTTTCCTTTTGATGGCGGCAGGTCAGTGATGAAGTCCATTGAAAGGTGAGTCCAAGGTCTCTCAGGTAAAGGTAGAGGATGTAAAAGACCTTCGGGTAATCTGCGAGGGACCTTGGACCTGGCACAGACCTCACAGGCCTCAACAAACAGTTTAACATCTCTGGCCCAAGTAGGCCACCAATAACAACGTGAGAGCAAATACTTTGTGCCAGCAATGCCCGGGTGACCTGCTAATACAGAACAATGGGTCTCTTCAAGAACCCTGAGTCTAAGATTAGGAGGTACAAAGAGTTTCCCATCTGGAGTATTCCTGGGTGCTAGGGACTGCGAGTTTACCACCTGAGCTGCAAGTTCAGGTTGGAGAGTGGCAATGACCACTCCTGGTGTTAAAATAGTCTCAGGTTCTTCCCTGGGGGCACTGCTGACATCAAAGCTGCGAGACAGGGCATCAGCTCGGACATTTTTAGAACCAGGACGAAAGGTAATCTCAAAATTAAACCGGGTAAAGAATAATGCCCACCTGGCTTGCCGGGGGGTAAGGCGTTTAGCCTTGTCCAGGTATAATAGGTTCTTATGGTCAGTTAAAACCTTAATCTTATGCTTAGCCCCTTCAAGAAAATGTCTCCATTCATCAAAGGCCCACTTAATGGCCAGTAGTTCTCTGTTGCCGATATCATAATTACACTCTGTTTTAGAGAATTTTCTTGAAAAGTAGGCTACAGGGCTTAAGTTAGTCAGTGTCACAGGACCCTGTGAGAGAACTGCTCCAACCCCTACCTCCGAAGCATCCACCTCAATGATAAATGGTTGCTCAGGATCAGGCTGAATAAGGATTGGAGCTTCAGAGAAACACCTCTTCAACTGTCCAAATGCCTGTACGGCTTCGGGGCTCCAGTTCACCAGATCTGCCCCTTTTCTGGTCAAATCAGTTAATGGTTTAGCAATGACAGAGAACCCCTTAATAAATTTTCTATAGTAATTGGCAAACCCCAAAAACCGTTGCAGGGCCTTGAGGTTAGTTGGGCGTTCCCATTTCTCAATAGCGGTCACTTTAAGGGGGTCCATACAAAAAGAGTTAGGGGTGATAATATAACCAAGAAAAGAGACTTTCTGGATCCCGAACTGGCACTTGGACAATTTAGCATAGAGGTGATTCTGTCGGAGTAACTCCAATACCTTACGGACGTGACAAACATGAGAGGACCAATCTGGTGAAAAAATTAAGATGTCGTCCAGGTATACTACCAGAAACTGACCAAGATATTTACGAAATACATCATTTACAAAGTGCTGAAAAACTGCCGGCGCGTTACTTAACCCAAAGGGCATGACTAGGTATTCAAAATGCCCTTCAGGGGTATTGAAGGCAGTTTTCCATTCATCCCCTTCTCTTATTCGAATCAGATTGTAGGCCCCACGAAGATCAATCTTGGAGAACCACTGAGCACCCACAATCTGATTAAACAGATCCGGAATAAGAGGAAGGGGGTGCTGATTCTTAATGGTGATCTTATTAAGTTCACGGTAATCTATGCAGGGTCTAAGTCCACCATCTTTCTTCCCCACAAAAAAGAAACCAGCACCTAATGGAGAGCAAGAGGGACGAATATGACCTTTGCGAAGACTATCCTGGATGTATTCTCGCATGGCCTCCCTCTCGGGTCTGCACAAATTAAAAATTCTCCCCTTAGGATATTTGGACCCTGGAATCAAATCAATAGCACAATCGTACGGACGGTGCGGTGGCAGAACTTCCACAGATTTTTCATCAAACACATCGGCAAAGTCAGCTACAAACTCAGGAATCTCTCCCTCCATAGTAGAGCAGTCTGTGACATTTAATGCAATACAGTGAGAAGAACACTTAGAACCCCATTTAATCAACTCCTTAGTGGACCAATCAAATACAGGATTATGTTGTTCCAACCAGGGCAAACCCAAAATTATGTCAGAAGACAAGTTATCCATGACCAGAAAATCAAGAATCTCCTTGTGTACTGACCCAACCTGCACCTCCATAGAAGGAGTAATGTACCTGACTTTACCCTGGGCCAGGGGTGTAAAATCAGCACCAGTAATAGTCAACGGACATCTAAGCTGAAGCGGGCATATTCCCAGAGCTGACCAGAATGCAGAGTTAATGAAGTTGGCCGAGGCCCCCGAATCCACATGAGCATAACCAGAAACAGATTTGTCTCCCAAAAACAAAGAAATAGGCAACATTAATTTGTTTTTCTTTTCAAGAGGTACCTGGGCACCTGAGTGACCCCCTCGATCGTCACTCAGGCGCTGGAGTTTTTCCGGAGGTGGTTCTGGTCTGGAGGTACATTCCCTCACCCGGTGTCCGGCCTTTCCACAGTACAAGCAGAGATTATGTTGTAGGCGGTAAGCCCGTCTAATCTTGGCATCCGCAACCCCGAGTTGCATGGGTTCATCTTGCAATCGGGGAACAGAAGGACTTAACTTAGGAGTAGAAACAGCAGAGGACAGGGTTTTAGAAGATTCAGGGGTGTCTTTCTCTCTGCGTCTGTCTCTGAGTCGTCTGTCCACCCGTATGGCTAATGTCATGGTCCCCTCTAAAGTATCAGGGGTAGGGTACACTACCAATAGATCTTTAAGCTGATCCGACAACCCCATCCGGAACTGGCAACGCAGAGCTGGATCGTTCCAGCCGGATGGTACACACCACTGCCGGAACTCAGCACAATATTCTTCTACAGGTCTCTTACCCTGTCTCAGAGAAGTAAGCTGATGCTCTGCTACTGCCGCCTGGTCTGGGTCATCATATAATAGCCCTAGGGCAGCAAAAAATTGATTCACGGATGTCAACTCTATGGATCCAGGGGACAATGAAAAAGCCCACTCCTGAGGAGGACCCTGCAAGAGGGACATAATAATGCCCACCCTTTGGTCCTCGCCCCCAGAGGAGCAGGGGCGCAAACGAAAAAACAACATGCATCCCTCTCTAAATGTTCGGAAACTCCTCCTGTCTCCCTTAAACTTTTCAGGGAGCTGCACAGGAGGTTCCAGAGGTAGAGGGGTGGTCATGGTCACCTGTAGTGGTGCAGTCTCTTGCTCCTGGACGCGCTCAGCAAGGTTCTGAACCAGCGTGTTCAGACCTTGCATCTGGTTAACCAGAGCCTCCATGGCGTCCATGATGCAAGGTGACTGCAAAACAAAAAAAAAAAATTTTTTTTTTTTTTTTTTTTTTTTTTTAGGGCTGGCTATTCTGTCAGGACTGGCAGGCGTAGACAAGACAAGAGACAGTGACCCTAGATCTGAACCCACCCACTGTCACCTGCCTACTTGCCTCGGTCGACCCTAAACGGTCGCGGACAACCACGGAGTCGGTCCCTACACTGCGTAGGTGAATACACAAAACGTAGACAGACAAACAAAACACAATGGAGGATAGTCAACTAGCAGGGTCAAAACCAAACAGACAACGCAGTACAAAATCAGAAGGAGAGCGGATAGTCAAATGTCAAGCAAGAGGTCAGAACACGGGCAGAGCAATAGCAAGGGGATTAGGACAGGGAACGCTGGGAAAAGAGTAGGGGAGCTGGGACTAGTGACAACTAATAGCCAGCGGGGAACTGAGGATCTGACTGCTTTTTATCCAGGGTAAGAGCTTAGGTCCAGCAGCTGATTGGAGCAACCCTGATTCCAGCACCAAGCTCAGCTGAACAGACCTAGCAGTGCAGTAACCCCTGCACTGCCAGAAGTCTCACAGGCAAGGCAGGTGTGGCTGAAGTAAAACACAGTTCAGACACAATTCATATGCAAACAGACAAAAATTCAGCGCTTCCTCGGCCGCCTGGCACAGACCGAGGAGCGCAAAGTCACATTCCTAACACGCAACCACTCGTCCACTCCAAATTTATGACGGTGCCCATGCCATTTAAAAAAAAAGATATAAAGGCAACAGATATATTGTAGATCACTTTCCATTTAACAGATTTGATTAACCCCCCCTCTTGTTGATTCCCAACCACTGGTCCCAGAAATCCACCGGCAGCCAAACTGTCACCTGTGTTTCCACTACAAATGAAATATATAACCGTGTACTCGTCCCCAAATAAGAAATAATTTCCAATGTGCGTAATCAATTGGCACTTTAAAAATTTTCCTATTGCAAATGCACATTCTGTAGGAGTAGAACGTTCCTTTTTTCCATGAACACCACATGTGCCAGTTGTATGGCAAGCAGAATTGCTTAGTTTATTTCAAACCATGACATTGAACATACTGAACAAATATATTGGAGAATTTGAAGGTCACCTAAAAGGGTTTCAAAATATAAGCCTTTGTCAGAGCGAAATAATTTCTAACCTAGACTGCCCAGAAAACCAGCAGAAGACATTAAAGCATAATAATAAGATGAATAGGTTTCTGTTTTTATTGTTGCTAATGAAATAAACATATCCAATTAGTTAGAAACACAAAGGTCACATGCTCAGTTGTGCAATGAATTCACTAAACTAATTGTTTTGCATGTTTTTGATTAGAGGAATATTTTATAAATGAAATACCAATGACTCATACAGTTCTTGTCTCACATTACTGTACTGAGCTTACTGTTTGAACTAATTACATTAATTCTTTCACAATGAATATGTTTAGAAGTATTTTAAATGTCTTGTAATTCAGAAGATTTCATACAACACAAGAAGGTCAGACCCTAACAAAATAAAAAACAAACTTTTGATGAACAACTTTTAGCCTCTTTTGGGGTTGATGTTAGGCATGTTGATAAGGATAAAGGAGGGCAAGGGGTTGTTTTACAATACATGTCCAGCCTTCTGTAATGACATGGAATTACCTGGCATGTAGTTGTATTCAAAGAAATTCCTCCTTGTTCCCTGCTTGCTGTCTGTGTTATTAAACGCACAGACATTGAGTGAGGAAGTGTGGGGGAGGCATGGAAAGCTGCGGGGGGGGGCTGCCTGAATAATCTTTAGATTATCCAGGTGGCCCATAGGGGAGAGTGGCAGTCTGTTGCCGCTGCTCCTATTAAACTGAGCAATTTGCAACAGACCATAGCTGTGCTGATCGTGTTGTTTCAGCATGTTGAAAGACCACCATCAGTCAACATCATGCATGTCGGCTGATCATGAACTTTCAAAAAGTTCTATTACACCAAGGGATTATCAGCCACAATGGTTGGTAATTGGCCAAGTGCCAAGTACGGTCGATATCACTTTATGTAATAGAGCCTTAAGCCACAGCCAGTCTGTGACTTATCTCTCATAGAACAAAGGCATCAGGCAGTGATTCTCCATCACAACCGACCCCTATATTCAACAACATCATCTGTCAGTGGACTATCATGAGAGCACTATACACTTCATACTGACATCTGAACCTGGAGCCCCTATTACACGGAGCGATGTTAAAGACTGCTTACTGCCGCCACTATTACAGGCATCGGCAGTGATCAGGTGTGCGTCGGGGGGGGGCAGCAGGGAGCTGTGGGGGGGGGCTGCCCGGGTGATCACTAGATTGGGTATAGCGGCGGTCTGCTGCCGCCGCTCCCGGGCCACGGGGTGGCACCAGCAGATTGTTGCTATCCTGCTCGTTTTCTTTCAACATGTAAAAAGACCAAAACGACAGCAACGATCAGCCGACATCGTTCATGTCAGCTGATCGTTGTCTTCTATTAAACAAGACAATTATCTGCCAAATTCCACTGATAATCGTTTCGTTTAATAGGGCCTTAAAGTGTCACTGTAGTTCAAAAAATTTTTTGCAGAAATAAATAATACAGGCGATTTTAAGAAACTTTATAATTGGGTTTATTAGCCGAAAAATGCAGTTTGAAGCTTTCCCCCCATCTTCATTGTTCTCTATAAGAGTGGAGGTGTGGAGGGAGATGAGGTAGCAAAACCAGACAACAAAGAGTTAATTTACAGCTATATCACCAGGCTATCTCCTCTGATGTCGGCACTGACCTCTTTGACCTCTGAATAGGGGCTTTCAGTGGCTCCCTGCTGTGTAATCCTTTGTTCTCTGCTCTCTGCTGCCAACTAATCTCCCTCCTACCTCCTCCCCCTCCCCTCTCCATAGCACAGACAGGACCCAACTGATATAAAACAGTCAAGATTTCCTGATAATGAGCAGTGGATGACAGAAAGGAGAGGAGGGGGGGGGGGCCTGGGAAAAGTATTTTTAAATGCAGATAATGGCATATTTGCCTAATAAACCCAATTACAAAGTTTCCTAAAATCGCCTGGACTATTGATTTATTAAAAAAAAAAATTAACGACACTAACACTTTAAGTGTATGGGGACCTTTAGCTTCATAAACCAGTTAGTAGATATTCACTGACCACTTTATTTATAGCCTTTTTTTTGCAAGAATTGACAATTCTGTAGTTAAAGAGGTTGGCACGGCACCCCTTAATTAATGGGGTGATGTGCTCTGTGTGCATACCCCTAAGGCTGGCCCTGTATGTATGTATGTGTTTGCAGAGACATAATAGTCTGAAAATATAAGTAAAGATTCTTTACTAAAGAACATTACATTTGCTTTAATTACAATTGTTTGACTTCTAACCTTTTTAATTAGAGGCAATTAGCTTTGCCTAGGGATTTAGCAGTCATGGCTATTTGCAAAACTGTCAGTATGAATAGTATTATACTGACAGAAATTTCTCATTGGTGATTCAGCAAATGGAAAGCTACATGAATTCCCAACATACTTCAGTATAAGCGAATCACATCCTGATTAACTAAATGCAGATGGAAACTATTTATTATTTATCTTTAGTGCAACCTTATCTGAACCGTTATTTCTTCTTCTAGGTGGTTTGTGGCTGCCGGAAGAGTCATGAGAAAGAACATGGTTGGCATGTTTGATTTTGTTAAGTTTATTTCACAAAAAATTGAAAAACAATAAAAATGTACACAATTTAACATTATCAATAGGTACCATTGGCCAGAGAGATTGCTTGTTGGCAGTCACAAGGTGAAAAAAAAGATCAAAAATAGCTAGATCAAAAATACAATAAGAATATATTAATAATTGTACATGTGCCAATGCTAGTGAATATAATGTAACCCTTACATAACCTATTTATAGCCTCAAAGAGGACCCGTTCTTAGTTCTCAAAATGAATTTTACAAACTGTTTCAGAGCTCCTGGCATCATTATGGATGATGATGGCAGAGGCTCCGAAATCCATTCTGTAGCAAATCGTCCATACTGTATATAAGGATTGGGCAAGGAAGGTGGGAATGTAACCTTACTCTGCCCTATCATCCTATTTCCTAAATAGAGGTGACACTAAATAGCCAGATGGACAGGAGCTTTTATACAAGCGTCTAAGTGCCTTATGTTTACATTACACTACATGATTACAGACTCTTACAGCCTGTGTGTAGAGATGAGTGGACCAGCCAGAAATGCGTTTCGCAAGGTTTGCAAATTTTGGGTCAAACTTGTTAAGATTTGTAAATCGAATCTTAACTAATTTCAATAAAAGGGCCAAACTATAGTATCTAGAATACTGGGACTATTACAAAAGAATAAAGCTGTTAACGCATGTTCTTATAAAAGTGTAAAAAATTGTCAAATCACAATAAAAAAAAAAAATGTCAACCAGCCAGTCAATCATTTTCCGCCATGGACAGCAGTGGACATTGACATGAAAGCTGCAGAAAATGGAAAATCTTTCTACTAAAACATTTCCCATGTTCCAATCCCATATCAAGTACCCTTTCACCCTTGTGTTGTAATAAATTGTCCTCTGCAAGGATGTTGCAGGAAGGATGCAAGGAAGTGTCAAAAGATGTCTGTCCCCTTTTTAGGGTTATTTTCATTTAATTTTTATCAGAAGGTGCAGTGACTAGTTTAAAAATTCCTATACATTTGCAGTTTGCAGATTCTAACACAATTACACTCTTCAATTATGAAAGTCATGTTATTTGGTTTTAACTGCTGGAATTAAATAATAAAGAATGTTAAATGACAGTAAATGGAATTGTAGTAAAATATTTCAATTACAATAATTATCATTCCATGAAAATATTTTACCTAAATTACCCTGTGTAATATGCATTTCATATTATATTCCTTTTTTGAAGGAAACCTATGCTATAATGAGAGTTCTTGCAGTCTTTGTCACGTTTTTTAGCAACAAACTGTGTTTCATGCATTGCTACGAAGACTTCATCTGTTTCTTAGATACAGTTTTTTTTTTTATTGTTAATCTACTAAACAGTACTGACAACTATTAGATTTGTAGCAAATGAGAATTACACATCCTGGCTCAGCGGCGATTCACACCGTTCAGTGCCAAGTGACGTGAAGTGGTGGCTAATTTTTGAATGTCAACCTTAATGAATATTTGTAATTATCTAATTTCCTCTATAATTAATTAAAATGACTGTACAAATAATGCACAGTGACATCTCTACCATCACAGGCGCTCTTTGTGGATTGATAGTGGAAGGACTGATTTTCTCTCCAGACTTTACAGTAACATACAGTGCAATTTAATGACCTGTCATTGCAGACGTCAAATAAAGTGAAAATTAAATTATGAAGACTAATAGGTGCCCATTCCCCTCCTATTTTATGTATGTTTTGATAATGAGAAGAGTCCATGTGGTGGAGAACTAAGAGATTTGCAAATGAAGCGCTCAGCAAGGTGCCTTATGAAGAAATGGAGGAGAAATATTGTGTATACATTTTTCATGCAAAGAATATCACACAGATGGCACATCTGAAGTTAAAAATAAAATTTCCTGACACACATATACAAATGTATTCCAATTTAGTTTTTATGTTTTTATTGCCACAAAAGAATATGAATATCATAGCTTTTACCACAAACTAACAATTCATAAGCAATGTAAACAATAAAGCCAAGGACAATACTGCCACTTATTATGGCTCACATTAGGATGAATTAATCACCAATGCTTCAGTTAGGGACAACAGACACTGGATTATTATTTTTTTTACATATATACTTAGTTTTAAAATATAAACAAGCAACAAATCTTAGCTAATAGAAAGAGAACAGTACAATGGTAAGAAATCCTGTTCAAGGGACCAACATAGATAAGCAAAATATTAGGATTATGGAAGGTCTCCACTAAAAAGTGACATGAATCCCATTGGCCCTGTTGTTTGATTTATACAGTTGTGTTCAAAAGTTTATATACCCCGGCAGAATTTTTTTCGGAGAATATAAATGATAATACAAAAAAAATTTCCACTCATGATAAGGGGTTGGATTAAGACATTTATTGTCAAACTACTGTGTTTTCTCTTTTTCAATCATAATGACAACCAAAAACATCTAAATGACCATGATCAAAAGTTTACATACCCCAGATCTTAATACAGTGTATTGTCCCCTCTGAAATCAATGACACCTTGAAGTCTTTTGTGGTAGCTGTGGATGAGGCTCTTTTTTTTCTCACATGGTAAAGCTGCCCATTCTTCTTGGCAAAAAAACTTTGTTTTCTGTCAATTCCATGGTTGTCTTACATAAACTGCATGCTTGAGATCTCCCCAGAGTGGCTCATTGATATTGAGGTCAAGAGACTCAGATGGCCACTCCAGAAACTTCACTTTGTTCTGCTATAGCCAATGACAGGTCAACTTGGCCTTGTGCTTTGGACCATTGTCATGTTGAAATGTCCAAGCACGTCCCATGCGCAACCTCCAGGCTGATGATTGCAAATTTGACTTCAGTATTTGCTAATAATGTGCTGCATTCATCTTTGCTTCAAACTTTGACCAAGTTTCCTGTGCCTTTGTAGCTCGCACATCCCCAAAACATCAGCGATCAACCTCCATGCTTTACAGAAGAAATGGTGTTACTTTCATCATAGCCCTTGATGACACCTCTCCAAATGTAACGTTTATGGTTTTGGGGCTGTCACTGGGTAATATTTAGTTTCATCTCCCTCTAAAGATTTTCTATTGGGTTCAGGTCTGGAGACTGTCCACTCCTGAACCTTGAAATACTTCTTATTGGTGCGTTCACACCTACAGGATCTGCAGCTGATTTTCTGCAGCAGATTTCATTTAAATAACTGAACACAGCATCAAATCTGCTGCAGATCTGCTGCAGATCCTGTAGGTGTGAACGCACCCTTAGGAGTCACAAGTATGATGTTCCTACTCCATGCTTCACAGTTAGGACTGTTTTCTTGGGGTTGTACTCGTCCTTCTTTCTCCAAACAGGGTCAGTGGAGTTGATACCAAAAAGTTAAATTTTGGTCTCATCTGACCACATGACTTGCTCCCATGCCTTCTCTAAATCATTCAGATGGTCACTGTCAAACTTCAAACAGGCCTAAACATGTGCATGCATGAACAGGTTGACCTTACTTGCCCTGCAGGATTTTAATCCATGATGCCATAGTTTGTTACTAATGGTAATCTTTGAGACTGTGGTCCTAGCTCTCTTCAGGTCGAGATCTGGGATAGAGCCCCAGACTAAGAAAGATTGACAGTCATCTTGTGTTTCGTTCATTTTCTAATAATTACACCAACAGCTTGGGCTTTCTCACCAAGGTGCTTGCCTATTGTCCTGTAGTCCATCCCAAACTTGTGCAGGTCAACAATTTTGTCTCATGTGTCCTTAGAAAGCTCCTTGGTCTTGGCCATGGCGGGGAGTTTGGAGTGTGATTGATTGAGTTTGTAGATTATGAGGACTTCCTAAAAAAACTAATGGGTCTATGAGAGGAAGAATTCTTGCTGGTCGGTAGGTGATCAAATCCTTACATGCAATAGGATGCAAATTTATTATTAAAAATCATACAATGTGATTTTTTTTTTAGAATTTTTCTATAGATTCTGTCTCACACAAGTGTACATAGGATTAAAATTATAGACATTCTTTGTCAGCGGGGAAACATGCAAAATAAGCCTTATTTCAAATACAAATTTTACCCACTGTATATCTAAATGCTGTTAAAAGCATTTGTTCAAAAATTTAAAGAAATGTCAAATTCAGATTTGTTTGAATTAGAGTTTTGTAGGATACTGCTTACAGGAATAGGGACTCCTGCTAAAGGCAAGAGTCCCTGTCTCTTTATACTGAACTTACAGTACATCATCAGTTACCACTAAGCAGTAAATGGTCGTGCTATATGCACTGCCACTTGCTCTATTCACTGGGCCAGGCACAGAAGGCAGAATAATAACTGAGCGGCAAGGCATAAAGTACATTTTTACTTTGAGCGTCAAGACATCCAGTGAAAGCTTCATCACAAGGACCTACAGGAGCAGGGACACTTTTTCTTGACAGGAGTAACTGGTCCTGTACAAATTCTGTATATCCGTGCTGTCAGTTTCTCTTTATCATCATCGGCCTCACATCCCCTGGAAGATGTGTAGCAGAGGGCAATAAATTTTAAAGCCTGCTCTAAATACACAATTAGCTGAGGATGTCAGGTGTTTTGCTGATCGCTGTTACTTTCACACAGGCCGATTATTGGCCACGGGAGTGTTTTTGCAACACTCTTGGCCGAAAATCGGCCCATGTAAAAGTCCCTTTACTCAGTTGCCACAGTTGATTTTAGCAAAGTTTTGTCAATGTAGTTGTTTAATTGCTGCAAAGTACGGGAATAGACTTCTGGAGTTTAGGATTCCAGGAAACAACTTTTTTCATATTTAAAGGCTACCAGAACAGGCTTCATATTCAAAGGCTACCAGAACAAGGCTACCAGAAAAACATGAGTCAGGTTATGCAAGTTAACACAAAAGACCGTTTCAAATGAGGCAGGGTATCATATCAGGGACAATTGAGACACTTTGTAATGATGCCGGAGGAGCAGGTAAGTAAAAACCTTTAAGGGGGATATCTTGTAGAAAGGTCCAACATGGGCCTGACAGAACAATAATTTAGAAAACAACATGAACAAGTAAGAGAAGGCTACCAGGGTGGGCTCCCACTCCCGAGCAGAAACAAAGAGAAAATGAGGGTGGAGGAGGAGGAGGGGGGGAAAGGGGGGAAGGGGGAGAATAGCTCAAGAGCTATCCGAGGAGGCGGAGAGGTATTCAGGTGAGTTGATGAACTCCAGTCAGCGACGCCACACCTTGTAGTGGCAATCTGCGTTACCTTTCGTGTCTACTGCCAGTTCCTCCATGTGACATAGGTAGAGGATCTCCTTAAACCACTCTGTGACACTAGGGGCTCTATCGATTTTCCACAGACAGGGGATTACAGATCTGGCGGCCTGTAGAAGAAATCTCAGAAGGCCTGTAGCCAGGGGCTTCAGTCTGCCCGGTATCATGGACAGGAGAAGGAGGGCCGGGTCATTGTCAAGCAGGATCCCCGTGAGGGAATGGGTTTTATGAGTTTTATAACTACCAGCCAGAAGGGCTGGAGCCTCCTACATCCCCACCAAATATGAACCATAGTGCCCCTCGCCTCCCCATATCTCCAGCAGAGATCAGGGACAGTCGGGTACAGTTTCTGTAGGAGGGCCAGCACCCGGTACCACCTTGACATAATCTTAAAGTTTGTCTCCTGGGCCCGGCAGGAAATAGAAAACTTGTGACAGAGCGTGAAGGATCTGTTCCAGTCTGCGACCTCAAAGGCGCGTCCAATCTCCCTCTCCCAGCCTCTGGTGTATGAGGGGAGACCCTCAGAGCTAGCATTCAAAAGTTGTTTACAAATAAATGAGACCGTGTGAGAGTGAGGGGTGGTAGAGTTGCATAACTCCTCAAAGGGGGTCAGGGCACGAGCTGGACGAAGATGCTGTAGGTTAGAAGAGAAGAAGTGCTGGAGCTGACGGTATTGTAGCATGTGTTGTGGTGTGCGAGCATGAGTGGGGGCTAGACCTTCATAGGGAATCAATCCCCCGTTGTTGGTGACATGACACAGATGTAGGGCAGGGAGTCTATCAAGGCCCAGGAATGAGGAACATAGGGTGCCCGGCACAAAGTCAGGATTACCCAACAAGGTGGTCAGCGGGCCGCCTTGGTGCACTAGCTTCGCGGTCTGGGCCTGATTAAAGTAAATCTACTGGGAAACTTTGGGCCAATGTTGAATTCGGTTGGTATGTAGGTCAGATCGTGGGAGCCAGGGTATCGTGGTGGGGTCCACCTTGAAGAGAGATCTCTCGAGTTGCACCCATTGCTTAGAGGATGCATGATGTATGTAAAGTTTGTGTAAGTGGACAAAGAATTGTTTCGGGACAGGGGCGGGGATCGTTTGGAAATAATATAAGAGACAGGGGAGGATCGTCATTTTGAGGGAGTTAATCCGTCCCAGCCAAGAGATGTTGCTCTTATCCCATTTCTCAAGCTCTAACTTGATGGCCTGAAGGAGAGGAGGATAGTTGAGAGTGTAGATGAGGTCAGGGTCTGACGGAATCTGAACCCCTAGGTAATTAAAGGAAGTGGATTGCCAGGTCGGACATGTTAGCTGGGAGGGAGGGAGGACATGATAGCTAGGAGTACGGAAGCCAGTAAAGTGGGGGTTATTTTGCAGCGCTATGAAGAGGTTTTCCATACAGAGGACATACAAGAGAGGGGATAAGGGGCAGCCCTGCCTTGTGCCATTTCTAATTGGGAAGGGCTGGGATAGGGTGCCATTAATTTTAGGTTGAGCCTGGGGGTTGTGATAGAGGGCAAGGATTCTCCCCAACATAGTCGTTCCCATACCTATCTGGGCGAGTGTCCCCTCTAGGAATCCCCAGTCCACCCGGTCAAAGGCCTTCTCCGCGTCTAGAGATAACATCATAAGAGGAGTGCGATGTCGCCGGGCTTGAGCAAGGATGGAGAATGTCCGGAGGGTATTGTCACGGGCCTCCCACGACAAAAAAAAACCTGACCAGGTTCAGGTGGACTAGGGAACCCAGGAGGACCGCCAACCTCTGTGCAATCAGCTTAGCAAAAAGCTTTGTGTCTAAGTTAATAAAAGAAATAGGCCTATAGCAAGAACACTGGAGAGGGTCCTTGTCCTCCTTGGGCAGAACTATAAGGGGGGCTAACAGGGCTGCTGGGGGGAAAGGGGAGGCAGGGGAGACAGCATTGAAAGCTGAAAGAAGGATAGGGGATAGTTCTGGTTGGAATAAATTAAAGAAACTTGCTGTGTAGCCGTCAGGGCCTGGGCTTTTACCGTTGAGCATGGAGGCTATGGCAGTGCGGCGCTCTTCTGTAGTGAAGGGGTCCTCCAGCGAAGCCACGTCTTTGGCTGAGTGTGTCAGAAATGTATTGGTGTAACGTACGGGTGGGAGGGGGGTCTGAGGCCCCAGGGGGAGGCAGATTGTACAGGGATTGGTAGTAGGAGAGAAAAGCTTCCGAGATATCGCTAGTTAAATGGCTATTAGTAGTAGGGGAGTTTTTAATAGAGGCTATAAACGTGGAAGACCTGCGGTCGTGCAAAATTTTTGCCAGTCTGTTGCCAGTTGTTACCCTATTCATAGAACAACCTGCCACATAACTGCTGGTATCTTTTATATTTCTTGTCTAATAGAGCTTTTATCTTGTGGCGTGTCTGAATGAGCTCCCGAAGTGTCGCTTCTAGTAGGGAGCATTTATGTATTGTCTCCAAATATCCAAGTTTCTGCAGGAGGCACTTCAGTTTGTCTGCTGCTTCACGTTTTAGGAGAGTGCCATGCTTGATCAGCACTCCACGGAAGATGCATTTAAGTGCTTCCCACTTGGCCTGGGGTGGGGTGTCATCTAAAGCGTGATCCATCTGAAAGTTGGACATCTTCAGGTCAGTCACGCATATACTGTCCTAAAGAAGAGATTTGTTCAACCACAATGTGAAGGCCGGTCTGCGAAGCAGGGAAAGAGATAGTGTGCCCATGAAACAACTTTAATTCTTTACTGATAGTTTACGTGTAGCTAATCAGACAAAAATGTCTGATATGAAACAGTATATAGAGTAACAATACTATGGTGTGTCTAGTCAAGATTTGTCTTGCTTTTTTCCTACAGTCAGTTGTTTCTGACTGCCCAACAAAACACACAACCACTGAGCTGAGGGAGATCATCAGAAAAAAAATCCAATGGAATACTCATTCAAGAGTTTCCATTGATGCATTTTCCCCTATAAAATTTGAATATGCAAAAAAAGGGATCCGTGGAGCCACGGTTGTGAGTCTCGAAACACGGGAATAGCCAGATATTCCTCCATCCCTGTTGCCACGGGGTGCCTCCCAGTGGGGAGATCACCAAACCACCATGATACGTAGCCTCTACATAGTTTCTGGCTGCCTAATTTGCTCCCTGGAAAAAGCAATTGTAGCAAAATGTGCGTCGGGTTGTGGACCCGAGACCCTCCATTGCTGATATACAGGTTTGTGGCAGGGGGTGTGTGATAGGTGCACTGGTGCCTTACTGTCAGCCCCCCCCCCATCCTTGTGATGTTGCATACCTTATGTATGCATTTCTCCCCCTCATGTTAATGCCTATTGGTTGTATTAACCATTTAAACCCTGTTACATGGTTTAAGCACTTGCACTTTAACTGTATATATACTTATTGACTTTTATTCCATGTGTAGGGGGGGACATTGTATGATGGCAACATCACTATACTAGATATACTCATTTGGAGGTGTCTTGGGATCTTGGGATCACATTTTTGTATTTGTGTGGTCTTAAGTGTCCATAACAAATTCTTTTCATGTGACATCACAAAGACCCCAGTGCTGGTGCCTGGTGAGTGTATGTTTTTATATGTTTTTAAATAATAAATAAAGAACATTGATATTTTCCCTATAAACGCTTCCACTTTTATGTGTATAAACTGCCTAATTTGCTGTAGAGTTTTCCTTGCCATCAAACACTGGAAGACTTACAAAAACGTAAAGTGTACCTGTCGTTATAACTTTCAAAATCTAAATCAACAGTAGATGTGATATAAAGCAAATTTACCATATACAATCATCATTTTTTAGTTGTCATCCTGCTGTAAAACAAAGCTGAACTTACCAGAAATCCAGCTCTTGTCTCCTGAAGGCAGTTGTTTAGACTTGTACAGTCATGGCCAAAAGTTTTGAGAATGATACAAATATTAATTTTTACAAAGTCTACTGCTTCAGTTTTTAAAATGGCAATTTGCATATACTCCAGAATGTTCAGAGTGATCAGCTTAACAGCAATTACTTGCAAAATCAATATTTATAAAAAGTTTTAAGCAATCGCGCTCCTGATAAAACACTAAAAATAGTGTGCGTACTGCTGCGAGCTACAGCTAGTGGTATCTGCCTCCACTAAAAATAGAAACAACATAAATAATGAAGAAGATGCCGTGCCGCGCTAAGTACTAATGTTAAAAAACGTAGTTTAAAAAACGTAGTTTAAAACATAGTCATTAATATCAGTGCATAAAAGGGCCAGTGCAAGATATTAAACCAGACTGCTCACCGTTAGTGCGTGTATGGGCTGGTTTGGATCTGTAGTCCTCCACGTGCGTGAAACCTGTGTGGATTCCTACTTGGTATCGGGGATGTCCTGTTACGGTCGGTGAGCTGTTGGTCACTGCGTCCTTACTGGTCTTTGCTCCAAAGTGCTTTGTACCGGGTGAAACTTCAAATAGGGCGCGTGCCCCGGCCGGTGGCGCGTTAAGCCCTTAGTTACGGGAATCCCGGATGAGAATCCTTCTGTGACGTCACAGATTCTACGGATCGCTACGAGAGGCAAGATACTTCCTCGACGCGTTTCAAAGGATACGTCCTTCTTTCTCAAGAGGATCTTGCTCGTGTTCGTGCTCCTCCTTTATAGGTATGTGTTCCCATCTCAGGATTAACCCGTTACTTTCCGGATGATTTTTTACAGGAAAGCAAACAGTTCAAATTCTGCATTTAGCCCGACGGGCTGCATGCTATTAAATAGAAAAATGTATTCACTTTCTTTTTTGGACATTTTGGGAAATTATATTCACAAAATGTCCAAAAAAGAAAGTGAATACATTTTTCTATTTAATAGCATGCAGCCCGTCGGACTAAATGCAGAATTTGAACTGTTTGCTTTCCTGTAAAAAATCATCCGTAACTAAGGGCTTAACGCGCCACCGGCCGGGGCACGCGCCCTATTTGAAGTTTCACCCGGTACAAAGCACTTTGGAGCAAAGACCAGTAAGGACGCAGTGACCAACAGCTCACCGACCGTAACAGGACATCCCCGATACCAAGTAGGAATCCACACAGGTTTCACGCACGTGGAGGACTACAGATCCAAACCAGCCCATACACGCACTAACGGTGAGCAGTCTGGTTTAATATCTTGCACTGGCCCTTTTATGCACTGATATTAATGACTATGTTTTAAACTACGTTTTTTAAACTACGTTTTTTAATATTAGTACTTAGCGTGGCACGGCATCTTCTTCATTATTTATGCAAAATCAATATTTGCCTAGAAAATTAACTTTATCCCCCTAAACACATTTCAACATCATTGCAGCCTTGTCTTAAAAGGACCAGCTAACATAATTTTCAGTGATTGCTCCATTAACACAGGTGTGGGTGTTGATTAGGACAGGGCTGGAGATCAATCTGTCATGATTAAGTAAGACACCACTGGACACTTTAAAAGCAGGCTGGTGCTTGACATCATTGTTTCTCTTCTGTTAACCATGGTTATCTCTAAAGAAACACATGCAGTCATCATTGCACTGCACAAAAATGGCAGGAAAGAGTATCGCAGCTAGAAAGATTGCACCTCAGTCAACAATCTATCGAACTTCAAGGAGAGAGGTTCCATTGTTGCCAAAAAGGCTCGAGGGCACCCAAGAAAGACCAGCAAGCGCCAGGACCGTCTCTTAAAAGTGTTTCAGCTGCGGGATCGGGCTATCAGCAGTGCAGAGCTTGCTCAGGAATGGCAGCAGGCAGGTGTGAGTGCATCTGCACGCACTGTGAGGCGGAGACTCTTGGAGCAAGGCCTGGTCTCAAAGAGGGCAGCAAAGAAGCCACTTCTCTCCAGAAAAAAAATCAGGGACAGACTGATATTCTGCAAAAGGTACAGGGAGTGGACTGCTGAGGACTGAGGTAAAGTCATTTTCTCTGATGAATCCCCTAATGAATCCCCTTTCCGATTGTTTTGGGACAATTGGAAAACAGCTTATTTGGAGACGAGGAGGTGAGCCCTACCAACAGTCTTGTCTCATGCCAACTGTAAAGCATCCTGAAACCATTCATGTGTGGGGTTGCTTCTCAGCCAAGGGAATCGGCTCTCTCAGTCTTGCCTAAAAACACAGCCATGTATAAAGAATGGTAGCAGAATGTCTTCCAAGAGCAACTTCTCTCAACCGTCCAAGAGCAGTTTGGCGATCAACAATGCCTTTTCCAGCATGATGGAGCACCTTGCCATAAAGCAAAGGTGATAACTAAATGGCTCAGGGAACAAAACATAGAGATTTTGGGTCCATGGCCTGGTGTAACGCCTGGAGTAGTGGATCCACTGGACCGTCACTAGCGATAGCACTAACCTCACCAGGGAGCGGAGTCTAAGGGGCCGCTGGTTTTCACCAGAGCCCGCCGCAAGGCGGGATGGACTTGCTGCGGCAGGCTGCGGCTGGATGCTAGTGACGGCAGGCGAGGCGTGGTAGGAGCAGTAGGCAGGAGATAGTGCAGGCAGAGGACTGTAGACGTGATCGCAGGTGGCGGATAGGACTCAGGAACAATGGGAAGGCAGCGGGCAAGGACTAGGGACAAGGACTGAAGACAGGAACAAGGGACAAGGACTAAGGTCAGGAACAACAGGGAGCTGGGCCAAACGCTATGGGAAGCATGTAGAGGCTCCAACACCTGTAGTGGGGCAGGGCTGGAATTTATAGGGAGTGATTGTGTGCATACACCAATTAGGGACGGACTGGCCCTTTAAATCTGAGACAGCCGGCGCGCGCGCGCCCTAGGAGGCGGGGACGCGCGCGCCGGCCGGCACAGACGGAGACAGGAGCGGGGCGAGGTAAGGCGCCCCCCAGGGCCTAACAGGTGGCAGCGCCGGGTCCCTGCACAAGGACCCCGGCGGCTGCATGGGGCAGAGGGAGGTCGCGGCGGCGGCCCGGAGCACGGGACGCCGCCGCGGCCGTGACACCTGGAAACTCCCCAGATCTTAATCCCATTGAGAACTTGTGGTCAATCATGAAGAGACGGGTGGACAAACAAAAACCAACAAATTCTGACAAAATGCAAGCATTGATTGTGCAAGAATGGACTGCTATCAGTCAGGATTCGGTCCAGAAGTTGATTGAGAGCATGCCAGGGAGAATTGCAGAGTTCCTGAAGAAGGGTCAACACTGCAAATATTGACTTGCTGCATTAACTCATTCTAACTGTCAATATTTCTGTATGTAATAAAAACATCTGACAAACACACATAAAAACCAGAGGGCAGCAGATCGTGTGAAAACATAATATTTGTGTCATTCTCAAAACTTTTGGCCATGACTGTACTGATTGAAAAAACAGACTAAGCACAGGAAGTCTAACCTGTACAGAGAGTCACGACTCCATCAATGTGTCCATCAATCACATGACTGACTTCTCTATGAGCGCTCAGATGACCTGAGATACACAGAATATCCTGTGTTTAGACTCTTTACAAAAAAAAAAAAGTCAGAACACAGGAAGTGCACTTTAAAACAGGACAGTGGCACTTTAAGCATCACAATAGTAATAGCCTATCCTTAGAGAAATTACTTCTGCACGGCATGGCGTTGTGCATGGCATTGCTGCCTTGTCAAATTCAAGCTACAAGCTATAAGAAGCAATGTAAACAATGAAGAGGTTGCAGGTCTTGCCTGAGTGTTATGCAGACCCTTCAAACACCTGGTGCACATAGTAAACAGGTGAACAAGGTACAGTATATGGTAATTTTTTTTTTATGTTAGGAGATGTGAACAGAGACTAAAGAAAACGCAAGTAAAATTAAACCAAAAGGTTTATATTACTTCTTGATCAAGAACAAAATGAATGCATCATACTAGACAGGAGTTATACTTATAACTGGGTTGGATTTTGGTTACAGAAGACACTGTGTAATTACAAGTAGGTAAAACAAAGCACAGAAGCAAACATATGTGCACATGTAAACATTTCCATGTTAATTCGCAGCAGTCATACTGATGATAAATGTTCTCCCCCTAGTCTTTCAGAGCAATTCTTTATACATGGCGATATATTCCTCTCTCCATTTCTCATACACAGTAGCAGCTCTGGCAACATTTTCAGGGACTGGTTTGTATTTATAGATCCATTTACTACTTAAATGTTGCTCTCTGGAGGATTTCTGCTCCTACAGGAAACGCAAAGAGCATTGCTTGAAAAATCACTTACTGCTGAGTCTACCATATATAATATTGTATTAGGATGTCTATTTTGCAATAAAGCCTCATTGCAGCACAGAAATGATGTATTGGATTATTTCTATATTAGCTTTCTTAGTATAAAACTCTCCATATATAGCTGGCTGGCTAGACCCTCCATATGCTGTACATTATTATGAACAATGTCATGTTCAGGTTCATGTTTTATGAATAGTGTCATAAAGTCAATCGGATACATGTCAGAGAATCAATGTATGTATTTCTGCTTACAGTGGATGATGCTGTTTACTATAAAATGACCCATTATATGTGGTAGTTGTCTGTGTATTGGATTATCATTGAAACATATATTATCTAATCCCAGGCACAGTATATCTTTAGCTTCCTGCCCCTATATTTGTCACCAGTGGATAACATTATGAATCACTGATATTGCTGTCAGATGAATACATGCACTGAATGGCAGCATTCTCTTCTCTATTCATTTTTTGTATTCATTTTGTCCATCAGAACATGAAAAACCACATCTGTGAAAGGGGTTACAGAAAACTCCATTCACATAAATGAATTGTAACATTTTACAAGGATATTAGTTAATCCAATATGTGAAAAGGACTTTCAAGTTGTTTTACTTGTCTAATTGTTAATCTTCTTTAACCCCTTCACGTCCATAATATGGCTATATATGTTCCTACTGCACATGCCCTTGGCAGTAGGAATGTATGTATACGTTCTTGGGCTGAAGGGGCTTTAAATGTGTGCGCTCCAATGTGGGAGGTCCCACACACATCAGTTTGTCTCCGGTCCCACAGCTGCCTGTCATTAGACCCCTTAAATGCGGCAATGCACAGCGATCGCAGCATTTAAGGTAGTAAGTGACAGGACAAGGACCTGTCACTGACTGATGAGGATCCGATCACTTGTACCAACAGTAGGGGATTAAGTAACTTACTTCCGTCCTGTCGGATTTTCGATCTGTTCATAGCGTCTGCTTTTGGGCAGACTCTATGTACAGATCACCGATAATAGCATAGCATTCATCAGTATATGCAATCAGAGCATAGCATATAAACAGTAAGTCCCCTAAGGGACTTATATATGCAATATTAAATGTGTGAAAAAAGGGGGGAGGGGTTAAAACATATCTTTCAAAAATTCCTAATAAAATGCCACAATAAAGATCAAAAGATCAAATTTTTTCTCCAATATGATACTAAAAAATGGAGATCATGGCGCAAAAATTACACCCCAACCAGCACTGTAAGTGGGAAAATAAAAGCGCTATGGCTAATAGGAGGCACATTGCTTCAATTTGACCCGGACATCCCGGCAACAATGGCCTCGGTCATGAAGGGGTTAAGATAAACTACAACGTCGAACTAGCATCTATTTCCTATCCCTTTTATAAATAATTCTTCTATTTGAGCATTTTAATTAATGTTGTTATATCTCACTGAATCTGCCTATACCTTTAAAGCAAATGTGACATGAATGTCTGTACAGCACTTGTCTTTTCTCATAGGGAAAGCAACATTTGTTTGCCATTATAACCAGCTGGATGTAACAGAAATTTACTACTGGCTTCTCCTAGGGGAAAAAAGCGGCCCAGTTTTCATCTAAAAAACTACAGCAAAACGAGCCAGTGGAATTCCACATTGCTACCATTAAAAGTGTTCAGGGCAGATATCCAATTATCCACTGGCAAAAGGCTCTGGTTTTAGCAAGTAAAATCGCTGATGAATGTATAGGATTTTATTTATGAACAAAAAGGGGGACACATAGAAGGCATAGAATTATACTGACTCATGCTATATGAATTCAGACTCGAATAACACACTTCATCGCTTGCACATTTGTGTAATTACCTACCACATGTACCGTGGCTTGTCATTCTGCCATACTGAAGTAGGAAAGGCAGGACAATCAGCAATAATAACATACAAGAATAAATAATTTATGCACATACTAAGTAGTCTTATACTACGTTTACTTTCCTTCTTCTTCAAACTCCTACACCAGGGATAAGGAATATTCAGCCATCTAGCTGTTACAAAACTACAATTACTATCATGCCTGGACTGTCAAATTAGTAGGTTTGCAACTAGGTTTGCTGCCGTACACCAAAGACCAAGTCTTCATACATAGATACTGTTACTTTGCATAGCAGTAAGTAGCGGTGCATATTGCAACACTACTAAGTGTATAGGAGCGGGGATTCTCATCATAATGAAGGGAATCCCTGCTCTAAATGAGTGGTCCTTGCAGTAGAGGCAGAGAGAGAGAGAGAGAGAGAGAGAGAGGAGCTGGGGGCTGTTTGAACTTGCCACGCTGCCCTTGCCTCTCCCCTGTAGGAATCAGCGCCAGCTCCGTGGATCCTTCTCTGGGCTGCAGGTGCTCTTTCTCCAGCGCCGGCCACTCTCCCCACAGCTGACCCTGCAAGAGGAGCTGTTCCCTATAGCGGGGAGAAGCAGCAGCCCTTGGATAGCTCTGGCCAGTGGCTGTAGCATCTGCTGTGCTCTGTAGAGATCCCTTTGGAAAAGGAGTGTATCATGATAATTTGATATTGTAAACAGAATAAGTGCTTAGGGCAGTAAGAATTCTAAATAAGGCCCTGCCCTGAGGGAAACAGTACCACCTATACAACCACAGGTCCCAGCCAGCCCCCAGGGCGGTTGCAATCGGCTTTCCTTGCTGTGCCTTTACACAGCACAACAAATAGAGCGGCCAGGCTGCAAAAATGATCACTGTATAGTTCAAGCAGCCCTGGTAATTGACAGCACAGATATGTACAGTATATATCTGTACAGTCAGATTCCAGATCACAAGCAGCGTATACTTACTGTACCATCCACGCTGCTTGTGATCCGGCAGCTAGCTCTCCAGTCCTCCAGCCAAAAGCTATATATTCAGGCCCGCTTCCTCCAACTGTCAATCATTTTAGAAGAAGCAGGGCCTAAAGATACAACAGCATCCGGAACTGGACAGGAGACCCGGATGCAAGATCACAAGCAGCGCTGATGGTAAGTATACATTGCTGCTTGCAATCTAGCAACTGACAGCACAGATATATACAGCTGATCACTGTCACTTTTACACTGACCAATCGGCCTCAGGCGCATTTCTATTAACACTCCTGGCTGAAAATTGGCCCATGTAAAAGGCCTTTAAGTCTTACAGTTTATTTAGGTTACCAGATGCATTAGACTTTTCATTGCCATATCACGTTGCAGTAGTTACAGTCTTTATAGAATGTAATGGGTGAAGCCACGCTTAAAGCATTAAGAAGAAATCTGAACACTTTGTTCATTTTACATAGTAAAATACAGCATGGTATGGCTCATTGGTTGTGCAGTATGAGGAATTTCCTTCCAGATCACTGCATATTATTCCAGTGTCTTGAACAGACCACAAAAGACGAGGCTTAGAAATCTGCAAGAAAATTCTAATCTGCACCCTACATCTGTATGATTGGAAGCTGTAAAGAAATTGCAAGGTCAAAACATGAAATACAAAGAGAAATGCTCTCTATTTGTACACACATTTGAAAGGCAATATGTCAGCTCTTAATTCCTTATATGTCACGCAGTGGGCATTTATAGACTGGAGATGGGAAAATATCCTCCCCCTACCCAATGTCAATTTTCACAATCGTAGAGGGTTGTAATACAAAGTATAAAAACAGTATAAAACAGTATAAAAACAAAAGGCTACAAAGCTGTATGGCAACTTGTAATATTCTTAATGATTTACCGTAGGGAGTACATTATAACTTAAAATGTAACCCTCAGCTGCTACAGAACCTCTTTGATGAGTAACAGATAGATTGTTATAATCTCAGATATCAAGTGGTAATCTTATATGAAACACAATTCATCTTTTCAAAAGGATCTTTAGCCTCTAAAATGGTATTAAGATGGTTATCCAGGATTAGAAAAAGCACAACTACGTTCTTGTAAAAACAGCCCCACCCCTGGTTGTGAGCTGCAATTCCACATCCACACTGAGGACAAGAATGGTGCTGTTTCTGGAAGAAAGAGAGCATGTTTTTTCTAATTCCTTAAATATGCTATGCAGCTGTTAAAGTTTGCATTATGATTATCTGCTGCAGCTAGGTTGTGCATTATGACACTCGCCAGCATCTAAGTGTGTATTATGGTGTTCTATAGCAGATGGGATGCTGAAGTGGAGAAGCAGCTAAAGCAGGCATAATAGTTTGCTTCTCTGCGTTGTGTAGAGGCATTCAGTATATATATATATATATATATATATATATATATACTATAGCAGAAACTGAAGAGGTGCAGAGAAGGGCGGTCAAGGTAAATAAGAGAAAAACAAGACAGATTATCAAATTTAGGTTTTTCAGCTTGGAAAAAAGAAAGTTTAGGGGTGATCTAAAAACAATGTACACATACATGAATGGTCAGTACAGAGATCTCTAGATACTGTATCTCGTTTGTCTTTTTAGATAACCATGACATGGGGGCATCTACAGTATGCAGCTAGTAATACACATTGGTAGAGCTGAGGGCCTGTTAGGACTAATAGTTCCTTGCTTTTGCAAGCTTACAGTAGGTCAAAGTAACTGGAGAGGGATTTTGGAGCATGTTCCCAGCGCACCAACACACATCTGTCAATTAGGGGAGTTGCATGAATGGTGTGATTCACTATATTCACTAGTAGAGATCGAGTCGATCCGAACCCGAACGTTCGGTATTTGATTAGCTGGGGCTGCTGAACTTGGATAAAGCTCTAAGGTTGTCTGAAAAACATAGATACCGCCAATGACTATATCCATGTTTTCCACATAGCCTTAGGGCTTTATCCAAGTTCAGCAGCCACTGCTAATCAAATGACGAAAGGTCGGGTTCGGATGGACTCGAGCATACTCGAGGTTCGCTCATCTCTACTCACTATCTCTCTAATCTAATGTAGGAGTAGGATAATTATTCAGAAATGACTGTATAAAGGGGTTATGTCATGAAGCCAAGTTGGTAAAATCAGATGTGTACCACATACAATATGTAAAGGAGAGCAAATATGATGTTTTAGTAGTGAGTTTTATGTAACTTGCATCAACGTATTTTTTTATTTTTTGTCCCCATGGATTTAAAGGGAACCAATCAGCCCAATCAGGCTGATATGGTTCCCTGAACCGCTGTATAAAGCTCCTGCAGCAGCAGCGGCACATACCAGCTGCTGCTGCAGCAGGAGCTGTATAACCGAAAAATAGCACTTTAATCCCCCAGGCACGTGACAGGCAGAGGCGGGGAGGTAGTCATCTGGGCGGCTCTATGCCCGTCACTACTCACCGCGCTCCGAGGGATGAGTGACAGGCAGAGAGGCCAGTAACGGACCTCTCTGCCTATCATTCATCCCCTAGGAGCGCGCTGACATGCAGTGTGGTGACTAGACACAGACGGGGAGCTGTCCAGACAACTACCTCCCCGCCTTTGCCTGTCATGCGTCCGAGGGATTAAAGTGCTGCTGCTGTATACAGCGGTTAAGGAAACTATATCACCCCGATTGGGCTGAATGGTTCCCTTTAATCCCTTGTTGGTTTCCCCTCTGAACTGTGACCCTGCTGTCATTCGAGAGAACATACACTTTCCCACAACCCCCCTTGCTTGCAGCTATATGGAGAGCAACTGCCAGTACTTTTTGAAGATTGTCTCTCAAACAGTACAGTTATAGAAATACTTGTACATTTTAAGGGTATGTTCACACATGGTAAAACAACGGCCATTCCGTGAGCTCCGGTGTTAGACAAGATCATCACGGCCGGTGCTGCAGTGCTGGCCAGATGATCTTTAATGCCGCTGAATTCGGACATGGGCGCATCCGTGCATGCCCGCATCAGAATTCCCTGATGCTTACAATGGAGCGCACACCTGGAGCCGCACATTCCATTGTGTGCACTGACAGGTTTTCTGCGGCGCCACTAGGGATCCTGGCCAGAGTGTACACCGTGGGGGAGAGTTATCAAACATGGGCTCAGGGTTATGTGAGCACTTTAGATAACATAGATTAAGGGACACAGGTATCAATTTGCACTTTTTTTGTACAGCTCCGGTTCTGTACTGCACGCCTCTTGATAAATCCAGTGTAGCGGAGGCTGCTTTACAGTAGGCAAAACAATCTATAAATAGATTTTAAGCCTGCTTTTTTGCCTAATCTGGGAAAAAATGTTGCACCTCCCAGTGCAATGCCATGCACCATCCATATGGTGCACGAAGCATAAATTTGAAAAACAAAATCGGGTGGGGGGGGGGGTTGGGCTTCCACAAAAATATGGTATTTCTTTACAAGTTTGCGCTAGGCGCAGAGCTTGATAACTGTATAACTGTCCCCAAGGAGTATAACAAAGCTGAAATGTTCTGGCTGGTGCAGTTTACAGCCTCTAGTGTGAGTTCAATATGTTAAAACAACAATGAAGATAAGAGACAGATTTAAAAAGATCAAATATCTTCAGTTCTGTTCACATAAGGTGGTAAAAAATAGAACACACTATAATCATAGAAAACCTGCATATTTTTGTGCCTATGGTTTTGACATTTGTTTTTTTAGATTGGCAATGTGACCCTGCCCTCTGTCTATGACTGTGTTTCCCAACCAGGGTGCCGCAGCACACTGGGGTGCCAGGAGAACCCGCCAGAAGTGCCGCCGGATCCCGGTGGGAATTGTGACACTGTCACTTTAAAGAAAATTGTAGGAGACAACACATCCAAAAGAAGTCCTCACTTTATTCACACCAGTGCAACGTTTCGGCTATAGAAGCAGCCTTTCTCAAGCAGTTTCACTGGTGTGAATAAAGTGAGGACTTCTTTTGGATGTGCTGTCTCATACAATTTTCTTTGGATTCCTATACGGTCCTAGGTCCGGTCCGGTGAGGCTTGCACCCAAATTCAATTGTTGCCATTACTGGTGCTGCTTAGACATTGTTTTCTTTGACACTGTCACTTTAATATCCCTAGAAGCTGCGGCCGCACAGCTTCTAGGGATATACCGATCGGTTTAATGTTAACATTCCATTGAGCAGAATGTAGGAGCAGGACCTGTCAGCGTCCTGCTCCTACATTCAATCCCATAGGCCGCCGACACTTGCAGCCTATGGGACTCTGGGACGTGATGATGTGACGTAATCACGCCTGCCGGAGGTTCCGTCCCCGCGGCTCACAAGATGGAGCCCAAATAGGAATGAAAGATGCTCCCTGCAGCCACACAGCTCGGATTAGGTGAGTGAGCACAGCATAGGGGACATTATTACCAGGGGCAAAGCAGGGGGGGGGCATTTATATTTAGGGGGACAGCATGGGGGACATTATTACTAGGTGCAGAGCAGGGAGGGGGGAATTTATGCTGAGGGGAAAAGCATAAGGGGCATTATTATGATGAAAGGCACACTAGGGGGTATATTATTACTATATGATGGACACAACAGTTGGCATTATTACTATGTGGGGGCACAGCATGGAGCATTATTAAATGTGCGGTGCCTAAGATGTCTGTCCGGCAGGTTCTGAAGAGATGAATTGTAGCTGGAAGAAATCATCACGGTGGTCTGGACCGGATGGAGAGGAAAAGGAAAAGTAACGTCCCGGATCAATGAAGACTTCACCTGTGAGTCACTAAATGGCAGTTTTTATATTGTGTAGAACAATATTTAGTAGGGGTAACCCGAGCTAAGTTTTTTTTCTAAGGGGTGCCCCAAGGTGGGAAAGGTTGGGAAGCACTGGTCTATGAATTCATTCATTCAAGTTGCGGTCATAATGCGATATGGCCAAGAGTACATCCTAAAAATCAAATAGAAAGCCTCAACTAATCTGCCTTTTCTCTCTCATGGACCCGGAAGCAAGAGACATCGCTGGACGGCGGACGCAGGTGACGGTGAGGCGGACGTCGGGCGAATGGAGTGGCGATCGTCACCGGAGGGATGGTAAGTATGGTGTCTGTGTGTGTCTGTGTTTTGTTTTTTTTTGGGGGGGGGGGTCCCGCCGGAGTTGTCCTTTAATTGTATATTTGGAAAATGTGAACAGTCCTGTATCCAAGGCAACCATACAATTCCTCTTATACAAAACATCTATTTGCAGATTTAGCCTTTGAGCAGAAGATACCCAGATATGTTACAATGGGAGCTACACTTCATGACAAAGCCAGCTTTTGGTGAAATAAAAACTCTTCTGCCTTGTCATTAGCTTAGACTGGATTTACACAAAGTACTTTAGTCAGTCTTTGGTCCTCATTTTGGGCAGTATTTCCAAAAATGGAACAGGAACAGGAAAAGACTATAATGGAAAAATTTTCTGTGTGTTTGGACTGACTTTTGTGTTGGCTAAACTACTGACAAAAATAAAGGCCAAATACTGATCACAATACTATGGGGGGAATTTAGTAAGACTGGTGCATGTGTTGGATCTATATGGAGCCTCTACACAAATGCCGGCATAGATTTTAGGTACAATTTACACCTGTCTACAAGCCTAAATTGTAATAAATTTGGTCTTTGTGTGGCACTTTGCAAAAAGCTCTGATCACTTGGCAAACTTGGGACAAAGCGTCAAAAAGTTGAAAAATTTCTGTGCAAAACAGGTGTTTGAGCAACAAAATATATATCAGGGGTGATAAATAAATCCCCCACCCCCTTATGTGTGAGCCCAGACTTATATTCGGAAATGTGCTATATACAATATTGAGGCAGAAGAGAAAGTAGCAGATATTTACAACCTCTTTCCTAGATTTAAAGAGGAAGTAGCAAGAAAATAAAAAAAACAGCAGGCAAGAGAAGAGGGGGAAGAGTTGGGGGAGAAAATAATAATCAAGTAAACTTACCCATCTTGTGCATCCATTGTTCTGGTCCCGAGTGCCATTCACCAACGTCAGGTGTCATCTTCAGCTGTAAACCAGGTACGTCACGTACCTGGCTGTTTCAGGTGCAACGTCGCGGTCTGCGCTCAGCCAGTCAGTGTACCACCCCAGTCACTGATTGGCTTAACGAGCAATCACTCAGCCAGTTATGTGATGTTGCAGCTAAGAGACTTTTAATGGGGCAACATTGTTTTCTATTTTCCCGCATCCGCCTACCTGTCTTTATTGTCTTTTACACTTCCGCTTTAAGGCAAAGGCAGCTGTGCTGAGGTTTGTTAAAGGGGTTCTCCAGGCTTATAAAAACATGGCAGTTTTCCTTCAGAAAAAAGCACCTCTCCTGTCCTTAGTTTGGGTGTGGCACAGGGATGGTGCTGTTTTTGCAAGAAAGTTTTTCCAGTTTGTATAACCTCTTTAAGGCCTTTAGCATTGCACAGCCACACAGGGTAGGGGCAGGGGGCTTGGTTTTGATCAAATGTGGAACACACAGCCTAAGAACTCTCAGAACAGTTTTGTTAAAGGGAAACTATCAGCAATTTAGTCCAATCTAACCTGTTGATATATCCCTTTTGTGCATGGGGCGCTGAGGATGAAGGTGAGTTTCTTTCCATCATCCTTTGCGCTATTTCCGTCTAGTTTGTAGTTATAAACACAGGCTAATACGGCAGTTTGGAGTACTGGAATACCGTTCCAAGAACACCGATCCAGCCAACCTGCTCCGTTGATATTCGTTAGGAGGAGCTAGCTGGCCAGGGGTGCTAGTCCCAACCCAGTGCTCCAAACCATTGTATTAGCCTGTGGATATAACAACAAACTACACGGAATCTACACTGAGGATGATGTAAGTAACTTATCTTAATATTGAGCCCCAAAAGAGACCAGATTTGTTAGATTTGTCTAACCTGCTTATAGTTTCCCTTTAACAAGTTGTTTGCAAGCTGGCACAGGACGCTGCTTTGTTTTAAGGAACCTATACTGTTAGAGCTTGGACAAGCAAGGTTTTATTAATGTTTTGCTTGTTTTGCATTGTGCAGCCTGTATACCTGTCACCTGTGTGAACACTGCCATTAAAAGCTGGAAAGGACCCAAGATTTGGATACTTGAAGCCTGTTTGTGTCCCTGAAAGGCTACATTCACACAGCAGTCAGTATTTTGTATCAGTACTTGTAAGCCAAATCTAGGGAGAGAATTTACTAAAAGCCTCTTTTGTAACTAGGCTCTTAGGACACTGAAGAGCGCAGTAAGTGCTACTTGTGAACAACTAATTTATTAAATAGTCATACGTGATTTTATAAAAAGTCACGTGTATAAATGTGTGCTTTGTGTTCTAAATTCATGCTTACAGTCTGTAAGCAGCAAATAATCATTGAAGACAAGTGTGAGAAGTCTGCAGCAAGCCTATTGGTGCAGTTTTTGTGAATACTTTACCTATGATATAATGGAGAAATCCATGAAAATGTTAAAACCATAGAAGAGAAACAGGTAACACAACTAATATGACTGTAACATGTCGACAGCATGCACCATTTAATATAATTGACTATTTTCTGTATTTCTATTATTTTTTAAATTTCTGTCAAATTATGAGTTTCTAAAACAGGGTCATGTCTAGAGGAGTTTCCACTGTACCGGTATCACAGCTAAAAAGTAACAAGATGCCATTTAATTCCTTTACAACACTTAAAGGTAATCTGTCAGCACCCAGGCCCTGCCCCTGGTGTGGACAGTATGCTGTAGCTGGCAGTCCCCTAGTGAGCATGTTACCTTTTGGTAATTTGTCAGTTGAGTGGATTATGTGCAATCTCAGGTCTCCTACTGTAATTAAGAGTCAAAGAGGAGTTGTGGCTCAGTGTTTGTGCTGCACTCTGGCACACCTCACCACTGTTTTCTCCTCCCTCTTTGTGAATAATCTCTCCTGCCCAAACCCCTGCTCCTTCTTGCAGTCAGCCAGGGTCTCTGAGTGTTGATTTCAGTCATAAACTGCCTACAGAGGAATGATCTGCAATCATAGTTGAGACTCCAAAACTAACTGCGTTGCACTAGTGGTCTTGGGGTGAATTACCTGTCGAGAGATCGACAACCTTTTTGTTTTTCTGTGTTCACTTTCCCAGATGGAAATGAAATTTTTTTTTTCTCATTATTGTATATTTGATAAAAGTAAAAAGAATTCCCAATCAGGTCCAAATTAGTTTTTAAATTCTATTTTTTTATATAATAATGAGAAAAAAATAATAAAAAGCTATATTTTATCGAGGGAATCAAACCCAGTAAAATGCTGTTGTTGGTCTCTAGACAATTGATTTACCCCTAGACTACAGCTCCAACACTGTCTTGGAGATTCAACTTTATCTGATTGCAAAGTCACAGCAAAACAGAAATGATCAAAATCAACCACCTATTATTCCAAGAAAAGATTAGCTACAAAAATATGTGGTATGTATCAATCTAAAACATAACGTTTAATACTACTTTTAAAATATACGGACTTACAACAAAACATGAATTGGAAAACTCTGCCACATCTCAATCAATGGCCACACTTAATCGATAATGCAGAGTGGGGACAAAGACAGTCACACTTACGGTTCTGATGTTTTCAAGGTCAGCCGACCCCAAACTGTCTGATGGTCTGGGAAACAGAAAAATCCCACAGTGAGTCACATTGATTACTGTACCTCAAAAATTAAAAGAACCTTGATAGCAGGGAAAATGCCCTAGTCAGCCCTTAATACAGACCAGGCTCTCCCTAGTCTGTCCCTGTCCCAAGACACAAGGCCATTGAAAAAATCCTATGGGGTCTCATACAGACAGGTATCACATCACCATATTGCAGTCAGATGTGATCCTATCCAGACCCCATCTTATACCGCTAGGCGTTTCCCTCCTCAGCAATTAAATCTCAAGGAGTTCATCAGGAGGTTAATCCAAAAGGATAAATACGTCCCTGGGGTAATGATACAGATAGATGGAAACCCACAGCGGGACCTGGCACCATGGATGGAAGGCAGGCAGGGAGAGCCTGGTCTGTATTAAGGGCTGACTACAGCTAATCTTTATCTGATTGCAGATCAGTACTCTGTAGGCAGTTGATGACTGAAATCAACACTCAGGAACACTGGCTGACAGCGTGAGCAAGCAGGAGGCTTGGCAGCAGATATGCATGCATTACCTGCTCAATACCATGGCTGTGTGTGAGGCTCCCGGCTCCCCTCGCTCCCCATCAGCCAATCAGCACTGATTGGCTGATGGGGAGCGAGGAGAGTTGGGAGCCTCACACACAGCGCCAAGCAGGAAATGTATAGTACGGGCCGGGGGTTGCGCGCGACGGGCAGCGGGGAGTTAAAGGGGCTAGTTCAAATACTGGCAGAGGAATGAAAATTCCTCTGCGGGTATGTAACCCATTCAACTTCACACTACCAGGATCCGCAGCGGATTTCGCTGCAAACTCACAGCGTGAAATCCGCTGCGGATCCAGTACATGTAAAGCTACCCTTAAAGAGTTAACAGTGTAATTTTAAATACTTTGTGGTGCAGTTTAAAAATAGGGTTATACAACTAAGCTGGGCCCTATAAAAAGAAAATTCTGAAAAATTGCTGCTAAGCTGCTAAAAAGGTAAAAGGATGTTAAATGATGGAATCAAATTAAAATTTTTGACTAATTTGTGTTGTAGTACTATCTGTCTGTAAGCAAAGACTTGGCAAAAAAAATGGAAACTGGCAAATTATTTAACATACTGTATTTTCACATAGAGAGGCTAAGTCCACACTATGGGATTTTGTGGCTCTCATTCCCAACAGCCATCAAAAATACATCCAGTATTTGCCGGTGGTAATGATTATCAATATAGACGGCTATCATTAGCAAATAGCAAATATCGGCTGCCTTTTTGACAGCTTTCAGCAATGGCGGCTGCATAATCCTGTAGCCAAACACAGAATGTACAGATCAAAATTTACTATCAACACAATGCTCAACGTGTCTCACACACACATAAAAAACCCTTGGATAAATAAAAGCATTACAGACGTAGGGTCTATTCACACGTCAGGGCATTGGCTACTATGTGGGGCACAATATGGGGGCATAGCCTACTATGTGGGGCACAATATGGGGGACTATATAGTAGCCAATCCCCCCATATAGTGCCCCACATAATAGCCAATGCCCCCTATATAGTGCCCCACATAGTAGCCTATGCCCCCATATAGTGCCCCACGTAGTAGCCAATCCCCCATATAGTGCCCCACATAGTAGCCAATCCCTATATAGTGCCCCACATAGTATCCAATCCCCCATATAGTGCCCCACATAGTAGCCAATCCCCAATAGTGCCCCACATAGTAGCCAATCCCCCATAGAGTGCCCCACATACAGTAGTAGCCAATCCCCCATAGAGTGCCCCACATAGTAGCCAATACCCCATATAGTGCCCACATAGTATACAATCCCCCTAATATAGTGCCCACATAGTAGCCAATGCCCCCATATATGCCCCAGATAGTAGCCAATCCCCCATATAGTGCCCACATAGTAGCCAATGTCCCCATATATGCCCCACATAGTATCCAATCTCCCATATAGTGCCCAACATAGTAGCCAATGCCCCCATATAGTGCCCCACATAGTAGCCAATCCCCCATATAGTGCCCCACATAGTAGCCAATGCCCCCATATAGTGCCCCACATAGTAGCCAATCCCCCATATAGTGCCCACATAGTAGCCAATGCCGCCATATAGTGCCCCACATAGTAGCCAATCCCCATATAGTGCCCCACATAGTAGCCAATCCCCCATATAGTGCCCCACATAGTAGCCAATGCCCCGTATAGTGCCCACATAGTATACAATCCCCCTAATATAGTGCCCACATAGTAGCCAATGCCCCCATATATGCCCCAGATAGTAGCCAATCCCCCATATAGTGCCCACATAGTAGCCAATGCCCCCATATATGCCCCACATAGTATCCAATCCCACATATAGTGCCCAACATAGTAGCCAATGCCCCCATATAGTGCCCCACATAGTAGCCAATCCCCCATATAGTGCCCACATAGTAGCCAATGCCCCCATATAGTGCCCCACATAGTAGCCAATCCCCATATAGTGCCCCACATAGTAGCCAATCCCCCATATAGTGCCCCACATAGTAGCCAATGCCCCATATAGTGCCCCACATAGTAGCCAATCCCCCATATAGTGCCCACATAGTAGCCAATCCCCCATATAGTGCCCCACATAGTAGCCAATGCCCCCATATAGTGACCCACATAGTAGCCAATGCCCCATATAGCGCCCCACATAGTAGCCAATCCCCCATATAGTGCCCACATAGTAGCCAATGCCCCCATATATGCCCCACATAGTAGCCAATGCCCCCCATATAGTGCCCCACATAGTAGCCAATCCCCCCATATAGTGCCCCACATGGTAGCCAATGCCCCCATATAGTGCCCCACATAGAAGCCAATCCCCCATATAGTGCCCCACATATTATTCAATCCCCCATATAGTGCCCACATAGTAGCCAATCCCCCATATAGTGCCCACATAGTAGCCAATGCCCCCCATATAGTGCCCCACATATTATCCAATCCCCCCATATAGCGCCCCAAATAGTAGCCAATCCCCCCAAATAGTAGCCAATCCTCCCATTTGTGTGGCCCCACCGAAAAAAACAATAAACCAGTAACTCACCTGTCCGCCGGTCCCAGCAGCTCCTCTCCCGGCAGAGCGCTCACTCCCGTCATCCTCCGGGCCGGGCAGCGGGGTATACAGACACTGACTGTGCCGGAAGTAATTCATGACAGAGGCTGCAGGTCACTTCCGGTACAGTCAGTGTCTGTATACCCTGCTGCCCGCCCCGGAGGATGACGGGAGTGCGCGTTTTGCCGGGAGAGGAGCTGCTGGGGCCGACGGACAGGTGAGTTACTGGTTTATTGTTTTTTTTCGGAGGGGCCACATATAATGCGGGACACTGGGTGCCGTTCCGGGACCGCGGGACAGAACCCCGAAAACGGGACTGTCCTACGGAATCCGGGACAGTTGGGAGGTATGCATGTATATGACTGCCACTGAGGTCCAGTGATGTCCCTGCATGTATATGACTGCCACTGAGGGCCAGTGATGTCCCTGCATGTATATGACTGCCACTGAGCTCCAGTCATGTCCCTGCATGTATATGACTGCCACTGAGCTCCAGTGATGTCCCTACATGTATATGACTGGCACTGAGCTCCAGTGATGTCCCTACATGTATATGACTGCCACTGAGGGCCAGTGATGTCCCTACATGTATATGACTGCCACTGAGCTCCAGTCATGTCCCTGCATGTATATGACTGCCACTGAGGGCCAGTGATGTCCCTACATGTATATGACTGCCACTGAGCTCCAGTCATGTCCCTGCATGTATATGACTGCCACTGAGGGCCAGTGATGTCCCTACATGTATATGACTGCCACTGAGGGCCAGTGATGTCCTTACATGTATATGACTGCCACTGAGCTCCAGTGATGTCCCTGCATGTATATGACTGCCACTGAGGGCCAGTGATGTCCCTACATGTATATGACTGCCACTGAGGGCCAGTGATGTCCCTGCATGTATATGACTGCCACTGAGGGCCAGTGATGTCCCTGCATGTATATGACTGCCACTGAGGGCCAGTGATGTCCCTACATGTATATGACTGCCACTGAGCTCCAGTCATGTCCCTGCATGTATATGACTGCCACTGAGGGCCAGTGATGTCCCTACATGTATATGACTGCCACTGAGGGCCAGTGATGTCCTTACATGTATATGACTGCCACTGAGCTCCAGTGATGTCCCTGCATGTATATGACTGCCACTGAGCTCCAGTGATGTCCCTGCATGTATATGATTGCCACTGGGGCCCAGTGATGTCCCTGCATGTATATGACTGCCACTGAGGGCAAATTATGTCCCTGCATGTATATACAAGCTCTGCTGGTTGGGTGGAGATGATGGGGGGAGTAGTGATCACTGTTCTCTCCTTCCATAGAGCACATAGAGATAGTCCATTTCTTCTCCACGGAACACTGCACTATTAGGCTGCAGGGTCAATTTCTGTGATTCTATTGGCTCTGAGGGACCATGTGATGAAGGTCCTGAAGAGCACTGTCAATGGCTTAAAAGGAACATGTGACACTGAGTGTAACAAACTGATAGGACTCTCTCACTGCCAGGACCGCCCAGTGCTATGACACGTGCTGTGATGTATTGGCACAAAATGGAGGACAGTGACATGTATTGTGACAACAGTCATAGAAATTTTTAGAACTACAGAACTTCCTGTGCAGCTGTAGAGGTGGTTAAAGTAAGGGAAAATGACCAGACTGGAACTGGAACCACATGGGTGGTATGTATAACTTTGGGAAAGGAACAGAAAGGAAGAAAACCCCTTTAAGTGCTTGGGCCATGAAGTGGAAAGAAAATAGACAGTCCAGGTCAATAATAGAGCGTTAACTTCAGGCCATAAATCAGGAGATTAACTAGTAAACACGCCAGGGGTCAAATACCAGGATAGCAATCACAGTACAAAAATCTTTTTCTTTCAAATTAACTGGTTTCAGAAAGTTATATAGATTTGTAATTTACTTTTTTTTTAAAAATCTCAAGTCTTCTCATACTTATCAGCTGCTGTATGTCCTGCATGAAATTTTCTTTTCAGTCTAACACAGTGCTCTCTGCTGCTACCTCTGTCCGTGACAGGAACTGTGCAGAGCAGCAGCAAATTCCCATAGAAAACTTTTCCTGCTCTGGACAGTTCCTGTCTCGAACAGAGGTGGCAGCAGAGAGTACTGTGTCAGACAAAAGAATACACCACATCCTGCAGGACATACATCAGCTGATAAGTACGGGAAGATAAATAGAAGTAAATTACAAATCTGTATAACTTTCTGACACCAGTTGATTTGAGAGAACCAGATTTTTGCTGGATAACCCCTTTGATGACCAGGCCAATTTTCATTTTTGCTTTTTCCTCCTTGCCTTCTAAGAGTTATAGCACTTTTATTTTTCCATATACAGGGCCATATAGGGCTTGTTTTTTTCAGAAACAAGTTTAGTTTGTAAGGGTATAAACCCACACACCGTATAAGCCGCGTATTTACTGCTGCGATACGCAGCAAATACGCAGCAAACACGCAGCAAATACGCAGCAGATTAGATCTAAATAACTGAACACAGCATCAAATCTGTACCAACAAATCTGCTGCGTATTTGCTGCGTATTTGTTGCGTACCTGCTGTGTATACGATGTGTGGGTTTGTACCCTTATGGTGTCTTTTAATCTACCATAAAATGGAATGACGGAACCCCAAAATATTATTTATGGGGTGCATTATGCACTTTACGGTATAGCTGACTAGATATCTTTATTCTATTGGTTAGTCCGAGGACGTCATTTAGCTGTCTGGCCTTACCTTAGTGCAATATTTTGGCCCAGGCACCACCAGTAATCGGAGTGCCGACCTCCATTTGTTACACGTTACCTTAGTGCAATGACGGCTGCTGGTACATTATGCTACTTTGGGTTACTAAGTGGCCTCTGGGTGTGTCTTCATTTAAAAGTCTTCATTTATTTTGACATCCGCAGTAAAAACGTTCATTATTTTATACATTGTGCACATTGGACGTCCGTCTTTCCATTGACTTCAATGCACTGCCATTGCAGTCAGTTATATCGCAGCAAAAACGGACGTTATTTTAAGTAGCAAAATTGGCCTTCATGTCTCTATTTTTGACGTTGTGTGAACATAGTCTTAGAATGGTTTTATTTTTCAATATACGGAGCTGTATGGGACATAATTTTTTACGACATGATCTCTATTTTTACTGGTACCATATTTGTGTAGCTAGAACTTTTCGATTACTTTTTATAATTTTTTTTTATGCCATCCGTGGTGAGTTGGTACATTCTATTAGATCAAATGGTTTGCTAAGAACCTCGTTTTTTTATTTAAAAAAAAAATTCTAGAACAGGTTTTTATCATGTGTATGCTGGGTGAAGTATATACAGTACAATCCTGTGTTCAGTCCTGAAACTTGCAGTTTGCTACAGCAATTTTTTTTATTTATGTCACAGAGACACAGCACACCCTCTCCCCGCTTATTCTTCCGATCGATCAGTATGGGTCTGAACACTCACCGACTCAAACTTTAGGCATGTCTCTATGACATGTCAAAAGTTTTTATAAACTACAGGTACACTTTAAGTGAGAGACCTGCATGGCATGCCATTCACCGTACAGAAAGACTATTGCTATACTTTTAGACCAGACAATTATAAACACTATGATATATAAAATGTTAATTTTTATGTGTTGTTGATTTTCATGTGTTTTATACATAATGTAACTTTAATTGGGGGAGGGGCTATGTCATATTTTTTAAACTTTTCCTGTCCCCCTAGGAGACTATTTTATGCATTCCATAGATTTCATACACTGGTCATTCTATGCTAGTTCCCTATTGGACCATGACAGGAGAGCAGTATCGAATTGGTTAATGACGGGCAGCATCGTGGTTGCTGTGGCCCATCTTTAACAGTGAGGACCCTTAGCTCAGTTTGATGCCTAAAGCGACTCTGTACCCACAACCTGACCCCCCCCCCCCCCCCCAAACCGCTTGTACCTTCAGATAGCTGCTTTTAATCCAAGATCTTTCATGGGGTCCATTCGGCAGGTGATGCAGTTATTGTCCTAAGAAACAACTTTTAACCTGGCAGTCCTGTGTCAAAAGGCCGTGGCCTACAATATCTGTGCCCTAACTTTGCAATGCCTCTCCGTCCCTCCTCCCCACCCTCTTCATCATTAGGAATGCCCCTAGAACATTTTCTCCTGCCTGAACACTGCACAGGTGCCTTAACGATGCAGCCCATGTTCAGTATTCACACAGCTGAGGAATACAATCTGCCTGGAGACAATCTGCCTGGAGCATTGCTAATGAAGAGGAGGGCGGGGAGGAAGGACAGAGAGGCTGTGCCAGCCTAGTGCATACACAATCTAAGCCCCGGCCATTGGGCACAGGGCTGCCAGTTTAAAAGTTAGTTTTTAGGACAATAACTGCATCACCTGCCTGACCCCAGGACAGATCTTGGATTAAAAGCATCTATCTGAAGGTACAAGTGGTTTGGGGGGTCAGATTGTGGGTACAGAGTCACTTTAAGGGCACATGACAAGTTATTGAGACACTGTTTTTTGTGTTCAACTGGTGTTGGATTATCTTTTAATACATTTTTGAGATGTGGAAATCACCAATGTATGCGTCACATTGAAATGTCCTTATTTTTGAAGGAAAAGCACTGTACTTTTCAATGAAGATATCTTTAAACTAGTCCTTACTTTAAACAAATACACTCTATACATTGCTAATGTGGTAAATGACTATTCTAGCTGCAAATGTCTGGTTTTTGGTGCAATATCTACATAGGTGTATAGAGGCCCATTTCCAGCAACTATCACTCCAGTGTTCTAATGGTACAATGTGTTTGCTCATTGGCTCAGAAGGCTAATTGATGATTAGAAATTTCTGGAGCATCACATTTGTGGGGTCAATTAAACACTCAAAATGGCCAGAAAAAGAGAACTTTCATATGAAACTCGACAGTCTATTCTTGTTCTTAGAAATGAAGGCTATTCCATGCGAGAAATTGCTAAGAAATTGAAGATTTCCTACAACGATGTGTACTACTCCCTTCAGAGGACACAAACAGGCTCTAACCAGAGTAGAAAAAGAATTTGGAGGCCGCGTTGCACAACTAAGCAGGAAGATAAACACATAAGAGTCTCTAGTTTGAGAAACAGACGCCTGACATGTCCCCAACTGGCATCTTCATTAAATAGTACCCGCAAAACACCAGTGTCAACATCTACAGCGAAGAGGCGGCTGCGGGATTTTGGGCTTCAGGGCAGAGTGGCGAAGAAAAAGCCATATCTGAGACTGGCCAATAAAAGAAAAAGATTAAGATGGGCAAAAGAACACAGACATTGGACAGAGGAAGACTGGAAAAAAGTGTTGTGGACGGATGAATCCAAGTTTGAGGTGTTTGGTGAACTTGTCTGACGAAGGGATCTTGTGAATCCCGAAAGCTCACAGCTCTAACAATTTTTTGTTGGCCAATAAAGGTATCACTCCTAAAATACTTTGATTTCAAGTATTTACCACGATATGGAAAACACAAAATTGTTTGGGTGACCCCAAACTTTTGAAAAGTAGTGTAACTGCTCTACTTTCATGATGTAATATCACTTATTATGTTTCCATAAATTTTACCTGCAAGCCAAATATCCCCTACTTTTTGTGAGTGTATTTTGTGAGTGTATTTTTGTCTAAACAATGGTGAACAGAGACAGATTTTTTTTTTGCAACAATATATAATATATTCTGATTTCATACCCATACTATGTGATTCTAGATAGTAAAGTTATCTTCTGGTTAGGGTATAAAAAAGGAGGGGGGGGGGTATTTCAATTTCATTTTTTTTTTTTTTACATAAAAGCATACCCATTTTTTGCAAATTGTCAGATGGTTAGAAAGGTAGTAATCTGAAGAAAATGTATTTGAATCCCTTTGGACGGAAAAAATCTAGAGACATCTTCACGATTAGTAACATAGACTTGTAACATAGACCCAGCTTTGTAATAAGATATTGAATGACTTTCTAGGTGGCAAAAAATGACCATCAGACCGTGAGAAACCCTTAGACTAATGCTTCAGTATTGATAATGCTGCACTGACGGAAGTCAAAGCATGAGTAACCCTAATAGTGATGCCTTAGAGTTGCTACTGCTGCACTGACGACAAACGTCAAAGCTTGAGCAGCCCTGAGAGTGATGCTTTGTAGTTCATAACATTGCACCGAGGAACGTCCAAGCATAAGCAACATTGAAGCAATGCCTTAGAGTCGCTGACGCTGAACAGATGAACGTCAGAGTGTGAGCAATCATGACAACAATTCTATCTATCTATCTATCTATCTATCTATCTATCTATATATATATATATATATATATATATATATATATTGAGAGAGAGAGCTGCATATGGATAGATTTATCTGATGTCTACATAGTAAATATATATTTATTTATAGATTTATCTGATGTCTACATAGCAAATATATATTTATTTCTTCTGTGTTATATGTGTACATATATATGGATATCTACATAGACTGATCTTTATATATATTATAATACACAGACCACTCATAGTGCCCATGTTTATGTCTGTCTATCAATAAAAACTCATACAAAGGGCACATGGGCATTAGAACTGCACAATACAGCAATGGTTTCAAGGGTGTCTAAACTTTTGGCATGTCTCTATCTTAATAGCATTTCTTGCCTACTCAGACAGGCTCTTTTGCCTTTGCCATTGTGAACAAGGAACAGGGAGTAAAACTTCTTTCTCCAAATGTGTAGCAGTCTACTGTAAATCATACCACAGCACAGTGCAGTCCAGTGCACTTTCTGCAGCACTATGACATGCAGTTAGAACTAGGTACTGTAATTGGCCAGATAAGTAAAGGAAAGTAAGAAACTGTGTGTGTACTAGTGATAGACAGCTCAACTGTTGTCCTTTCCTAAAGTAGATAGAGTTAAAAAAAAATAGCAATATACCATGGAGGTAAATTTCCGGGACCAAAAACACCAGTGAGAGCCTAAAAATCACCTTGCTAAAGGGGTATTCTCATCTCAACTAACATAGATATACTTATAGGGCTTGTCAAGTTGAATATTTTTTTCAAATACATTCATTAAGCAAACTCGCTTCCACTTTTACTCTTGTTGGCAGCTCAATGTCTAGGTTACTGAGGGTGCATAACTTCTGTGAACCCCGAATCAAAACCAAAAATAACTAAATACATATAAGAAGTAACCTATGCATAGGGGAAATATAAATTAGCCACAGATAGGTATGTGTGGCCAAGGCCTACAATTTTGTCGGAAATTGTTAAAGGGGTTACCCAGCGAAAATCTTTTTCTTTCATAGTAACATAGTGACATCTCTGGCCGAGACAGGAACTCTGTCTCGGTTTTCTATGAATCCCCATAGAAAACCTCTCCTGCTCTGGACAGTTCCTGTCTGTGTCAGACTGGAAAGAATATAAAACAACATTTCCTGCAGGACATACAGCAGCAAATAAGTATGGGAAGACTGAAGATTTTTTAATAGAAATAATAGAATAGAAATAAATTACAAATCTAGATAATTTTCTGACACCAGTTGATTTGAAAGAAAAAGATTTTCACTGGATAACCCCTTTACCTATCTAATGTGTAAAACAGCCTTGGAGGAGAGACGGATAAGGCATGTTGGATTTTAACTGTTCTTAAGGGTGGGGGTTAGGGGGGATGAATAAGCCACCACTAGAGGGGGTTGGGAGCAGCTTACCTTTCCTATATTCATTCAGAACACATGCATGCTCAGCCAAGCAGAGTGTGCATGTGTATTGTTGCACGGGGGGAGGGAACATACATTTAGCTGACAACTATTGTATGTGTGTGAGGCCTGCTTATCCAGTAATACTTGGGGCCAGAGGTTATATTGGATGCTATTGAAGACCACACTGAATTGATATAATGGCTTGCACAAATGTTCACATTTTTGGTGCATTGGTTAAGCCATTGCAGGAGCCTAATTCATTTTGATCATGCATTGCATATAACATAAAGAGAATATTCCCTCAAGTTTTGGTAAGTCATGCAGAGAATTCCAGCCCATTTATCATGGAAATGTGGGTTACTGACATTTTTCTTTTGTTAATTCAAAATGCAGAATGCATGCCAGCCTTGCCGCCAGGGAACTTTAAATGACCCACTATGAATATTGGTATAATTCATTAAAAGGCTTCCAGCTACAAGCCACAACTGAGATAAAGATATACAACACATTTTCTGAAATCCCATTATTTCCAAAGGATTATTTGCCTTCATAAATCATGCTGTATTATGCTAAAATGTGGCAAAGTAAAGGCTTTGTTATACAAGTGCCCATGGCTTTCTTCCATAAGTGAACTGGGTGGTGAACAGCCGTGTTTAATTTTAGTACAGGAATTCACTTAAATCTTTCCCATTAGCAGATCCAAATTTTTTATTTCAAGTACCAATGATGACAGGTTGTATAACCTGCTCTTATAGTTTATTTTAATTTATATTTGATATATCTAAAGTACAAAGGATGCCTTTACTAAGCTATGTTCCCACTATAGGGTTTTATCGGGAAAAGGCGGCCATCTATTGATAGTGACAGCCGCCAATAGTGATCATGCATATCAATAGATGGCTGCCATTCCCCTCTAAATGACAACCCGTTCCTTTAGTGGAAACATAACCTTAAAGTTTTAATGATTTGCCTACATTTTCTTGACCTGAATTGACTATGCTGCCTGCTTATCTGGACCAACTGTTTTGCCTGATAAGGTGCTGTACTGCTGTCCAAATACAGCCAGGTGGTGAAACATGTTCACACTAAGGCTAGGTAAACGAACCCGTAAAAAATGAACAAGTCCATTGTTTGCGGCTGGAAATGCGGCCGTGGATTGACAGGCGGTCCGTACGGAGTACTTGAAAAATAGCCGGCAATGATGCCAAATGCCGATGCCTCTAATAGTTAATATATTAAATTAATAAAACACATTTTCTTTGTAATAAAGTCCCTTTCGTTGTTCAATAATTTAATTCTAACGAATCCATCATTGTGCAATTAAATATACTGTTAAAATAAATATATATATAAATAAATGTATATTTATAAATATATTTATTTTTTGACAGTATATTTAATTGCACAATGAAGGATTTGTTTCAATTAAATTATTGAACAACGAAACTGATTTTATTTCAACGAAAATGTGTTTTATTAATTAAATATTAATTAGTACAGGAAGCTCCAGTAAGCCGTTAATTCATATTGCCGGCAATAGAGCATTCTGTACTAATCATCACTTTACTTTAATTAAAACATCAAATGTTTCTTCTAATTATGTTATCACAATAGCATTATTAGAAGAAACATTTTAAATTATATGTGCGCTCAGCTGATTGGCTGAGCGCACGTATAATTAGCGGGTCCGCAGCACAGTGACTTCATTGTGCTGCGGACCAACGAAGAGGACACATCGGGGTGAGTATAGAGCTCTCCCCACCCCCTCCCCAGCACTGCACCCCTCCCAGCAAGGAAGGGGGGTCACTTAACCCCTTCCTTGCTGGGATGGGTGCAGTCTGACATCAGTCTGGCCCCCAAGGAGTTAAGGGGGATGCAATACATTCTCCCTTAACCCCTTGGGGGCCAGACTGTAAGCAGCGATCTGTAAAGATGCTGCATACTGTAAGGAGCACAACACCGCTCACAATGATGGGTGTTGTGCTCCTGTTTGTGTGTTTTTTGTGTGTTTCTCCCTTTTTGTTTGTCAGATATCGGTATCCTGTGGATTACGTCGGATTCCGTGGACTACGTCGATGACCAGCGGTTGTTTGTTGTTTTTTTTTAATAAAATGGTCAATGAGGGGTGTGGGGGTGTTTTTATTTGAATAAAATTTTTTTTTAACTTGTGTCTTGTCTTTATTTCTTTACTTTATAGACTTAGTAGTGGAAGCCGTCTAATAGACGGAATCCATTACTAAGTTGTGGCCTAGTGTTAGCCGGTATAAAATGGCTAACACTAACCCCCTATTATTACCCCAGTACCCAATGCCACCAGGGTACTGGGAAGAGCCGGGTTCCAGTGGTCCCGGAGCGTCAAAATTGGCGCTCCTGGACCGGGCGGCAGCAGGCTGGTAATATTTAGGCTGGGGAGGGCCTAAAACAATGGCTCTTCCCACCCTGGTGTTACCAGGCTGCTGTCGTCTGGTTTTTAACCCGGCTGGTTATAAAAATAGGGGGGACCCTATGCGTTTTTTTTTATTATTTATTTATTTTTAAAAAACGCATAGGGTCCCCCCTATTTTTATAACCAGCCGGGTTAAAAACCAAACGACAGCAGTTTGGTAACACCAGGGTGGGAAGAGCCATTGTTTTAGGCCCTCCCCAGCCTAAATCTTACCAGCCTGCTGCTGCCCGGTCCAGGAGCGCCAATTTTGACGCTCCGGGACCACTGGCACCCGGCTCTTCCCAGTACCCCTGGTGGCATTGGGTACTGGGGTAATAATGGGGGGTTAGTGTTAGCCATTTTACACCGGCTAACACTAGGCCCCGACTTAGTAATGGATTCCGTCTATTAGACGGCTTCCACTACTAAGTCTATAAAGTAAAGAAATAAAGACAAGACACAAGTTAAAAAAACTTTTTATTCAAATAAAAACACCCCCACACCCCTCATTGACCATTTTATATCCGATGTAATCCACAGGATACCGATATCTGACAAACAAAAAGGGAGAAACACACAAAAAACACACAAACAGGAGCACAACACCCATCATTGTGAGCGGTGTTGTGCTCCTTACAGTATGCAGCATCTTTACAGATCGCTGCTTACAGTCTGGCCCCCAAGGGGTTAAGGGAGGATGTATTGCATCCCCCCTAACCCCTTGGGGGCCAGACTGATTTCAGACTGCACCCATCCCAGCAAGGAAGGGGTTAAGTGACCCCCCTTCCTTGCTGGGAGGGGTGCAGTGCTGGGGAGGGGGTGGGGAGAGCTGTATACTCACCCCAATGTGTCCTCTTTGCTGGTCCGCAGCACAATGAAGTCACTGTGCTGCGGACCCGCTAATTATACGTGCGCTCAGCCGATTAGCCAATCGGCTGAGCGCACATATAATTCTAAATGTTTCTTCTAATAATGCTATTGTGATAACATAATTAGAAGAAACATTTGATGTTTTAATTAAAGTAAAGTGATGATTAGTACAGAATGCTCTATTGCCGGCAATATGAATTAACGGCTTACTGGAGCTTCCTGTACTAATTAATATTTAATTAATAAAACCCATTTTCGTTTAAATAAAATCAGTTTTGTTGTTCAATAATTTAATTTAAACGAATCCATCATTGTGCAATTAAATATACTGTCAAAAAATAAATATATATATAAATATACATTTATTTATATATATATTTATTTTAACAGTATATTTAATTGCACAATGATGGATTCGTTTAAATTAAATTATTGAACAACAAAACTGATTTTATTTAAACGAAAATGTGTTTTATTAATTCAATATATTAACCATGAGAGGCATCGGCATACTGCAGAGGATCGCAAACCCCGGTAATAGCGATTCCTGTAAACTGTTTCCCTGCTTTCCCAGATGCATCCAGAGGTGTTTGCATCACTTTCTAAAGATTTTATTTGTTATTTTTAGTTGAACCAGATCTCCAAGTAAATGACTGTATGTTTTCAGCCGCATGTCTATTTTTTCCCACGGCCGTAGTTTCAGCCGCACATTTACAGCCGCTTAAAAAAATACAGCCGCACACATACATAGTGTGAACATAGCCTAATGGTGCGTTTACACAGATAGATTTATCTGACAGATTTTTGAAGCCAAAACCAGGAACAGACTATAACAGAGAACAGGCTATAAAGGAAAGACTGGAATCTATCCTCTTTTTAAATCCATTCCTGGCTTTGGCTTCCAAAATTGGTCAGATAAATCTCTCTGTGTAAACGCACCATAAGTAAAATAAATAAATAAAAGGCATCTGCTCTTTCTTTTTAAAAAAACGTCCATTATTACCACATTTTAATTGACTTCAATGCAATGCATTGAAGTCCGAGGAATGATGGCCGCCCTATGCACACAGTGTATTAAGTCTGCGCAGATGTCAAATAATGATCATGACAATTATTTTCTGACATTTTTGCAGAGAACAGACATTATTTTTTATTTGTCAACACAGTTTTTGTTTTTTACCGCTTTTACTATAAAATTCAAAAAACACAACCAAAGGACAATTAGTCCACCTTATCTAGCATAATGTACCAACAGCCGTCACTGTACTGATGAGCACCCAAACAGCAAAATAACAGATGTAATTTTAAAAATTAATAAACAGGCTAAAAAAAGATGTGGGAACATAGTCTAATCTATTTCATCCATTCTGTGATAATAGTGAGAGGACTCTTGAAATGTTTTCTATACAGAACAAGAAGTGTCAGCTTATTATTAAGCCTAGTGCCAGTATGAAAACTAAAAGATTTCAGAATTATTTTAATATATATATAGAACGTGTCAAAGCTCTGGTAGACAAAGAGACAGGACAAGTGGGCCCTAAAGCCTTCAATATGCAATAGCAATTCAATATTTAGTGAAACACTTTCCTTGCTTTGATCCTTCTGCTGCTATTTCTATCTATTCACAGTGCACCTTGCTGACCCAGTGCACCGGGAACCCCTTTTTATTTCGCATGCCATCTAAAACTATACTGTGGATATCATCAGCTCATCAGTGCCAGCTTGTTCAATCCAGTTTACTTTTTCCAGCACTATGTGATTATATACGTAGCATAAAGGAGCATGTGCTGTGATTGTCCAGAGAAGTAAGGGAAAGGAAATGTATATGTAACACTGGGAAATAGCCCAGCTTTGGTCCTGTCCCCTAAAATGTAGAGAATGAGAAATAGTTGTGCACCATTACTCTCAGGGGCTAAATAACAACAGTAGCAACCTAAAATCTAGTTATACATCTATCTATACAGCCCAGCAAATGATTAGCTTTCCCTACCACCTGGTTGCACTGGTGACATTTTAAGGGCTGTCAGAAATCACTATCGCTAGATCCTTCTCTTCTGAAGTCTTCTCTAACACAAAACTATTGACATGATACTCAGGTACAGGATTCCTTCTCCCTAAATGCATTACACTTGGGAACTGTTAGCAACACACCTGACTTTGCATCAGCAGCGGTCTCCTGTGCTCAGGGCGCGCGGAAAAGACGCCGCTGATGGTAATCTGTACACTGGCCTATTTCTCTGCTCAGGTTGCCTCTGTTGTGTTCTCTGGCTATTGCAGGGTTAACCTTGGTTTGGCTTGCATTCTGTGACAGGCAGGTTTGCTCCCAGTGTGTGTATGTGTTTCAGGTGTCTCTGGTTGGAGATTAGGGGCTGGGCCAATCCTTTCCTGAACCAGATTCCTGGTTCCTCATATAACACAGTCTGTGTCTGCAGGAGTTGCTGGGTATTTTGGTGTGTATCCACACAGTGTCTCAGCTCCCTGGTTTGTTATTGTCTCCTGTTTCTGACCTTTTGGCTTGTTCCTGGACTTTCCTTGTTTGCTGCTTGCCCTGATCTTCTGCCTGTGTTCTGACCTTGCTTTCGCCTTGCGACTCTGTACCTCTGCTACCTGACAGTGTATGACCCGGATTGCTGACCTTTCTTTATTGTGTTTTGTTTGTCTTGTTTTGTCTTGTGTTTCACCTAATCAGTGTAGGGAACGTCTCCAAGTTACCCGCTGTCATCTAGGGCAGATTGTGGTAAGTAGGCAGGGGCACTGGATTGGGTCAGTTCAGGGCTCACTTGTCTGTGTCTCTGCTCTCGTATTTGACTAGTCATTACAGGAACATTGAACTTCATTTATCTAGCAAACACAAATTTAGTCCAGGTTCACACTATGTATGGCGGCGGCCGTTTTGTGACACGGCCGTGTCACAGAACAGACGCTGTCTGTGAAGTTCACCCCGCCGATACTGCAGTAGCAGCTGAATGAACTTAATTTCTTTTGAATTGGAATGCAGACGCATTCAGGTATGCCCGCATTCCAATTCACCATAGCCGACAATGTAAAGTGTGGCCTGAGACGCCCTTTACATTATCTGCACTGTCAGTCTTGTGCTGCAGCTATTTAATGAATAGTAGCCGCCCAAAACTGACATGTCACATTTTTGTGCGGCCGCATCCTGGCCGGAGTGTATACAGAGTGTATGCACTCCAGCCGGGATTCCATTGAAATCAATGCAAAATAGCTGGTGTTGCAATCTGCAAAAGAGAAAAAAACCTAAATAAAAAATATAAAAAAAAGCCTTTCATACAAATGACTTCAAGTGCATTTCTAAATAGCAATGTAACCGGTTTTTATTAAGAGAATCTACTCTATATAGCTTTGTAAGACTTATAAAGTATAAAAACACACTGTTATTGTTTGTGGTACATACACTGAAAAAAACACTAATAAAACCTACAGTAATAAAAATAAATCTATTTTTTACCTTTCATTTCTGAAATGAAAGTCTATTTGTAGCAATTTGTTCTTTTGCCAACTTCCTAATATTGTATATGCTGTAAAATATTGTTATTCTGTGTATTAAATGGAGCATGACTTTCTGTTGTCAATGTAATTTCTAATGCACTAGCACATTCAATTAAATAGGTACATGAAGGTTTATTGTATAAATAAAATGAGGCTACTAGTCACTAGAATAGACATTATTGCTGACACCCTCTGCTGTTAAAGGCATTCTGAAGCTTGCTATGTTTCAGTCGGCTATATGAACATATACCTGCCTGGAGGATGCTAAAAGTGCTCTTATTTAATATCTGTCAGGCCCACTGCAGTGTAGAGACCCATTCGGCATATCAACTGGGAGTATTTACCAGCAAGTATGTACATGTACACAACAAACACAGCATAGCCTAAGCAGTATATCCAATTCTCAACCATTAAAAATATTGCTCAGAAGTAGGAAATTGTTTAAGTAATAGTTTAGTGGTGTTATGTAGACTATGCATATAGGTCCAGCCAGAGAATACATTTTACTATTTCACTACCATCCTTTAGCAAGCTACAGAGAGCTTCATTTTGATGGATTATAAATTGTCATAAACAATCCTGCTGCTTCTGAAGCAATTTAAATTCTTAAAAAATTATATATATATATATATATATATATATATATATATATATATTATGTATATATATATATATATATATATATATATATATATTAGTTTTCTATGTTTTTCTGACATAGAGCTCTAAATCTGCACAGACATTAAAACCAATAACGGGAGCCTAGGAGTTGCTGTTTGCCTTTTTTTTTACTATATAATTTTAAATCTTAAAACTTTAAAACTTGGAAATTAATAATGGGGGTTGATCCTAAAGGGGTTTCCCCAGACATTTACATTAATGACCTATCCTCGCGATAAATAAAGAATGGAAAAGAAATTATACTAGCAGTGGTCAGCTCTGTCATAAAAGTCTATCAGGCAGATAGCTTGAAAAAAAAGGTAAAATGTATTCTATAGCACCAGTTATAATGTCGGTTATATCCAATATATTTTACCGTTTTCTTCAAGCTATCTGCCTGATGGACTTTTTGGGACAGCGCTGACCACTGCTAGTACCATTTCTTTTTCATTTTTTATTTATTTATTGCTGTGTACGGGCCCCTGTGTGGGAGCATCCAATCTATTGGTACAGTCAGCTTTGCCGTCCTTACAGTCCTAGAACTATGCTAGTGAACTTGGACAAAGGAGGAACCATTCTCCTTATGTTAGGTGTAACCCACATAAGCAGCTAAGCGGCTTGCACCTGAGGTAATACACAAGGCACCTGAGCCCTTTTCTTTGTATTTTTCACTATCCTCACGATAGGCCATCAATGTGTAATTAGTCAGGTGACTACACCGACCTCCCTTATTGATCAACTGTTTGATAGAGCTGTGGATCTAGCATATTTACAATGAACAGGGCTGGATGTAGATGCTTTGTTTATTCTGTAATGGTGGCGCCGGATTACTGAAGCACATTCCAAAGCGAGGTGCAGTAACCCGTCACTGCCAATGGAGGACATTTAGTAAGACCAGCCTACTCGTAAAATATATGTATTTTCGAACCAAACGCAAGCTAGAAAGTCCCTTTAATGTTGTCAGGCAAACATAAGATATCTCTAATTGTCAAGGCAGCTTGTTTCCATAAAGTGGTGGTTCACTCCATTGTTTTTTACCTTAAACTCAATGGCAATGTGCGAATAGATGCAGAAAATTTATATTAAAGCTTGTGGACTTGGTCGCAGGGCATAAACTCTAAAACAAAAGGAATAGCTCTTTTGGAACAATGATACTGTACTTTGATATCTAGATCTTTGGCATGGTTGTACTATTGTAATATTTTACTTTATAATATTTTATGCCAGTGTTATGTTTTTTCTAAAAGTGGTTCCCCTAGTCAAAAGTAGGGTGACTAAAAGATAGGAAAAAACTTTTCAAAAGTTCAGTACACTGAACTTTAGCAAAAAAGAATTTGAACCAAACCCAAACTTCACAAATAACTCTAAAACTCATGTTTAACACTGTCTAAGAGCCTTAAAGGACAAATGCCATGAAAAACTTTTTCTCACTAATTGAAGCATATTACAAAGTTATATAACTCTGTAATATGCTTCAATCACCTATCTGCCTCCATTCCCTGTCTTTTCCCCCTCAACGCCCCAGCAGGAAGTGTAAGAAACTCACAGATACCTAATTACTGTCGTCACTAAGCTCTTCTCTCGGCTTCTTCTTGTGACGATGAGTCATCAGCAGGAGGGCTGCTCTAGCTCCTGTTACACCAGCCTCCCCCTCCCCTGCCTTGTCAGGTGACTCAGCTTGCTCAGCTCCGATTGACTGAACAACTGCAAGCCATCTGAGTCATGTCACTTGCTTATCTTCTCTTGACTGACTCCCAGCACATAGGCAGCCTCCCCCCTCCCCTCATACTCTCTCCTGCTGCCCAGTGGAGTGAAGGAGTCATGTTACTAGGGAAGATAAGCAAGTGACATGGAGTCAGATGGCTTGCAGTTGTTCAGCCAATCGATCATATGCAGATACTTTTGGACCATGTTTAACCACCCTCATAATAATAGCTGTTATTTTCTAACAACATCCTTTATTAATATAACGATTATTTGCTGTTATATGACGGCTGTCCAATAAAAACACCTATTATTTTAATGGTGTGTGAACACAGCCTTGAGCTGTTGTTAAGGGCAAAGTTTATATGAAAATTATAGCAATATGTTTAGCCGTGGGTAAAGAGATGGAACCCAGTGGTAACTAAAAACAATTTTATCACAATTGTGATATCAGAGGATGATGTGTTGTCTCAGGAAAGAGGTAGGAGCTAAAGAGCAATACTCATTTCGTAGTTCTAATTTTCCATTTCCTGTTAGTGACACAGACACAGTTACACTGACACAGAAGTCAGTACTATAAGGGATAACACTATATTTGCAAGTTATATTTTGGGGGGGGATAGCTTTAGTTACTGTGACTACTGTTACTATGGGGAAACTGGGGAAACTTTTATAGAATATAAATTACTACAAATCTTGTCCTGATTAAACATTCAGAACTTTATACCAGCAGAATAATGGGGGAAGGGGAGTCCATTACCTGTACACTCTTCTGGCTCAAAAAGGCTACCTTTTGAGAATATTTTGAACCACTCATCTTCCCATATTTCACCAACCATTTTTGCTTAAAGTGGTATATTAATAAATTTAATACCGCTTAATACTCTGATATTGAAATACACTTTTTTTAAAGGGGTTATCCAGCGCTACAAAAACATGGCCACTTTTCCCCCTACTGTTGTCTCCAGTTCAGGTGCGGTTTGCAATTAAGCTCCATTTACTTCAATGGAACAGAGTTTCAAAACCCCACCCAAACTGGAGACAACAGTAGGGGGAAAGTGGCCATGTTTTTGTAGCGCTGGATAACCCCTTTAAGTTACACCATCTATTAGTAAGTTGTGGTACAATGCATGTATGTGATTTTTTTGGCTCCCACTGTATTTAGGTTACTAGAATACCCAGATGTAAGCATTACACTAAAACAATCTTTCATCAACATTTTAATTAATAAAATAGACAGCACAGCATAAATGAATTTGTAACAAAAATAAAACCAACAAAATTTCTCATCTAATACTTTAAACTTCTTCATATTGGACTGTGAAAGTATGCAACAGCCATCCACTTTTTTCTAGATTCTATAGTCTATAATTTGCACAAGTCAATGAGCTGGAGATAAAACAGTTGTAGGCAGTTCACAGGTGATGGCTAATACTTGATTTGTTACCATGTGCTACAAATATACTGTAACAGGTTAAATACTTTAAGCTATGTTATAGATGAAAAACGGCAGGGGCCTACATGTCTTTATAGGATATATAACAACACCACTATATCCCCTATAGAGAAATGTCGGTTTGTGCACATGGTTATTTAGACAGCTGAAAGGACACATCCCCATTAACCACTGAAAGGCTATGTTCACACATAGTATTTCCATGAGTCTTCCATGAGGAAAGCATTTATTAACAAGTAATCCACCATAGATAGCCGGGAGACATCCACCCAGATAGTGGGTTCAGCGACAGCAGTCCACTGATACTTGGTGTTCCTTTGCCGATGTATTAGGTAAGTATACTGGACCCTCACTTAATGAATAAAGCAATAATTATTGATTTATCCATACAATGAGGCTCTAGTATACTTAGATAGTACATCGGAAAAGGAACATCGGCCCGCTGCTGTCGCTGAACCCGCTTTATATAGTTCCCTCTTCCACTTTGTTTCCACTATGTAGTATTTTAGTCAGTATTTCTGTCAGTATTTGTAGCCAATAATGTTAAGATTTGCACAGTTTCTGTATTATTAACACACTCCTGGTTTTGGTTGGAAAAAAAATGACCAAAATACTATGTGTGAACATAGCCTTATATAAACATTTCTACCTTGTAAACAGTACCTTGTGTAGGGTCTACGGATACTATACCCAACCTTCTTCTAATGAAAGCTTTAACATTGTTCACATGAACAAGAGAGATTAGGAATTTGGTCTACAGACAACAGCTATGTTCACACTTGTTGTAGTTTAATTGGAGTACTGTTACAATACTGCAGTGTTTTCACTAAAATGATGCAGTCCCACAACAGTATTGCAGTGACTTTCTTATTAGGGGCCCTCTCTCTAAGTCTATACATCCTGCAGCACCATAAATGGTGGAGTTTTCTAGATTTTCACACATTTGTACATTGCTAAAGTATTGATCACATCCCTGAACAGAAATCCAGGAAGTGTCATAGAGCAGCTGATGCTATATTAAACATAGATACAAATGGCATGGGTAAGTGGCTGTCTTTTGGATGATACACCAATTTTACAATTTCATTTAATCCCATTCTTACATTTTTGTTTCATCTGTATTTACTAGATTTATGGATGCACAAATTACTTGAAACAATGAAAATTACTGCAGGACTGTCCAGAGCTTTGCCCCATAACAAAGATTAAAATGGAATTCTTAGTATGACCTATGATTTTGTCCCCCCACAATAGAAGGACTTGGGGGGAGATTTATCAAACTGGTGTAAGGGTGCCTTCACACCTACCGGATCTGCAGCGGATCTCACTTCTGCGGATTCGCAGCGAGATCAGCTGCGGATCCAGTATCATTCACCTCTATGATAGCACATACTCGCAATTTTTATGAATAATACTGGAGAGTACGTCTTGCAAGTCCTGCGCCGAGGCTATATCAGCTATCTACAGTCTATCTTGTATACACATACTCGCAGCGGGATTGACATCCCGCTGTGAGTATGTGCTTTAATTCCCTGGTGCCCGCAGCCCCGCTGCCCGCATCCCTGTCCTCGGCATCCTCTATCCCCGTTCCCGGCATCCTCCATCCCCGTCCCATCATCCCAGTCATCCTCCATCCCTGTCCCCGGCATCCTTCATCCCCGCGCCCGATCAGTGCACCGCAGCGGCACCGGAGCCGGGAGCCTCACTGTAGCTGCGCCGCCGAGCAGGTAATGTATGCTCTCAGCGGCGGGCTGCGGGCGCGGGGATGGAGGATGCCGGGGATGGAGGATGCCGGGGACGGGGATGATGGGTCGGGGATGGAAGATGCCGGCGGCGGGGCTGCGGGCACCAGGGAGTTAAAGCACATACTCACAGCGGGATGTCAATCCTGCTGCGAGTATGTGCTATCATAGGGGTGAATGATACTGGATCCGCAGCTGATCTCGCTGTGAATCCACAGAAGTGAGATCCGCTGCGGATTCGGTAGGTGTGAAGGCACCCTAAAGTAGAATTGTCTTAGTTGCCCCTAGCAACCAATCAGATTCCACCTTTAATTCCTCACAGATTCTTTGAAAAATGACAGGTTGAATCTGATTGGTTGCTAGGGGCAACTAAGACAATTCTACTTTACACCAGTTTGATAAATCTCCCCCTTGGTTTTTATTTTTGCTTTCCATGAGCCTAGGATTAATACATAGCAACATAAAAGACTGTCGGCAGAAAAAGACCACCTGGTCCATTTAGTCTTCCCTTTTAGTAAGTGATATCGCATTTCTTTTAGCTGAAAATGCAGTTCGCTGGAGAGAGGGGTCCTGCACAGTTTTGCCCAGTAGCAAAATGAATATCTGCAACATAAACTATATATTGCTGTTATTTGACATAATAAATAGAAATGAGTGCAACTTAAGCATGCTCGAGACCAATCATTCAGCATTTGACTACCAGTGGCTGAAGAAGTTGGATGCAGCCCTAGGGAGTTTGGGAAAACATGGATACAGCCTATTCCATGTTTTCCTGAACTTCCTAGAGCTGTTTCCAACTTCTTCAGCCACCCGTAGTCAAATGCCAAACAAACTTGGGTACACTCACACTGGTAGTTTAATGGGGTCTTCTAGGAATTCAAATATTGTTTTAGATTACATGATACAAAAAATAGGATTTTCAATACACTTGTCTTACTGGTTCCTAAATCCCCTTTAAATCCTCTCACCTGCTATTTTCTCTATTGCCATTCTTTGTCATTCATATTGATATCATATCACATGACTAAGGCAATCAATTACTGCAGTAAAGATGTAACATTATTATGGACAACACGTTCTCATACATCACCAGAAACAAAGAATGACATTGGCGTAGGACATAGTTAAAATAGTTCATATTTCTAGATTTTGGTTCTAAAAAATGTATGTGAATTCCTAGAAATCCCCCTTTATTACAATCCTACAGAACCTCCATTTTTTTTTTTTACTAAACAGCTATTATTTGAAGCAATGCAAGTGCCTCTGACAGTCATTCAGTTGCCAGCCCTCATCTGCACAAATCAGGTCCTGAGGGGATTGTGTTGCTTTTCCTGCCAACCAACCTCTAAAGATAGATATATTTTATAATAAGACATTTGATAGTCTTTCAGATGTATTTTCTGCTATGTCATGTCATTACTGAGGAAATTCCACTCTATTCCCCAAATGAAGGACAATTGCAGCTCCAAGAATAATAATAGTGACATTCCCCTTTGATGCATTTACAGCTTTTACACTGAGGTTGGTTGACAAGTAAGTAAATTAAATGATTTGTGTTAGTAAATTCCTTCCAATCCTGCAGAGTTTCAGTAATTAATACATGTCTTACTTGTACCATTGATTTCCAGTAATGAGACACCAACGATAAAGCTACGGAATATACTGTACTGAGAGAGAGAGAGAAAAAGAACCCACAAAAATCCAATGGCAGCCGTGAGAAAATTATGTCTTATCTATTAAATACTAAATGCAAATGTGAATCCTTAGACAATGGTCACAAACAGTCATTTAAATAAACGAAATAAAAGTAAAATCTTTATCGAGTTCATTTTTTCTCTTAAAAATATTCATGTAAAATAATAAATAATAGTAGTATTTGCTTACAATAATCTTTCAGTAGTCTTTAAAAAAATACCCACTCTTACTATAAGGCTCCGTTTTGTTTTCAAACATGAAATTATAAAGGCATTTATGCAATACTTTACACAATCCGTCATCTTATACTTGACAATTTCTTACAGTTTTCTGTCTTTATTTCTTGCTGTACTTTGCAACAGAGTCTGAAAAGTGTCAAAAACTTTGGCATTACAATATGAAACTGGAATGTCATTGTTATTATTCTATATGTATCTATATATAACATTCATTCAAAAGAGGATATTATTAATATTAGTGAAGGGGTGCAACTTGGAACACAGCTGCGCCTTTATCGAGTGGCTTGTTACTACTTAAAGGGAACGTGTCACCATGAAAATGCTACCTAAGCTATCGCCATTATGTTAAAGGACAGAAGGAGCTGAGCAGATTGATATATTTCTTTATAGAAAATTATTCAGGATTCCATAGATTTCAATGCGATCGACAAATTCAGTAAATAATGGCTGTGGTTGCAAAACTGCAACTACGGCAGTTGTTTAATGAATTTTTACGTTGTATGAACATAGCCTCAGTCAAAATGTAGCCTAGTGAAGACAGTGAAGTGGGGTAACAAGTGTTTGTTCATGTATCTTATCTAGACATTGTATACATCCATAGATCCGTATAAATGTAACAAAGTTCATGGAGAAGATAGATGTAAAGTATTCCGGCCACTACTGAGTGAAAATAAAATAATGTATCAACAGATTTAAATAAAAATAGCAGTATTTGTCAAAAACATGTAATAAATAATGAGAATCTTCATTATTTGGTCATAATAAATTACGGGCTTTAATCTATACTGTGGGAGGCATTTATTAAGTCCGGCGTTTTTTACGCCGGACTTAAAAATGCCCCCGCAGCTCCGGCGGTACTGGGATTTATGTAGAGGCGGACTGCCTGTACATAAATCCTGTGCGCGCCGGTGCGCACCGCCGAAAACCTACGCCAGCTGAGGACTGGAGTAGGTTTTCGGCGTACATTTGGGCGGAACGGATGATAAATCGCGCGGACTCTGAGTCCGCGCCCTCCGTTCCGCCCACTTCCCGCCTACTTTCCGCCCCCTTTCCGCCCCCTGGCGTACTCGGCGGAAAGTGCCGATTTGCGATTATTTTATTCGCAAATCGGCCATTTGCGTATAAAATAATACGCAAATCGGCACTTTCCGCCAAAAATCATCCGTCCGCCGGATGATACATGTGGCCCTGTGTGTGCACTGTTGTCCAATTTAGCTACCAGGTTTACAGGCATTAACCACTTTACTGCCCAAGACCACCAAAGATGCAGACAATAACCTTCACTGTGCTAGACTTGAATGCTGTTTAATATATGCTATGTTGCCCTGTATATCTGGCGCTTTATAGCTTCTTGTTAGGGTGCTGTATGGTAGCATTTGAATTGCTCTGCCTGTCCTGGTCCCTAAATCTCCTTCAACTTACTAGCTGGCTTAGAGGGAACACGGTTAATGGACATTAATAGTATATATAGGGTGAGATTTATCAAACATGGTGTAAAGTAGACTTGGCCAAGTTGCCCCTAGCAACCAATCAGATTCCACCTTTCATTTTCCAAAGAGTCCGTGAGGAATGAAACATGGAATCTGATTGGTTGCTAGGGGCAACTGAGCCAGTTCTACTTTACACCATTTTATAAATCTTTCCCGTAGTCCATATAGTTCTGTTCTATTTCCTGCATAAGAACTGAAACAGTGCAACAATAACTGTGAGGCTGTATAGAATTACTAACAACAGGACACAACTGGAACTGGAATTTTACCAGGTGTATGCTATGAGATCAGAGAGGTAAAGTGGAAGAAGAGAAAACATTGGGACAGATTTACTAATAGGCTATGCTCATACACCATATTTTTTTGGCTTATAGGAAAGCTGTCATTTTGAGGCCCAATAACGGCCATTATTTCATAATGACGGCCATCCAACGGCCTAAGAAAGACGGTGTGGGTACATAGCCATACTGTTTAATTCTTAGATAGAGTAAACATAGACTAGACAGTGTAATAATGTGCGAGATTTATCACAGATGTATTACAATGGCTCAGACTGCTTGATAGACTAATTATTAGTTGGCTTAGTTTATACCAAAAATTTAATATAATAATATATAAAGCCAGGGTTTTTTAGTGCAAATTACTAAGTTCTGGCACAAATGCAATAATAAATCTATCCCATTGTCACCCTGCTAGAGATTTTAGTCTCTATATTTAATACACTTTTTCTCTGATTCAGAGTTGTTGTAAATCTAGCAAAGAACATATGTGGGGATTTATCAAACTGGTGTAAAGTGGAAATGGCTTAATTGCCCCGAGCAACCAATTAGATTTCACTTTTCATTCCTCACAGATACTTTGAAAAATGAAAGGAAGAATCTGATTGGTTGCTAGGGGTGACTAAGACAACTTTACCAGTTTGATAAATCTACTCCACAGTTTTTGCATCTCAAAGGCTAGGTTCACACTATGTAAAAATGACGTCCGTCTTTTATAACAACAGCCGTCTTTGTGCAAATAACGGCTGTTATTTCCAACTAACGGATGTTATTTGCGCAATGACGGACATTATTATAAACGCTCATCATTTTTCCATAGTATGAACCTAGCCAAACTCTGGAATTGTAAAAGAAAACCGAAGACTAAACTTTATATATGGAGTACTGATCAAGTGGATTTACTGTTCCCATCTAAAAGTCCAGTGTAAATTATATGCCAAAGCTTTTGTACACTTTAATGGCTCAAGTCATGTACATTGTCAGTAGAGTACTTTGTTCCTGTCAAAAGTCTTTAGAATGAACAAAAACACATTCTCATAATACAGTTTACACTGTATGAACCATCTAAAAATCATGACTAATGGCCTCGTAGTTATAAGCTTATTTCCCTGTAAACGTCACAAAAATAAACACGTATACAAAATACATTGGAATGCATTTTTAGAAATCTATTTGAAAGTCCAATGGTGTAGCTAATCAAAGTTCTGAAATGATGTCCACCTTGAAGCCATCATTCATAGTTTAATGGAAAAGCACACCTAAGCTGTTTCTCAGGTTTTGGGCTGCCCATTCTGCGTGATAGGGTTTATCTTTTCTAATGAGACCTCGGCATCATAGTCCAAAATCCCAGAAAATGCTGGAGACATTTTGTCCAAGCTCTTAGATAAACCACTTTCCTCTTCTTTTTTCAGACCCTCCTCTTCAGGACAGATAATAGCATGTGGAATTAGGTAAACTAAGTTACACTCATTTGGAATTGAACCTTTGGGTTCTTGCTGACATGAATAGACAACTGCCCCATTATTGTTTATGCTAACTGTCTCTATAGCATTATTGGATGTAGGACAGAGTCTGTAGCAGCCTAATAGCGTTGAGAAAGCCTTGCGGAAATCCGCATTGAAAGCATAAATGATGGGATTTAATGAAGAGTTCGCCCAACCAAACCACACAAAAATGTCAAATGTGGTTGAACTGATACAGAATGGCTCTGCTCCATTTGTGGATACACTTGGATCACAAAATGGCACCATACAGTTCAATATGAAAAAGGGCAACCAGCAGCATACAAACACTCCCATAATCACTGACAGGGTCTTCAAAACTTTTGTCTCTCTTTTAAATGAGGTCTTCAAAGAACTTTCCGGCTGTTGGCAATCAATGCTACTCCCATTGCCTGTGCTGTTTTGACAATTCTTGGCATGTACCGCTGCTCTTTCCAAGGCTGAAATGCGACGAATTTGCTTTGCTGCTATCCTGTATATCCGGGTGTAGGTTACAATCATAATGGCCACTGGTATATAGAAGCTAATGAGGGATGAAGAAATTGCATATGTCCTATTTAGGCTGGAGTCACAGTTATCCATTGTTCTGCCTTGGAAGGTAATATTTAGGTCAAAAAAGCTGGTAGTCTTTGCCTTATGCCAGTTGAGCTGAACAGGAATAAAAGATATCAGAATTGATAAGGTCCACGCAACGCTTATCATTATAAAGGCTACTTTTGGGGTCATTTTCCTCTCATATCTAAATGGGCTAGAGATCGCCCAATATCGGTCAACACTGATGACACAAAGGTTTAAGATCGATGCTGTTGAACACATTATATCAAAAGCAACCCATATATTACAGAATGAACCAAATGGCCAAAAGCCGGCGATTTCTGTAACAGCTTTCCAAGGCATGACCAGCATTGCTACCAGAAGGTCGGACACAGCCAAGGAGATCACAAAAAAGTTTGTGACTTTGGATCTAAGGTGACGAAATCTGATGACAGCTGCACAGACCAAAGTATTTCCCAACAGAGTTGAAAGTATTAGAACTGAGAGCAAACAGCCCATTAGAATGCGAAAAGAGGAATCTTTCTCTGCAAATAACATGTCTCCAGCCATGCTGGTGTTATTTAGAGTCATATTGCCTTGTAAAATGAAAGCATCTCAGAACCCACAGTTATTGCTAGCAAATTTGGCCAGTTAAGTCCCCATGTTGCCCATTGGCTTCTCCCTCCTAAAGCATCTGAAAAAGTCCCCATGAAGGAACCTTTTGTGATTTATTGAATGTTTAAACCCAGTGCCATGAAATAACGAAGTCAATACTTGCAGCAGGAATTACTATTCAGTCTATTTCACTGACATTCTTTAGAATAATCCAAAGCTTTTCTTCAGCATTGAAAAAAAAAAAGGAAAAATTATTGATCCAGCATACTAGCTATTGCTCTTATGTCCATTCCTTTAGTTAGTGTTTTTCTTTTCTGTGTTATGCCTTGACTTAATCTTAATGCTTGGTATGCAGGAGACATCTTGGTACATGGATCAGTGCAACAATGGTCAGTTCAACTTGGTTAATGTTTTCCATGTTATGGTGATTCAGTTTTCCAAAAGATCTTTTCATCAAGCTGTTGAAAGAAAAGAAGAAGAAAAAACGTTTTTTATTATGTTCACAAAGTAATGGTGCATATAAAAGTCCTTCCTACACTATTCTAGAGCTCAATTTTTTTTTCAATCCTTGGAAAACTCTTAAGTGCTATAATGCTGCTTTTATTGTCATTAAGACAACGTGACAAGAAATGTTATTTCAGCGCTCACGTCTTGGGCTGAATTTGCAAATGCATGAACATAACAATGAAAAGGCTCTAGGCATATGAATATTTTTATTCATTTTTTTCTTTAGTGTTACTTTTGAATGTTGTCGTGTGGAAGTTTTATCCTCTCATTACTTGAAATCCTACCCTCTATTTTCTTGTGATATACTGAATTTATTTTGTAATATAATATTTAAGATGCACAGTTATTGCTGGATTTGCATGATTTTGTGAATTTCTTTTTTTTTCATTCCACTAGGAATAAAGAAGTGTGTGTGTGTGTGTGGGGGGGGGGGTGTTTGAGGGGGGTTGGAGACAAGAAGTCAAATTTACAGTAGTAACAAAGCGAATTGCTTTGTTAAGTCTGCTTTTTAACTCCGCTCGGCACTAGGTGCCAGGAAAAGCTGGAGCCAGTCCTGGAAAACTGGGAGAGGTTTCCCAGGACTGGATCAAGCTTTTCAAGGCACTCGAGGAGCCGCCCGCAGCACAGAGGGGAGCAGTTTTATCACACTAGAGGCGGACGGGCCTGCCTCCAGTGCCTAAGGCCGGGCCGTTGCCTGGGAATAAAGACAAATTTGGTCAGCTCTCCTACAACACCATTCACACTTGGCTGGAGCATGTTGCTATGGCTAAAGTTGCAAACACACAAAAACACAAAAAATGCGATAACTCACCACTAATGGCAAGATACAGACCCACTAAAGATATGAAAATCACTAAAAGCAGCCCCCCAACTGCAAAAAAAAAAATCTCCATAAAAATAATGAGGCTCTTGGTTACCATTTGCAAATATTGTAAACCATTCCATCACAATAAGGTGGCCTCATGCCGGGACAGACCTATACTGTACTAGCCTCTCCATGGCATATAATAAGCCTATGCTCTGGGCATGCAGGATCCATATAATACTGCCAAATACTGGAAGTTGCCTGGAAATAGACCAGCGCCATGCACAGGCTGCAGTTCAAAAAAAGGACTGCACCCCCGGCATCCCCGCACCTGCGCCAGTGTATTGATGTAAAAACCCTTAAACAATGTACCTGCTGGTACATTCGGTTTAAGGATTTTGTCCATTGAATTCAATGCAATGAATATAATTAAATGTTATGTCCGGTAGGGGGTCTGGGAAAACAAGACGAGTGCAGCCCTAGAACTGGCACCCACCCCAGCTGGCCCTACCTACTTGCCACAACAGCCCTAAGTAGCTGCGGACAACTGGGTGGCATTCCCTAACCTGGCAAAGTGAATACACGAAAAACAGAGACAAGACTTACAAACAAGCAAGGGAAAGTCAGAGGTCTGAGTCGGTAACAGCCGGTCACTATAGGTACAAAATCGTGATCCAAAGCCAAGGTCCAAGCCAAAAGGTCAGGTATCAGAAGTACAAAGTCAGAGTAATGCAAGGTCAAGATACACAGGAGGAACCAGGTTCTATCGCAGGCAAGAAATTAGACCACAGGGCTGATACTTATGGAGCCTGGAGTCCCAGCCCCAGACTTGATTGGGGCTGAGGCTCCAGGTCCTGTCTAGATACAGACAGCTAACTGGTAAGTCAGCTGTCAGTCAAAAATCAGTGAACACTCAAAACACCTATGCTGACCAGCCAGGGGAGTGAAACCCTGGCCTCTGCTACAACACAGAACAGCAGAGCAGAGTATGTGAAAAAACATAAAAAGAATTATGGCTGAATTGGACGCCGAGCCGAACACACGGCCCGAGTCCTAACATGTTATCGTTAAAAGTATTTTTTATTATTATTGCATGATTTCCCCTGAGCATTTACTTTGTGTACCCTAACAATTTTTTAAGTGTTTGTTATCACCAATTAAAATGTATCAATAGTACAGCTGTCTGAAGGATAGCAATTCCTCAATAAAGGAAAAAAAGTTTTCTAAATGTTTGCATTACATGTGTCCAGATAAGCTTCTAGCATGATTGTGCAGAGACTGACACTAGACAGAGAGAAGCCTAGTTCACAAAGGTCATCCTCCTGACTGAGGAAATGGTAGTAGAAGGGTCCTATTACGCAGAGCGATTTTTGACAATTAACGACTAACGATCGCAAACGAGATTGTTTATCGTTAACCTAAAATCGTTCAACATATTACACAGAGTGATGGTCGTTAGTTACGATCATTACTTCAATCGTTATTGCGATCATTACTATGATTGTTTATTCCTTCTGATCCCAGCAAAACAATGAACAATGTGCAATTACACTGAACGATTAGTGAACAAATGTGGAACTGGAGTGAACGAATGTGGAATTACAGCGAACGATTAGCAAATGATTAGCAAACGATTAACGATAATTTTAGGTTCAGATCTAAATCAATGATCAACGACACACAAACGATTTTTCGATCGTCGAAACGACACACAGAATGATTATCGTTTAAATTCAAACAATATATCGATTTTTCCCACAATAATCGTCCCGTGTAATAGGACTCTAAGTCCATATAAGTCCATACATACATAATAGACAGGACCTGCCCCACTAAGATGAATGTGAAACATTACTGTGCAAACTCTGTGACCTCTAAAGAGGTCATTCCACAGGAATCTGGCTTTGTATCGGCCGGATGAACCGCACTTTATTTTAATTGGAATGCGGGAACATTGGAAGTTCCCGCACTCCAATTAGCTATAGAGCACAGTGTAAAGTACATCCGGGTGCCATACTTTACACTGTGTGCACAGACTATCTTGCACAGCGGCTGTTCAATGTATAGCGTCTGCACAAAACAGACCTGTCAATTATTTTGTGCAGCTGCAGAGAACCCCGGCCGTAGTGTATACAGTGTGTATACACCACTGACGGTGTTCTATAGGCTGCAATGTAATCGGCTGCTGTCAGTAAACAACGGCCGTTATTGCAACCGGCTGTTGTTTAATGATAAAATACGTAGTGTGAACATGGCCCTAAACTGTAGAGAGTGCGAACTTGAATCAATGCTAATTCTGTAGTGATCAAATCTTTTTAATACCTCAACCAGCAGGGAAAAAGTAATGAGCTGAGGTAATTCAGTTCTTATCCTATTCCATCCCATGTTGAAATGAATGAAGTAATGCAGCCGGTAAGTAGAATGGATCTATTATAATATACATATTTATCGTCTATCTATCAGAATGGAAGGTACATCAGTTCATTTTTATTTCAAAAGAGCACAGAAAGACTATGAAATGGCACATTGCTTTATTCAGATCTAAAATGTCCCTGGACAGCAGAATAGTTGCTCTGGTAGTCGGTAAAAATATTATGAATCCCCTATTCATGCCTACAACATATTTTATTCATAGGCTGTAAACACGTATGTCATTTAATGTCAGATAAATATTTCAGATTGCATTAGCTAGCATGAGCAGCATTCTCCTTCACAGAGACTAGAATCAGTATCAACTGATCATATGTCATGTGCTCTGTGGATCTAATGGGAAGCGATATATGTGCACCCTATGTATGTTTTAGTTTTTTAGTATGAGGACAGGCATAAAAAAATTATGGGCTTTCTAATGTTACTCTTCTATTTTTTTAAATACATAGACCCAAGAGCTTACTTTTGCAACACCAGTTGTATATTTTAAAGACACTCTTCATTTATCCATACAATATATTGTGAGGCTATGTTCACACAACAATTTTTAAAGGCTGTTAGTTTGACACTTGGTCATTTTGAGTATAAAATAATTGCCGTTGTTTAATATAGTTTGGTTGCCATCATTGTAATGACGGATGTTAGTACATTATTAGGCTATGTTCACACTGCGTATGAGTCCGGCCGTAGTGCAAACCGCGAATATACGGACGTAGTTTTGAGGTTGATGCGTTCGCTTAAAAGTATACGATATACGCCCGCACAATGCACACTACACTATGAGCTTACGGCCGGATTGTATGCGGCGCCGTGAAAAATGAACAAAGCCATTGTTTGAGGACGGAAATGTTGAAACTCACGGCCGTGGATTTCCATGCGGTCCCGTACGAAGTACTTATTTCAGCCAAATTTAACTTGATTTTTCGATCCAAAAAGTACTGGGAGTTTTATTGGGCTGGGCGAAGATTTCCAAGTAAATGACCTGCCTCAGATCGCTTCCAAACAAGATAGGGAAGCATAACTGTACTGCGGGCGTATGTTCGCGGTTCGTACGCATCCGGCCGCATGTCGATTTTTCCCACGCCCGTAGTTTTAGCCGCACATGTACGGCAGCATACGAAATGCGGCCGGACTCATACGCAGTGTGAACATAGCCTTAAAGTTTAGGTTGAATGCCGCTTTCAACACCTTTTCAGGTATGGCTGTATTTAAAGTTCCATTGAATATTGTTTAACACCTTGCCTCTTCAGCCTGTTTTTGCCTTAATGCCCGGGGCCTATTTTTCAAATCTGACCTGTCTCTCTTTATGCAGTGATATTTCTGCGGTGCTTTTAACATATTCCTCTTTATGTTTGTGGTATACTTTGGTTGACACACCCAGTAGTTTTTTGTAAAAATCACAACATTTGCGCAAAAATTAGAACAATTTACATTTCTTTATATTCAAAACTCTCTTTTCCTTAGAAAGATAGTCATGCCACATGAACTAATTATTAATGCAACATCTACAACATGGTTTATGCTTTATGGTGACGTCATTTGGTGAGCGTCCTTCGACTTGTTAGGAAGTTAGAGGGCTTTGAAATTTTGCAGCAATTTCAAAATTTTCATGAAAATTTCAGCTCTGATTTTATTAGGGACCAGTTCAGTTCTGAAGTGGATTTGTGGGGCCTGTATGTTAGTTACCCCCATAAATCCCTCCGCTGTAAAAACTGCACCCCTCGAAGTAGTCAAAGTAACATTTCAAAGGTTAATTAACCCTTTAGGTGTTTCGCAGAAATTTAAGCAAGTTGGAGGGGAAATTACAAAATTTTCATTATTTTGACAGATATTCTATTTTAAATTTTATTTTCCTCTTACACAGCAAATACTAACTGAGAAATACCACTCACTATTTATTCCCCTTATTCCAATGTTTCTAGAAACCCCCCATATGTGGCTGCAGTGCGTCACCACAGACCGCAGACATGACAGAGACCTGGGGAATTTTGGGGCCTTTTTTTATTTCAGGTTTTTTTTTAGCCATTACACCATGTGACAGAGGCCTTGGGGTGACAAAATATTTGTGTAAGACGGGTTGACGTTTCCATTGGTACTATTCTGAGGGACATGCGACACCCTAATAATTTTTTATAAAAATTTTTATAAGGTGATATGAATAAAAAACACAATTTAGAAGCAGTTTTTCACTATTTTTTTGTACGCCGTTTACTATATGTTACATATGACATTATCGTTATTCGTCAGGTCGGTACGATTACAGTGCTATCCATTTTATATAGCTTTTGTTTTAGTTTATGGCATTTATACTATAATAACTGTTTGTGTCTTGTATATTGTAAGAGCAGCAATATTTAAATTTTTTCATCAATGGAGTTATGTGAGGACTTTTTATTTGCGGCATAAGCTGACGCTTTTAGTGGTACACCTTTTGGGTACATGTGATGTTTTGATCTATTTTTTAGGGGGTGGGATTAACAGAAAATTGTAATTTTGATTAGTTTTTTATAAATTTTTTTGCTGCGTTAATCGGGCGGGATAATTAATGTAACGGGTGAATAGATGGGGTCATTACGGGCGCGGCGATACCAAATATATGTATCTCATTTATAAGGGATCATTTATAAAGGGGAATGTGTATATTTATTTATTTATTTATTTAATTTATTAATTAATTTATTTTATTTATTTATTTGTGTAATTATTTATTTATTTGTGTATGTATGTGTGTTTGTGTTTTACTTTCACTTTACAGATACCTCTATAATACATTACAGCACATGATCAGTGTTATAATGTATTATAGAGAATGAATGAGCTGTCAGAATCTGACAGCTCATCCATAGATCAGACCCCTGCCTCAGTGCAGGGGTCTGATCGGTCTCATCCATAGCAGCCCAGACGCATCGGGCAGTGTCTGGGTTGCTATGGTAACACATAGGAGTCATTGAAGAATGAAAACAACGGCTGTTATTTTAAATAAAATTGGCAAACATTAGCCTAACACAGGAATGATCATTCGGCCATCAGTTATTAAAGGTGTATGGCACCTTAAGAATGGGAGCTGTAAGTGACAGCTCCAGTTCTTAAGACTGTATCAGACATCCTTTATACTAAGGCCAACGGCCAACTACTGTGCATGAGTGTTATTTCTGCACCCATATTACAGCTACAAGTCTAGGCTCAGTCACGGATCCAACGTCCAAATTACCAGAATCATAAAGAATGACCCAACAAGATCACGGTCCTGCAGCTGGGACAGCATTCTCAGCTCGAATACATGGGCAGAAACGTGCCTGTACTAAGAAACAAATATTTATAGACCTTGGCCCAACTCTGATCGTTCAAGAATTTACCAAGTGATTTGCAGGGATCACAGCCTTTAGTTTATGAGATGTAAGTACAGATTAACAAATCTAAAGGTTACAGACATTGGCAGAGCAGCTTTTCCCACGATTCACAGCACAAATGAAAAAATAGTATTGTATGAAGGATTTGTGCTGGAAGAATAAACCAGAACTTTTAGGATTGAGGTCTAACCATTAGTGAGCATTGACTTACTTGTAGATATCGAAAAAAATTTTACAACCAGATCGAAATCTTAGCTTTTAATAGTATGAATAAAGTGTATGATGAACACAAACATTGTTAATAAATGGATTCAGATTAATCAAAGTGTTTAAAAAAAGGGCCAGCAAAAAAGTGGCCTATTCGGTAACATCGCAAAACATACATCCGGGGGGGGAATGGGGGAGGTAATTTGTGTTATATGTTCCCTACTATAGATAGGCTATGATTTTTCTATGATTGGACACAGCTGAAGGGTATATAGATGCTGGGAAATATACGTGGAGTTTACAGATTTTTACGACGTTACTCCCCTACTGTGTGATTTCTATTGAGATTAATTGTATATGGTGCTGGTCACCTGCTTACTGCAGTCTGGTTTCTTTGTTCTATTGTTTTTAATTAATAGAGAGGTTATTTTTAATGGTAACTAGTCTCAATTGTTTGTTGTAAAAAAAACTGGAAAAAGGGGGTATACCTCAGCTTGACCCATTAAGCCTACGTCTGATTAGTACACATGCTCTCTGTTAATGACTCTCCCCCATTTTCATGGTTTTTATAGTTACAAAAGCTTAAGTCAGACAGAGTATCTGGTACATCAAGTTCTGAGCATGTTTTTAAGTGGTTCATTTGCCCGGACAGAATGTCAATATACAAGGTAGCATATTAATGCTTTTCCTGCAATTATCTAGCAAGCTGAAGTTACGTTTGCTTTTTTCCTCATTAAAGAGAGTCAGGGGTTGTGTAATTAAAGCATCTAGCAGAAATCTAGGGCAATCCAATCTAGACAGTACTATCAGCAGGTTCATCCGTTACAGGAAAATATTAAACAGCTTTTCCTCCTTTATTAAAGTTTCCTGATTTAAAACCAACTGCAACAAAAATAAAGAATACTTAAAAGAAATAGCTGCGTGGTCACGAATAAAATCCTATTTCAATGTCATCTACCTGGGATGCATCACTAATGAGAAAGAAAAAGACTAGTATTGAAATCATTCATACAGTTAGATGTTATGTAGCTGTTGGCTGAATTATTATTCATCCAACACTTGGCCCAGATCTCACCATTTTCATTTACATTCCGCTCAGCTGGACATAAATATTATTTCAGTTAGAGCAGCACAAGATGAGCAACTGGCAGCCCCTGAAGGCTATGATCTCTGTGGAACACAAGGGTCAAATAAAAAAAAGCACCTTGTCTTATCTTTATTTGGTTTCCCATACCAGATGGATATTATATTGACCGCAATAGATAGTGGAAAAGTGTAAATGGGAGCTGAGCTGCTGTAACCTGGCCCAGCCACTACACAGTGAATGGAGCCAACTGTTTCCATCACTAGGTAGTACTATACTAAACAGCGGGGGTGCGCACTGATCAGCAACTCATGGTCTATTCTGAAGATAGCTCATCAATTCTTTATACTAAGAAACCCCTTAACGCAGCTCAGTTTTATTAACCCTCTTTTGGGGTGATAATAGAAAAAAACAACAATTATTTTTCTTTTTTTTTTTTCATATTAAAGGAGAAGTCTAGAAAAATTTTAATTAAAGTATTGTATTGCTCCCTAAAAGTTATACAAATTACCAATATTCCCTTATTAAGGAAAATGCACATAAAGTGCTTTTTTCCCTGCACTTACTACTGCATCAAGACTTCACTTCCTGGATAAAATGGTGATGTCACGACCCGACTCCCAGAGCTGTGCGGGCTGTGGCTGCTGGAGAGGATGATGGCAGAGGGATTCTCAGTGTCCCTACAGTACCCTGTGTCCCTCAGTGTCCCCCTACCATCATCCTCTCCAGCAGCCACAGCCCACACAGCTCTGGGAGTCGGGGCATGACATCACCATGTTATCCAGGAAGTGAAGCCTTGATGCAGTAGTAAGTGCAGGGAAAAAAGCACTTTATAAGCATTTCCCGTAATAAATGTACATCAGTGATTTGCATAACTTTTGGAGGGCAATACAATAGTTTAATAAAAAAAAATTGCTGGACTTCTTTAAGTTATTCAGAATGGAGTAAAAATAATTTTATAGTTTTATATTGAGTCAAACTTTTAGTTTTTGTTTTTTTGTTTTATGTAACTATTTATTTTGTATGGTGAATAAATGACATTTTATTGGTTAGGCTGGGGGGATTTATTTTATTATGTTTTAGCGAATATGTATTCACTTTTACACTAGAGTACAATAGTGTACACCAGTTTATATTCACCAGTGATCTGATGACTGCAGTTTATTGTATATGTCAGCATTATGCTGACAGGCAATCTACAGAGCTATGCCTTTGGCATCTCTGTGTAGAGTAGGGATGCACGATGCACAGAAATATCGATACTACTATCTATTCCCGGGGGAAAAATTGGTTCAGTACCAGGATTTCCTGGTATTTGATACTTTTTGTTAGGCTACACAATAGCGTAGCTTAACAGAGTATAGTACAGAGAAAGTAACAGGTGGCTACCTGAGCGCCTGCCATGTTCTCTCTGTGCCCCTTCCCCCCTGCATTGAGTTTCGCGGACATTGGGTCACTCGGGATGCCGAACCACATACCATTCAGCTGCTGTAGCAATTTCACCACTCCTGCCTCTCACATAGCCGTGGGGGACACTGCTGCTGGCCTGCCCGGGGCACCTGTACATTACTGTGGGGCATGGCAGCTGCAGCACTGGTGGCATATGGGATGAGATGAGAAGCGGCAAGCATCGGGCACAAGCTTCCACCTCCACTGGCACCGGGCATGGGGAACAGCTGGGCCCCAGTAAGCAAGTGTGCCCGAAGGGCCAGGAAGTGCACAGGGGGTACGGGTTTGTTTCCATGAAGGATGCACATGGTCCCGGATCTGTTTCCATGGAGGGGGGAACGTGCACGGGCTGCCGGGTCTGTGTCCACAGAGGGGTGGATAGTGCAGGGTCCTGGGTCTGTGTCCATGTTTTTTTTTATTGGTGCCTGCACCATATATAGTACAGCATCCCACTTATATTGAGGACCAGCTTAGCACACCACACATTAGAGATGGCACAGGCAGTCACACCTCATCAGACAGGGTTAGATACAATAAAGATGACACCCAAGGTAGGAAATATTAAACAGAGAATCTCAGTAGACTGTATCACATCAGGCAGATTTAGATATAGCAGCTAAGCAGCCCAAAACATTCCACATTTGCAGATATTTGGTCACATCGCATCAAAGTATAACACATACTGTATACAAACATGGTACAAATTAATATCATGGCTTTTATGTTTTTCTTAATAGGTTATTAAAGGGGTTGTCCAGCGGAAAAAAAAATCTTTCAAATCAACTGGTGTTAGAAAATTATGTAGATTTGTAATTTACTTCTATTTAAAAATCTCAAGTCTTCCCATACTTACAAACTGTTGTATGTCCTGCAGGAAGTGTTGTTTTATTTACATTCAGACACAGTGCTCTCTGCTGACATCTCTGGCTGAGTCAGGAACTGTACAGAGCAGCGGAAAATCCCCATAGAAAACCTCTCCTGCTCAGGACAGTTCCTGTCTCGGCCAGAGATGTCAGCAGAGAGCACTGTGTCTGAATGTAAATAAACACTTCTGCAGGATATACAGCAGCTAATAAGTATGGGAAGACATGAGATTTTTAAATAGAAGTAAATTACAAATCTATGTAAGTTTCTGACACAAGTTGATTTGAAAGAAAAAAAACATTGCTGAACAACCCCTTTAAGTATCAAAATTTTGGCATTGTGACATCAATAGTGTAGAGGCATATCCATGGCCCTCGGGATTACCGTGGAGACGATCGCAAGTCTGGACCTTGCCATGGGACTTCCGATCGGTAAGTATATGGCACCGGAACCCGTTACATGCTGCTGTCATGATTTGTCAGCGGCATTTAATTGGTTAAATTACCCGGAGCAGAGGATTCTCTGCTCCAGTTAGTAACACCAGGAGATCAGCTGTCATAATGACAACTGAACCCACGTAATGTCGGTGCAGGAGTGTGGCATAGCCTTCCGATACATACACTATATTTTTATTCTATTAAAGGGGTAGTGCGGCGTTTAATATTTATTAAATAAATAACACACATTACAAAGTTATACAACTTTGTAATGTGTGTTATTTAAGTGAATGGCCCCCTTCCCCGAGTTCCCCCCACCCCGGAAGTGTGGTGCGGTATACTTACGTATTCGCTGTCAGCTGCTCAGCCGCGATTGGCTGAGCACAGTTATGCTCAGACAATCGCGGCTGAGCAGCTGATGATGCGGCAGAGGGGGGCCGGCATGAGGGACAGCTGGAGCGGTCCAGCCGGCCTCCCGAAGATGACGTTGTCAACCCAAGATGGCGGCCGGGGCCGACAGCGAAGGCGTAAGTATACCGCACACCACTACCTGGGTGGGGGAAACACGGGGAAGGGGGCCATTCACTTAAATAACACACATTACAAAGTTGTATAACTTTGTAATGTGTGTTATTTAGTGAATAAATATTAAACGCTGCACTACTCCTTTAAGTTTTATTTGTTACATTGGTTGGTAACTGGTTTACTCACTTTTACTTGCAGTATCCATAAAATATGGTGGGACCATTTTAGAAATTTGTAGAAATGAAGCACTTTAGCACCTCTAACGTCTGTTTCCAACCCTTTCCTCAATCAATACTGTGGCTGGGCTGCACAAACGATTGCTTCATAACTTATGTGTCCATTTAAATACATTGTTATCGGCCGCACATCCCCTGTTTACACAGAGAGATGGGCGGTCAATAACAATGATGTTTGTGGCGGCACAAAAAATTTATTTACCCGACAAGCGTCAATTTACCGCCGAATATATGTGAAGGGGGCCCTACAGAGAAGTTCCTACACTGTTCTGTCCGGCATGTCCCTACCACCACCAAGTGGATTGATTACAGTATTTCTAAAATCTTATCAATGTCATTCTTCCCCTCGGTTTGAAGCCGCCTTGCTAGTTGGCTAGCACTATAATTGCTCTACTTTCTGTGCCCACACTTCCCATGCAGTACAGCACCCCCTCCCTTGGGCAGGGGAGGTAAGCAGTCATTTTTGTTAGCAGAATACTAGTATGTAATTTATGACATTAGCTATCTAAGGAAGGAAAGTTGTTTGAAAGGATGGAAACCATTGAATTACCCCTGTGACGCTATTTCAGGGTACCTGACCTGTTCAAAATTAATGACAATTGAGGCCAATATTCTCCAACAGACATAAAGGGTTTAGGGTAGAAAACTGTAATTCAATGAAGGAAGCAAAGAATTTTTTTTTCTTCCTGATTCATTTGGATCTGTGTAAAAAAAAAATCCAGTACCTTTGTATAAAATCTGAGGCACAAAGTGGGACAATATTGGTTTAAAGCAAGAATACAGCATGAATCAGGTTATTTGGTTTTGCAGGTGAGGTATTAAATGGGTTGTCCTGGATGATATTTGTTACATATTAAGGTTCTTTTACACTAACATATTCATCAGCTGCGGACAGCCACAAACCAGCATCGATCAGTGCTCGTTTACAGTGCCTTTACCGAGCACGAGAAAACGAGTGTCCAGGCTGCGCAAAGGATCCTTGTATCATTTGTGCAGCCATGAACACTGAAGGCACGTATATGTATATCCTTGCTGTCAGTTTCCAGATCACAAGTAGTCTATACTTACTATCCCCATTGCTTGAGATCCAGCATCTGGCTGTCCAGTTCTCCAGTTGCCGCTGAATCTTCTGGTTCCGCCTTCTCCGGCTGTCAATCATTCCAGAGGAGACGGTGGTCTGAAGATACAGCAGTGGCCAGAGGACTGGAGAGCTGGATCACAAGCAGCGCTGATGGTAAGTATGTACTGCTTGTGATCTGGAAACTGGCATCATGGATAATAATAAATTTTAAAGTCTGGTCTAAAGACACAGTCGAGGATCATGTGTTTGACTGGTCCTCCGCTGATCACTGTCACTTTTATAGTCACTTACACAAAAAAGCAGCAAGTGCCAACAGGGCAGAACCAGTTGCCTTAAGTGTTCAGCATTTCCATCCCCTATTCATGCTTGCCTCCATTCCTTTTTTAAATGACAGCCTCTATACTGTGTTCTATAGGGGAATTAAATACTGGGCATTTGGAGTGTCTGGCCCCACCCTGCAGGCACTTGCTAATTTTCATACATAAAAATGCTAATTGCTCGACACGAAGTAGCTTACTCACATAAAGGACTGTAAGGCTATGTTCACACTACGTAAGAGACCGGCCGTTCCGTGACTCCAGCCGGGTCACGGAACGGCCGGTCTCTGGCCAGATCTTCTCGGCCGGTACTTAAGTACCGGCCGGATGATCTTTCCAGCCGCAGAGCTCTGATGCGGGCGCATCAGCGCGTGCCCGCATCAGAGCTTCCTATAGCTCACAGTAAAGCCAGCAGACGGAGCCGCTCGCTTCACTGTGTGAACTGACAGGGCTTTCTGCGGCCGGAATTCACTAAATTCCGGACGCAGAAAACTGACATGTCAGTTATTTGCGGACCCGTATGGGATCCCGGCCAGAGCGTATACGATGTGTATACGCTCCGGCCGGGATCCCTTTAAAAGTAATGCATTGTTCCACCATGCCAAACATTTACGTAGTGTGAACATAGGCTAAAGGTGCTTCTTGACCAATTACTGGCTGTTCAGACCGGTAATCGTTTAGTGTAATAGCCCATGTTAAAAGACAACGATCAGCTAACATGCACAATGTTAGCTGATTGTGGTCTGTCAACATGATAAAAAAGCACATTTTGTGCCGCGATGGTCGGCGGCACATCACTCCACGCAACTGCAACGGCAGCAGACCACCATTGACTTCAAAGGGCAGCCCCAGCGATCTAGGGTTCGTTCGAGTGGCCCCTCCCGCTGCTCCCCGCTTGATGTCTATGCATGTAATAGCATAGGCAGCAAGCAGGGAACGAGGGGGAAGTAAGCGCTATCCTGACAAGTTGGCACTTGCTTCCTCAGGATTATTGTGCTATATAATACGGCCTTAAGTGTCACTGTGATTAGTTAGGGTTTCCTAACTCCAGTCTTCAAGAACTATGAACAGTTCATCTTTAAGGTATTTCTTAGCATTGCACAGCTGATATACTTATAGTCAGTGCATCAGGTATCATGACAGATGTTTTTTATATGGGTTATCCTCAAATCATGACCTGTTGGGGATCCTTGAGGTCTGGAGTTGGGGAACACTGATCTAACAGACACTTTCAGGACTTTAAACCTACCAAAACGACAGTTTTTACATCTTTTGAATAGATTTTATGGCTTGGTAAAAACAGCAATATGTATTAAAACACAATTCTAATCTACTGTATCAAGTAATAGACTACACGGATGAGAAACATGACATCAATCTGAGCACAGACATACACAGCACTTATGATCGTTTTCCATCAAAAATGTTTTCCTTAAAATACAAGCAATGTATAAATAGATGAAGAGGATTGTGAGAATGTCATACGAAGAGAAATATTTCTATTGGCGCTTCAAGAGTTTGTAATTTTCTATTTTAAACTTAGAAACTTTGATAGATAATCCCCGTGAGGGACAATGACAAGAAGCTACAGATACAACAAAAGACTTTGAGCCACAGAACTACGATGAAACTTCTGCTCAAAAAGAATATGTTTCATTGGTTATGACATGAAAGTTTTCACATTTCATTATTCTATGTTAAAAACTTAAAACCTGTCGCCTCCTCTCCTCGATAAAGACAGGATGGTTATAGTAAGACATGTTCTACCATACAGAAAAGTCTGAGAGAATGACTATGCTCCAAATGATTGTCATTTGAGGGGCCTTATTGTCTGGCATCTATCAGATCAATACTGACAGAATAGAGGTAATTATGGGGTAATGTCATCTCAGAATTGAGACCTTTTTATTTGATATTTTATGTGGATGTACAAAATGGCTAAAACCCACTCGTTTCAATTTGTAGAAGTTTGTAATTCCAATTTCTATTAAATCATAAACCTTTTTTATTACAGTGGCGATCTAGTTGTAATGTGATTACTGCCAGCTATTTGGCAGTTTAATAATCCTAAAAAAAATCTGAAATGTCATAGAGACTCTATAGTACAGTAGGTCTATGGATCCTGTTTCCTGCAGCCAGTAGCATGACGGGGAGAGAAGCACTTAGCTGAGTGCTTGATGGGTCTGCACCCAGACCCTGACCAATCAAATTGTTTGAACTGTCTCTAAGACAAAAGGAAAAAATATGAATTTCACAAAGATGATTTGGTAAATATATTGCTTTTATTTAAGATATACTGTATATAGGACAATGCCTAAATCTATCTTCACTTACATCTGGGGAAGCTATGGGGACATAGTGGAACGCGTGGGGTTGTACTCACATATGCCAGGCTGAGTTTGTGCTTTGTTACACATTGTTTACATCTGCTTGCACAAGTCTTTGTAGAGTAGCTGCCTCTGTACATATATTGTATATGTTGTCTGGTGTATATAGTGATCCTAAGAGGTGTAGGCTATGCTTAACATAATTCTAATTGCTTTAACCCATCTTTGGTGTTGTCTTTTGTATACATTATTTAGCATATATTGCATTACACTTGGAGTGTACATATCTTCATTATAGTAATGTTGATTTGTTTGTGTTGTTTCTATTACATTATTATTATTATTATTTTTACACAATAGTGATATTTTAAGTAAGCAGGTACAGTAAATGGCTTAAAGTGTCATGGTTTGTTCATATTGCTAGATATTCACAGTAATACTCTGGCCAAAAATGGAGAATTCAGCCATAATGACAGATAACTTTAAGTTCTACCAAAGTTAATAAGCTGCAGAAATGGCTTCTTTCGTATCACTCTCCCATACAGCGCTGTATTGTTGACCGATGCACAGTGACACCATCTGCAGCAGGATGATGCTGCAGGTCTTTGGAGGTGGTCTGTGGATTGTCCTTGGCTGTTCTCACCATTCTTCTTCTCTGCCTTCCTGATATTTTTCTTGGCCTGCCACTTCTGGGCTTAACAAAAACTGTCCCTGTGGTCTTCCATTCCCTTACTATGTTCCTCACAGTGGAAACTGACAGGTTAAATCTCTTTTTGTATCCTTCCCCTGAACAACTATGTTGAACAATCTTTGTTTCCAGATCCTTTGAGAGTTGTTTTGAGGAGCCCATGATGTGACTCTTCAGAGAAGATTCAAATAGGAGAACAATGTGCAAGTGGCCACCTTAAATACCTTTTCTCATGATTGGATACACCTGGCTATGAAGTTTAAAGCTCAATGAGGTTACCAAACCAATTTAGTGCTTCAGTAATGGTGCGTTTACACGAAACGATAATTGGCCAGATCGTACGATTAACGATGTCGGAGTAACGGGTTTTTTTTTCATAACGATCAGCGTTTATACGGTACGATATATCGTACGGAAAATTCGTTTTGCGATCCTTAAAGGGGTAGTCCACCAAAAAATTTTTTCTTTCAAATCAACTGGTGCCATTAAGTGCCAGAGATTTGTAATTCACTTCTATTAAAAAATCTTAAGTCTTCCAGTACTTATTAGCTGCTGTGTGTCCAGCAGGAAGTGGTGTTTTCTTTCCTGTCTGACCCAGTGCTCTCTGTTGCCTCCTCTGTCCATGTCAGGAACTGTCCAAAGCAGGAGCAAATCCCCATAGAAAACCTCTCCTGCTCTCCAGACTGGAAATAATACAACTTCCTGTTGGGCATACAGCAGCTGATAAGTACTGGAAGGCTTGAGATTTTTTAATAGAAGTAAATTACAAATCTCTGGCACTTCATGGTAGCAGTTGATATGAAAGAAAAAATTTTTTGGTGGACTACCCCTTTAAGCCTATCTCACACATTGGTTAAATCGGCGAACGACTGTTCACACGGAACGATCTGCGAATTTTTTGCGAACGACGAACGACGATTTGATAACAAGTTGAAAGATCAAAATGAACGATTTCTCGTTCGTCGTTTGATCGTTTGCTGCGTTTACACGTACGATTATCGTTCGAATTTGATCGTTATCGCGCAAATTTGCACGATAATCGTTACGTGTAAACGCACCATAAGTCAGTAAAAAGTAGTTAGGAGTATTCAAATCAAGAAAATGATGAGGGTACCCATACTTTTGCACCTGTCAAATTTAGTTTGAATGCATATTGTACATTTTCTGTCAGTACAATACACCTCATTTCAATCCTAACATATTATTCAGCCATAATGACAGATAACTTTAAGTTCCACCAAAGTTAATAAGCTCACACAGGTAAGGGGGTGCAAAAACATAAAAAGGAAAGCAAACTCACCTTGTTACCCCAAAAATAAGACATTCTCCGCAAATAAGGCATAGTGGAGGATTTACAGGATAGCTTAAAATAAGGCATCCCCCTGAAAATAAGGCATTCCCTGAAAATAAGGCATTCCCTGAAGGGCCGCCACCAGGGCTATGCCTGGTTATGCTGGTTTGTGATGACAACTACTATACAGTATATAATAAATGCTCTTTTTTGTGTGAATTATTCATGGAAAAATAAGACATCCCCCTGAAAATAAGACATAGTGCATCTTTGGGAGAAAAAATTAATATAAGACACTGTCTTATTTTCGAGGAAACACGGTAACTGTCCGTGTGCCCCCATTACACTGCTCTCAACCGCTGCTGTAAGCCACTAGATGTCATTCTGGTCCAGCAGCTGGGTATGTCAGGTATCTGTCTCCTCCAGCTGTAACGTCATGACCTGGCTTAGGGATCTCCCACTCAGCCAGTCAGTGACTGCAGTGGTGTCCCACCCCAATCACTGATTGGCTGGGCAGGCAGTCCACCATTGGCTGGCAGGAATAAATCAGTGCTGGGGAGGAACGGAGGAGATGGGTAAGTATGCTTTCTTTATTATTTTCCCGCACACTCCTACCTACCTGAGATTTTTAACTGATGGGACTCCTTTAACAGTGAGCAGCAAGCATACACTGCTTCCACTACTATGAGTATGGGGACATTTAGGCTACATTCACACACAACAGTCATAGTCATAAAACAACGGGCATTATTTGCCATTAAATTAACGCCGTCCAATAAAAAAAGCTGTCATTTCAATAATGTATGAACATAGCTTGAGTCTGTTTTACTAAATACTATTAAAGCGAATTCTGCATTGTTCAATTCAGTTTCACTGCTATCTAAACATATCTCATATTCAAATTTGCTGCCATATTATCTCAACTGTGTGATAACATAGTATTATGCAAAGAATGGCTAAAAAGATGGACTAAAAACTGGGTGAAAACATAGGGTGAGATTTATCAAGACCATAGGCCATAGGCCAGTCTTAACTAAAGTTTCACTAAAGATTTGCAGGCCTCCCAATGAAACTGGTGTATCTTAGGATCTAGTGCAGAAGCTGCAGAAATCTTCACTAGCTCTAAGTAAGCTCTATGCCTGCATGCAGTTGTGGTATATTTAGAGGGCATAGCTCCTTCATACAAAGCTGCGGCTCTGCCTGCCCACTTGGCGAATGCTGTGCACATCCAGCAAAAAGGTGCAAAATATTAGGCAAATGCTAGGTGCAACTTTCCCAAATTCTCCCCACAGCTTCTACATTTATAAGTTAAGAGAAGTTATGATAGCAACATGACATTGGGTTTCAGTCCTAAGACCTACTGTGATCATGAGTTACAGCTGAGGAAAGTGTGTTGCAATGTGCTTTACTCCCCAGACAGCCACCTTATCCATCTGACTAAAGGATTTAGGCCCCAGAGACTTATAATAGAGTCCAACCTTTGCCATCAGCTGGATTGGGCAGTCGGCCAGGAAATGAAGCATGTTTTCCAGGGATATATCTCATGATTACAAAGGGTCTTAGTACTGACTGATGATACTAATGCTTTAAACCATAGGGAATTTTTTTTATTATAAATTTTCCCTTTAAGCCTGCATGACATTCATCAACATTGTATACAAGCTGATACATATCAGGGATATGCCATTCACAGAGTTCCCCTAGACCAGTAAATCTCCCCTATAAACTAGTTTTATATGCAAAAATGTAGATATAATATGTTTAAAACCGCATGTCCAATATTCAGGACATTTATAACATAATTAAAGTTCCAAGCTGCTGCTTTCTGCTGAAGACAAGAACTGTCTGAGCTTTTCTCTCCTTCTTCTTCTCTTTCCTTCTTAGATGGCTGATTTAAACAAGTCCCTGGCAGGCTTTATCTGCAACTTTTTTAAATCTTCTTTGTAATGTTGGGAGGGTTGATCTGAGGTCAAGTTGCTGATGAACTCACTGTTATTAACCCTCCTGGCATTACAAAGTTGCTACAATGTTGTAGTTAGGAATTTGTTTACATCAGCTGTGAGAAAAAATGGAGGAGGAGGGAGAGATAGAGAGAAAAGCTAAGATAGTTTTTGTGTCTTCAGCAGAAAGCAACAGCTCAGAATTTAGAGAAGGAGACTGAACAGATAATAGGTATGGAATGAATTGTTAGGCCGCATTCACACGTTCCGTGTTCTGCACGGAACACAGATGTGGAATGCATCTAACAGACTTCTCGCCCCGCCCGGGCAGCATCTGTGATAAGATGCTGGGAGTGGGGGAACTGTATTCATATGTGCAGTGCTGTAATGACAGCGCCACTCGGCTGATTTATTACAGCGCGGTGCATATGAATACAGTTCCCCCTCTCCCAGCATCTTATCACAGATGTTCTGTGCAGAACACTGAACGATTACACGTTATCGTTAACCTGAAATCATTCACCATATTACACAGAACGATAATCATTAGTTACGACCGTTACTATGATCGTTATTGCGATTGTTACTATGATCGTTTACTCCTTCTGATCTCAGGAAAACAATGAACAATTACACTAAACGATTAGTGAACAAATGCGGAACTTGAGCGAACGAATGTGGAATTACAGCGAACGACATACAAACGATTTTTCAGCCGTTGTCTGAAATTACACAGAGCGATTATCGTTCAAATTCAAAGATTTTTCGCACGATAATCGTCCCGTATAATAGGGCCCTTAGTCTCACCATGGGCAGCAACATATGAAAAGTTATGAAGCGGTAGAGTACAGTCAGCACTGCCAGCAGCGCTAGCAATAGAGGACGTGGAGTGGAAGGTCCGACCTGTAGTGCTTGTACTTGTGATGCTCCCAGACAAAAGCAAATAGAGTATGCAATGCGGAACAGGAGAACAATAGAGACTGGGGCACTCACCAATGCTTCCAAGCTGTAATGTCTTTATTCCGATAGACTACAATCCATGATAGAGGGAGGACAGATGGACTGGCGGGCGCCTACACCCCGGGGTGTAGGCGCCCGCCAGTCCATCTGTCCTCCCTCCATCATGGATTGTAGTCTATCGGAATAAAGACATTACAGCTTGGAAGCATTGGTGAGTGCCCCAGTCTCTATTGTTCTCCTGTTCCGCATATGAAAAGTTATGTTTGAGCAGAATACCTGTTTAATAGTTTCTTTGAATGTAGAATTGTTACATTTGTCATGTGTTCAGCTAAAAGGGTTGTGTGGTTTATGAAGCTAAATTACTGTTTATGCTATAAACTCTTACATTAAATCATAGAAAATTATCAGTAAAATAAGACCACCTTGTCAATCTAGTCTGCCCTTACATTATTTACTTTCTTAATATCTTAGTTCCTTCATGACTAAATGTCATTGATGCACTGATGCCCAGGTTAAATTGAAGCAACGTTCCTCGTTGTCTAATAAGCATAGCGCTTTTATTTTTCCACCTACAAAGCTAGTTGGGGTGTCATTTTATGTGCCATGATCTCTAGTTTTATTGATATCATATTGGTGCAATCCTTGTGGTTTTTTTTGTTTTTTTGTTTTGCTTTTTATTTACACTGTTCATTGTGTGGGAACAATATTGTAATATTTTAATAGATTGCACAATTCCACACACTACGATATGTAATATGTTTATTTATTTTTTATATATTTTTGTAATAATTTTATTTGTTTAATGGGAAACGGGGTAATATAAATGTTTATTGTGGCATTTTTATAAGGGTTTTTTTTAAAATATGTTTTAAACCTTTTTTTTTTTACACATTTAATATTGCTTATATAAGTCCCTTAGGGGACTTTTATATGCAATGCTCTGATCAGTGATCTGAGAGTAGACTCTATGCACAGATCGAAGATTCAACAGGACGGAGGTAAGTGGCTTACCCCCACCTTTCGGTACAAGTGATTACCTTAAACGTCACGATCACTATGCATTTCGGTGTGTAAGGGGGTTAATGAAAGGCAGCTGCGGGGCCGCAGCTGCCTGTCATTAGCTCTGGCACCGGCCACAATGATGTGTGCGGAATTGTTAGCATTAGAGCGGTCCTGCACACATTTAAAGCCCTGACAGTCAAGGAATGTATATATACAACCCTACTGCACGGGCCATGTGCAGTAGGAACGTATATATGCAGATTGTGGATGTGAAGGGGTTTAGATATATATTTACCCAGACACGTTTAAATTCAGTTACTGTAGATTTACCAACCACATCTGCTGGATTTTATTCCAAGCATCTAATACTTAGTAAAGTAATATTTTTTCATGTTGCTTCTGAGCTCTCCTTGTTCAGTTTCCTTTTAAAAACTTTTCTCTCCTGAACCTTATTTAGGCATTTAAAATATTTAAAGGTTTAGATCATGTGCCCCCTTTCCCTTTTTTCCTTCAGATTATACAGATTTAGATCCTTTAAGGGGTTGTCCAGGATAGGCGCATAATAAGGGATGCTGCCAAGGTTGCGGGAGACATGACAGTGATATATACTATACTTATCTGTCCCACTTGGCTGCAGCCACCAGTTCCCAGGCCACCTGCTCTTTGCCTCTGTCAGGGTTTCCATAACCTCTTCTAACATGCCACTCCCACATAAAATGGCCACTCAGAATAGATTCTCTGCAGTCTATCCTGAGTAACCATTTCCAGTGTCGTGTCCCCCACAGCCCAGTCAGAATTCACTAGCTCCAAAATCCTTCTCATCCGAAGTCTTTGCCAACACAGAACTGCCAAAATGATACTCAGACAGATGATTCCTTCTCCCCAAGTGCATTATTTTACACTTGGAAACTTTGACCACTTATTTAGTGAAGCGAAATCATTTTCCATATTACTGACACCTCCAGTAATATTAACCCTATTGCACACATTTGTGTCATCAGCAAACAGACAAATATTACCTACCAAACCTTCTTCCATATCTCTTACACACATATTACAAAGAACAGGACCCAGAACAGACCCTTGTGGTACACCACTTGTAACATACTGTATCTGTTTTTTTTTATAATACTATGACCCAGATTTATCAAGCTGTCTGAAATCCAACCTTTTTTTTCCCACATCAACCACTCACACCTCGCTTTTGATATCTGAATGAGATCTGGTAAAATAAAACCCAAGCTGTCATTGGTTGCTGTTGGAAAAAAAAAACTGTGTGGGGTTCATAAGTCTGGGCCGGTAGATTTTTGTTTTTTTTTTTTTCTTTGTCCACTTCTTTTTAAAATAATCTTTATCCTTTACTAGTGGTGGGATTACATAACTGTTTGTAAGGGTGGCTTTATGCAAAGCAATCAAGTAGTACAGTAGTAATGAAGTACAGATAAAATATCCTATATGAAAGGTACCATGTTATTCCTATTAGTCAGGAACAGACGTTGGCAATAAATGAACTGTTTTAATTACGATGGCTATCGAGGAAGTACCTGACCTTAAGAAGAGAGGATACATCTGTCCCAGAAGGCTAAAGTCCGATCATCAGCCAACTAAGAAAATATTTTATCTTTGATTGTCCAAATTCTCTTTCCCCTTTATATGTCTGTCTCTCAATAAAGGTGTGAATTCCCTCCTTAACCTTTTGTAAATGTGACTCCTTTAGTAGATTAATATGAATTTAGCAAATGTATATATGGCAAAATACAAACAAAAACCAGTACATTCCCTTCAAAGTTACTGAGAATGGTCAATGCGCAGAGCACTATAACAGATTGTAGTCTCAATTGAATCTATTGGAAATAATTTTAGGGATGGCATAATATGTTTGCTGCCACAGTGCTTTAATACATTTGGTAGACTGTCACTTTACAATCTCATTAAAGGAGAAGTCCGGTATTTTCTAAAAGCCGGCAGCCTGCAGGGAAAGGGGGGAAATTGATTTCAAGTAACAACTTTCCTCCCCCAGTGTCCACGATCAGCAGCTGGAGCCGCTGCAGGACACCGCCGGGCTCCAGGATTTGCTAAGCGGCCAGTCCATCAGCCAGGACAGGCATTTTCCCCCAAGTTGTGGCGTCATCACAACTAAGGGGAAAATGACTTCCGCCGGGGGTCCCGTGGTGGCTTCAGCCACTCACTGCAGCCACGGGGAGAGGTAAGTGCATACTTGTCATCAATTTCCCCCCTCCCCTGCTGGCTGCCGGCTTTTAGAAAATGCAGGACTTCTCTTTTAACCCTCTTCCGCTACAGCACTGTAATTTAATGTCGCTGCAGCCTAAGCCCGAGGCTGCAGTGACATTAATTTATGATACAGGATGACACAGGCACAGGAGCTGAGCATGTGTGATCCGCAGAGGGTCTTGGCTGATAATGATAGCAGTACCTATCCATGTAGGTACTGCTGTCGGCATGACCGCAGCATCTATAGGGCTTCAGACAGAGATGTGATTGCAGAGCCCCATTGGTAGCCATGGACATTGGAAGCCTCAGGCTTCTGGTGTCCTGGCTATGGAGGCCGTCGGGGAAGGGAGGGAGTTAAGGCTGGCGTGCGGCCACAAGCTCTGCCCCCTCCTCTCTCTCCCCTGCCGCTGTTACAAGATTGTAACATCGGCAGGGGACAGAGGAGAAGGGGCAGAGCTAGGGACTTCAGCTTATGGGACCACTATGTCCTATACAACCTGGGCATTGAGGCATCAATGACCCATGGCCTTGAAAGGGTTAAAGAAGACAGGAGTGTATAAACAGACTACTAATCTTAATGGGTCCCGTAGAACAAGGTGCATACGTATCATGGGCCCCGCATGTGTACTCGGTTATGTTTTTATTTACAGAGTGCTAATTCTTCAGTATGAAGCATATAAAAATGCAGCTTATTGGTAAAGGTACTAATATCATTGTAACATGTGTATAAACGTCTCTGCAGGTCCTCAAATTGGGGAAATGTAACATTTATAAGTGATCATAGGGCAGACTATGACTGCATTGTCATATTTTTCCTCAATGGTTGATAACAGCGAACAATATATGTCCTTTAACTGAATATAAAATACAAATCAACATAACATCTGGTGTTCTTTCAAATACATCTAAAGTAGCAAGGTGACATTACACAATATAACCCTTTACTAACTATACTTCTTTATTTATGGTGCTGCCAACGTGTGAAATTGAGATGCGCAGTGTTGCCTACAAGTTGTAGTAGAATCACAGGAATAACATGGTTGACTTGGTCATGTGGTCACTTGCAAAGTACTGTAGAAAACTCGCCTTACATTCAGAAATGTTGACCTGCACTTTACAACCTATGTGAAAACTTTTCCCTTTTTATCATATAGAAACCTGTAACAGGCCATTAGTCATTTCATAGGATGAGAGACAAGCAATTACCTAATAAGTTGTTATAAAAATGTGCACATCTTATGACAATTGTCCAGACATTTTCGATTCTTCCAAGCTGAGAAATGTAATCGAACAGTGAGGGCAAACTGAGCAACCTGGATCTTCGGTCACCAATAATCATCCAGCCACCATAACTGATGTCCAAAGTGTCTGATCTGTGGAGGATCTCTGACTGTGACCTATAAAGTACACTACATAGCGGAAGGTGCACAGAGACTGAATCATTTAAGAGCTGTTACAAATTCTTGCTACTTCCATTTCCCTTATGGTGGGTGCTGCAATCATATATAACTGGTGTATATTTTGCAGCTGTAGCAACACACTTAATGCTTGGTTACCATTTTATAATGCTAGGTCTGAGTCGCTAGCTTTTAGTTACATAATACTTGACTCATTCAATACAGCCTGATGCTTTCATTCGTCTACACAGCATATGTATGCACATGGCCATTTTCAGTCTGTTTATTGTTCCATTTATTGGCTTATGTTGTGTACCTTACAAATAGATATAATATCTTCTCATCTAAGGATTCACTATGAAGCAGAACACATCAATACTAGAGGACAATGCAGAAGCTGCACAGGCATTCATTATATAATGCCCATACTTCCAGGACACAGCGAAAGTCCAACAGTCAAGTGATGACACCTTCTAATTGCATATTCTCTAACGAGATAAGTATAGAAATATAAAGTCAGCATCTCCTTAATCTATTCTAATAGCATTTTAATATTCTCTAAAGGAAACCAATGGAAATATTTTAGCACAGGCAAAATAAACAGTAGTGAATGGATTAAATGCTGTGCCATGGGTGTAGATGTGCTAAGTTTGTTATTTTTATTTTAAAAGTCAGTGGATTCATATATAACAGAACTGCACATAAACTGAGAAAATATTAGTTTACTGAAAAAGTAGTAGATACTTGGGACAAACTTCCAGCAGATGTGATTGGTAAATCTACAGTAACTGAATTTAAACATGTCTGGGATAAACATATATCTATCCTAAGATACTAAGAAAGGAAATAATATAAGGGCAACACTAGATGGACCTATGTTTCAAAGTCAGCCCTGCTACGTCTGTTATAGCCTAGAGCCAATTTCAAACAAGTGTAACACAGCCTGTATCACTTCTGGAAGTCTTGACCCAACCTAATGACCTAAACTGAAAGCAAGATAGATACCTATGTTAGGTCTTTAAGTCATCAGACCCGCAGTTGGGCAAGAATTTGTGGCCATGTTACAGACATAAAAATGCATCCGTATTATACTCATCTGTAACTAGCTCATTTTACAACAGAGTTTCACAAGTTGGTAAATGAAGGTATCCCATGGCTGTGCGCTTCATATGATGTAAAGTAATGGCTGGTCAAACTTTTTTCCATACAGTGGCTTAAATTGTAGTAAAAAAATAAAAAGGTGGAATTTAATATAATAAATTAAGACTACATGATATGGGCAATGATTAGTATTAACAATGAATTTTATATACTGATGTATCTATTAATTTCCTGAGTTCTAGAGTGAGTGTGTGAATGATCTTGTGTATGCAGGTGAGTGTATGTGTGTGTTTGTGTGTGTATGTATGTTTGTGTGTGTGTGTGTGTGTGTGTGTGTGTATATGTGTGTATGCGCATCTGTGTGTTTGTGTGTAATTAGACTGTGAGCCCACAGGGATCCAGAATAATTTGGTACTATATAACATCAAGTAAATGATACATTTTATCAGCTTTTCCAGTAGTTACATTGTTATATAGATTTCATTAAAAGCAAAGAACCATTCTAAAATAATCTTTTCACTAAAATGACAATTACTGCTATTACACATGGCCAGTCTCAACACATCAGTTATCATCCATTGGCAGCTTAGTAGGTCTGTATATCTGTAAGATCAAATGACTCACAATTACCCCCCTGAATATCCTTATTAAAAGCTTCCATAGAGCCATAAAAAGCGCACATTCTAGGCTTCATTATTACGGTCTGCATATCTAGGACACTGTAGGCAGGACATGGCAGCCCTAAATGTATCACACAGAATAAATGTCACTGCATTATTTATTTAATTTATTTTGCCTTGGATTCTGCAGATGCTTTTAAAGCACACTTTTCATTGCCTAGCTGCTTTGATTTACAGAAGATTTCATGTATGCATTGTGAAGCCATGATCATACTGTACCTGGAGTACCTGAAGCTGGATCCTTTATAAGAGCCAAACCAGAGGATCTTGCCTTGTCTGATCATCTATTTCTTTGATAACAGATTTGCACCCAAGATCCTTCTTACAGTTTGACAGTACTTTTACATTCTTCTCGCTTGTCATGTATAGGCTTGAGTTCAGATTGTTCCTTATTTTACTGTAAACGTCATGTTTGTATCCTAATATATTTAGGCAACCCCCCAAACAATCTATATTTGTCCCCAAAGCTTATAATTCACCACTGTCCCAATTCCTTTTTGCCAGTTACCAAGTGAACCTTTAAGATTAAGGATTCTAATTCATTTTTAATTTCAGCGTCCGCCACAGCAAATGAGTGGACCTTATGCCTCAACGGTGGTTGTACCAGGAAACCTTAGAAAGAAGCCTCATCTTCCTCATTCCAAATTCTCAGGATTCTTTAATATTTGTCCATAGACTATTCCCCGAGTCAGTTGTTACAAAGTTTTCATCACAAGTAGCTTAGGATGGTAGCCAGAACTTTTATCTCGGGATCATGGTTTGGGTCTAAATGTTTGGATCTCTGAAGATTTTTCTGGTGTATATAAAAGAGGGGTCCAGGCATGAGATACCTGGTTTCAGTCCGCCAGATGTTGCCTCTTCTGACCGATTTTCATCATTCAGCATCTTTATGTTAGCCTGCAGCATCGGGTTCATCCAGAATGAACTATACGACTACGCGACAAGAGTTGGGATATTTTCACATGGTCCACTTCTACGACACCTTGTCATGGCCTCGTGTTCCTCCAGTCTACCTGAGTTGCACACATTCAATGTCCAGTATCTTTGGTAAGTCAAGTCCTCCTAAGATTATATACATGACACAATAACAAGACATAAAGATACAATTGAGTGTAAAATACCAGATAATATTCTCCTACAATACTGTAAATGTGTAACACACATCATGCTGAATAAAAAAAATCCACATTGTCTTTTAAACATCCCCACAAACAATAACTTACGGAATATAAAACCAATAAACAACTCCATTAAAACTAAAACAGTGAATGTGCTACAGAGCAAATATGCCTATACATTTGCACAACCTTAAATTGTATTAAATAAAGGGACACTATATGCAGACCTGAAGGTCTAAGCCTCAGCACACCACTCATCCAGCATGTATCACTTACATGGATTCTAAAGATTTCAGCTGGTCCTCAAGATGATTACGACCTCATCACGTTGTAGATGAAAGTAGCCTTCCTGTTAAAACAATGCCGTCTTGTCTTCTTCACTTTGAGAGTGCTGTTGTATCTCCCTGCTTTTCATACCATTGTTAGATTATCTGACGTCCTGTATAGAGAATATGTATTCAGAGCGCCCTCTAGGGGTCCACCAGTGAGACTCCACAACATCATCTGATTTATATGATAGCTTACGGTTCTCCCTTTAGTTGATCAAAGCTCATTTAATTTTGCAGCACTTAAGTGTTAATCTTTGTAACTACTTATATACTTGATTATTCAAAGTTTGAAATTTCAGCGCAGAATTGGTTATTAAGGCAATGATAGAAAAATAGCTGAAATGTATTTTTGATTCCATAAGAGTAAGGATTCTGCACACAATATGAAGTGATATCATCAATGAAGAGAGAGATGGAGAGATCCTATGTGATGTACTCATTAACATGAACTGGTAAACTATACACTGCAATCCTGTAATATCTGGTAAAGAAAATCTGTCGGCTCCAAGCATGATGTAAAGCTGACAGATTCCCTTTAAAGAATCATCCCGTCAGCATCAAGTGTATATGAACCAGAAGAGGGAAAATGCTGAGAATTTATATTCTGACAATTACTTTAGAGAATCACAAAGCGTCTGCTTTCAAAGGGAATAACTTATAATAGGGTATAAACATTGCAAAGCAGGGATTAGGCTTGTTGTCAAATGTACCAGAAGCTCCTTTAGAAAGCAAAAAACCACAGAACTGAACAAAGCCTAACACTACATCCATTCAAAATGAACAAATCTGATACAGTTAAAAATACTTTCTTTTGAGACTTCTTTAATAGACAGGCACATTGCACCTTAAAGAAGTTTGGAGTCACTTTTTTTTTTTTTCCTCAAAAGACCTAGGGAGAAGTTGGCTGAACAAACCAACATGAACTTACTAACACAGCTCCAGTGGCCTGAACAGGGTCCTAGGTTGTGATGTATCAGCCCCGCTCTGCCAGTCACTGGCCAAGGCAGGACCCTGCTGCCGCTGATGACTGGCTGAGCGGGCCTGACAAGTCACAAGCCGGGACCTCACTAAGACAAGGAAGTAGTCAGGGACTGGGAACTGGAGATGATGACGGCGGACTTCAGCGCTAGAGCCGGGGTGGTAGGTTTATGTTGATATGTTCAACCACCTCCTTTAAATTTACTGTAGTACACCTCATCCGCTGAGGTATTACTGTACCAAACTGATGATATAACTGACCTAAATGTTGGCTTCACAAATAATATTTTGATTTATTTAAAAAAAAATAAATATTATCTTATATTTGGCTATTTTTAGGTAAACCAGGAGTGGTACCTTACTAATAAAAAAATGGTTCTAATATTACCATTCCAATTTATTTTTTAGGCTGGATGAACTTTTTGTCAAAATATAAAAAAAAATAGAATACTATACTATGTGTGAACACAGTCTGGAGGTAATCCAGGGCATTTTTACTTGCGCATTTTGGTAAAAAAACAAACAAACAAAAAAACAGTGCAGACTGTTGTTAGCTGGAAGTCAGCAGGAAAATAAAAGACTACACCTACAATGCTTTTACTTTACATTTTCCTCCTCTCAGGTGGGTTTTTGGATCAGGTGTGACCTTTTTAATGCATACAAATTGATTTTCCACCCATAGACATTAACCTGTTCCTATAGTCACTGCTTGTAGAGTGGTCCTAGTCCTGTTCGCTCTGATGCCACTGCTTACTGCTTGATCCTTCCCCCTCCTCTCCTGTTGCCGACCCAGACTGTCTGACCTGCATCTGCAGCCCCCTGCCCTAATGCTTCACCTAACTACTACACAGTGGCCTCATCCCGGTGTAACAGGCCAGAGTATACCCACATGTCAGGCTATACCCGGGGTTAAAGTGGCCTAGGCTAGATTATTCCCAGGTATATTTTGACCAAGTTGTATCCCGGAGTGTAATCTAGCCTAGGCTAATTCATACCCCCTAGGCCATATTATACCCCTATAAAATCAGTACTATTGAGCGATATACACAATAATTTTTCAACATTTTATTAGGGATTCAGCCTTGACTGAAAAAGCTAATTGATGTAAATCCTAAAACTGTAAACACATATGTATTATTTGCACAATTTTTTTGTTTAGGTGTCAAATATTGAACGCTGTGCATTAGGCACATATGCATTGACAATTCTTGCACAATTTTTGCTAAAACAGTTTGACTAAAACACTATGCTAGGGTAGCATTTAAGTACTGCTGCACAATTTTGTGTGTAAAAAAATTTTTTAAATCGCACATGACAAATAAGGTAGCTTTTCTGAAAGCACACACCTCCTCCTGACCAAAAAAAGCTGAGAAATTACGAACAAGGTGTAAACTAGACAGATCTAGCTAATTTGCCTTGATAAATGTTTGGCAAAAAATACACTATGCGCAACAACTCAGCATTAGCCCAAGCAAACATGTCGATACATATGTCCCATAGACTTTTGTTACTTCTATTGAAGAAATTTGACTGATCATAATATCATAAAAGTCATAGGGGGAGATTTAACAAAGGGTGTAAAATTTAGACTGGTGCAAACTGCCCACAGCAGCCAATCACAGCTCAGCTTTCCTTTCAGCACTGCCTTAAGCTGAGCTGTGATTGGTTGCTGTGGGTAGTTTGCACCAGTCTAAATTTTACACCCTTTGATAAATCTCCCCCATAATGTCCTGAAACCTTATAAAGGTGGCTTTTACATAGGGTGACTTTCAGCAAATGTTTATGGGTCACCTGATCAGAGCATGAAATGTCAAACACTGATCAGGTGACCTAGAATCCCCACAGAGATAGGAGACGGAGCAAAATTCAAAAGCTGCAGCCAGAGAAGCAAGAAATGGTGGCTGGCGGAGACATGGAGGAAGAAAGGAAGAGAAACAAGACATAATGGGCGGTTAGTATGTAAAAAAAAAAATTCTCATTAGCGATAAGTCACTTAATGCTCAATACAAGGGACAACTATCCGGGACAACAAATCACCTAATAGTCATTCCATTAAGTGATAATATTATGGCATGGAGAGATATAGTCTGGCCTAGGCTTTTTTACATCCTTGGGTGCTTGGGTGCCATCTAAGTGCAGAAGGCCAGCTTCCACATTTTGGTGCAGGATAAAGGGTGAAGACCTAGAAGGCACTTAAAGGGGTTATCCAGCGCTACAAAAACATGGCCATTTTCCCCCTACTGTTGTCTCCAGTTTGGAGCTTAATTGAGCTTAATTGCAAACCACACCTGAACTGGAGACAACAGTAGGGGGAAAAGTGGCCATGTTTTTGTAGCGCTGGATAACCCCTTTAAGACTTTCTTTAAAGCTGTGTGTGTTTTGTGAGAATGATGTTGGACCAGCTAATAATTTATGACTTAATATGGACTGTATATATTGTATAGTAAGCTGGTGTTTGAATTAATATTTTGCTATTAATATTGTAATGTTTTATATTTTTACAGTTTTTTTTTTTCTTTTATCAGGTTTCAAAGTCTTGTTTATATAGAAAAATGGACACCGGGCCACCCCATAATTAAAAAAATTTCTTTCTACAATTTTTCAGTAAAAAAATTATTCTGACTAATTGAAATGTATTTACAATATGTTGGGCATTCTCCCAAATGTTTCTTGGTTGCTTGCAGCTATGTCCTTTTACATTGACTGCTCTTAAAATAAAATAACCAGACTACGGTTGTGATGAGGCATAAAATCATTACGTCTATGGCCAGCCAGCCTTATGTACTGTCTACTAGTTTTGTAGAGCTACAGGCGGGCTATTTTTCACGGTCAAAGCAGCTCTGTATGGATGAGATATCATCTTATGCCACTGCAGTAAATACTACAGCAATCCTGCTGACTAAAGTTAAAAATGATGGATGGTCTAAGAAAAACTTCAGAAAAATTGATGTTTCAGTGAGTTAGAGAATCAAATCTCGCTGTGTTCTTATCCCTGCAGTTTTCAGTCTGGGTAGACTTAGATTAATAGCACTTCTTAGGCATCTAAAAAGCCAAGGCTGGGAATAAAATAGTCCCACACTTTTTATTGCAATGTAAGATGATACAACTTAGATACCGTTTCTATAAGCTCTTGAATCATGGTGTAACAAATATGTATTTTTAATACCATGAATTATTATTCAAAGCAGCTCTCTCACACCACATTTTCAAGGTAGATTTTACCTAAAGTCAGCGTTTCACTCCAATTCGGTGTCTTAGAACATGACTAGGAATGGAAGTCAGAAATCTCTTCAGAGGGAAAGAATACCTATTTTTAGACAGCTATTTTGAGGGTTATTGCCCACCTTCAGTACAGAGCAGGGTGCTGGCTGACTAGTGAGAGGCCTATTGTCATGGTACAAAAAGGGTAATATTTCTCTTTAAACCCTTTGTGCTGCAGCTAGTTTGGGCCTTAAAGGGGTTATCCAGCGCTACAAAAACATGGCCACTTTCCCCCTACTGTTGTCTCCAGTTCAGGTGCGGTTTGCAATTAAGCTCCATTTACTTCAATGGAACTGAGTTTCAAAACCCCACCCAAACTGGAGACAACAGTAGGGGGAAAGTGGCCATGTTTTTGAAGCGCTGGATAACCCCTTTAATGACCAAAATAATTTTTTAAAATCTGACCTGCTTCACTTTATGCGGTTAAAGGTCTGTCATGCTTTAAAGGGATATTACACCCAAGAGCTAAACAAATTTATTTTCCCAAACCTATTACGTCTTACTCACCAAGTGCCCCTTAGTATATTGAGCCATCTACCGTCTTTCTAGCTGCTGCCGTTCCTGAGATACCAGTTTCTCTAAAAGGCAATCTATATCCAAGATGTCGCCGGCCAGGAAATTACATTTCCCAGCATGCATTGCACCTCAGAGCCAACTGCCCAGTATCCGCCTCATCTTGTAGTATCTGCCCATCACTGGCTTAATCTGTTACTGCTTATGGCCATGTTCACATGGCGTAAGACACCGGCCGTTTCGTGACCCGGACGCGTCACGAAATGGCCAGTGTTAGAGGAGATCTTCACTGTTGTTGAATTCGGATGCGGGAGGATTGGTGTGATGTCAGTGGAGGGCGGGGTTACAGATGAGCTATTACAGCTTGCCTGGCAACAGAAGAGACAGATCATGTGACTTTGGTCTCAGAAGGGAGGGGAGAACAGAGGAGCCAAGACAGAGTGGACCAGGAAGTAAGGATTCCCTGCAGCTTCAGGGTGTGAGTAAGGATGTGCTGCAGACAAACAATCCAATTTATGCAGTAGTGGATTATAATAGGGGTGTTTCGGGCGGCAGCCCGGGGCCCTGAGCTCCTGGGGGGCCCATGACCACCCAAAAAGACTTATACTTTCAGTATTGTACTGTCTCCTGGCTACACTTCCGCCATGATTTGCAAAAAAATCAGTTTTTTATAGCAATTTTGCACAAATCAGGACATCATGACATTATCTGTCCTGTACTATAAACGCCAGGCTAGTGCTGCCATAGTTACAGTGGGGTGGGGGGCCCAGGCTTGGTGAACAGCCCGGGGGCTATGGTAAAGTTAATCCGCCCCTGAATTTATGTAATAAAAACCTATTTCAAACAAGCTTAGATTATGAGTGGGGATTGAACAGGGTTGAATCTTTAAAGTGGAGCACCCCTTTAATGTATGCTAGCTATTCTAAGATTCTACAGTGACACCAAAATTGTTTAGTTTTTTGTTGAAACTATCTTCCTAACAGAGCTGGTTTGGGGCTAATTTTTTTGTGGGACGATGTATAGTTTTTACTGATGCCAAGTTTTGCCTAATATATATATATATATATATATATATATATATATATATATCATAAAAATGAAAGTCTGTCTGTCTGTCTGTCCTTCTGTCTGTCTGTCCGTCTGTCCCCTATAGACTTCCAAACGCCTGGACCGTTTGTCCCCAAATTTGGCACACAGATACATTGGGTGCCCGGGAAGGTTTTAGCGAAGGTCCCGTCCCCGCCAGATGTACAGGAGGGGAGGGGGAGGGGGAAGAGCGGCGCCCCATAGAAATGAATTGGAAAATCTCCACATTGCACACACATACTTAGCTGCAGCTGCCCAGAGAAAACAGCAGTTGGAGCCTTAGCAACCAATAGGATTACTGCTTTCATTTTCACAGGGAGTTGTGGTTGCTAGGAAAGCTGCCTCACAACATCCACAGTAATAAGTGGTAGACCCCCTACTCCATCTATACAGTACATGTATACAGGACCCCCTACTCCATCTATACAGTACATGTATACAGGACCCCCTACTCAATCTATACAGTACATGTATACAGGACCCCCTACTCCATCTATACAGTACATGTATACAGGACCCCCTACTCCATCTATACAGGTATACAGGATCCCCTACTCCATCTATACAGTACATGTATACAGGACCCCCTACTCCATCTATACAGTATATGTATACAGGGCCCCCTACTCCATCTATACAGTACATGTATAAAACACCCCCTACTCCATCTATACAGTACATGTATACAGGACCCCCTACTCCATCTATACAGTACATGTATACAGGACCCCCTACTCCATCTATACAGGTATACAGGATCCCCTACTCCATCTATACAGTACATGTATACAGGACCCCCTACTCCATCTATACAGTATATGTATACAGGGCCCCCTACTCCATCTATACAGTACATGTATAAAACACCCCCTACTCCATCTATACAGTACATGTATACAGGACCCCCTACTCCATCTATACAGTACATGTATACAGGACCTCCTACTCCATCTATACAGTACATGTATACAGGGCCCCCTACTCCATCTAGACAGTACATGTATACAGGGCCCCCTACTCCATCTAGACAGTACATGTATACAGAACCCCCTACTCCATCTATACAGTACATGTATACAGGACCCCCTACTCCATCTATACAGTACATGTATACAGGGCCCCCTACTCCATCTATACAGTACATGTATACAGGACCCCCTACTCCATCTATACAGTACATGTATACAGGACCCCCTACTCCATCTATACAGTACATGTATACAGGACATTACAGGTATACAGGACCCCCTACTCCTACTATACAGTACATGTATACAGGGCAGAATTACTAGCTGCTGCTGCCCTAAGCGCTAAACCTGAGGAAACCCCATTCTCACCAATTAGCATCAGGACTGTTAGGTAATAGCTCCAGACATCACATTTAACACCGCCACACCAGACCTGACCAATACCGCCATACTGTGACTGGATAACACCGCCATACCAGACCTGACCAATACTGCCATACTGTGACTGGATAACACCTCCATACCAGACCTGACCAATACCGCCATACTGTGACTGGATAACACTGCCACCGCAGACCTGACCAATACCGCCTTACTGTGACTGGATACCACTGTCATATCAGACCTGAACAATACCCCCATACTGTAACTGGATAACACTGCTATACCAGACCTGACCAATACCCCCATACTGTAACTGAATAACACTGCCATACCAGACCTGACCAATACTGCCACACTGTGACTGGATAACACTGTCATATCAGACCTGACCAATACCACCATACTGTGACTGGATAACACTGCCACAGCACCTCCACCAACTCTATACTACAGGTATACAGAACCCCAAACTATACACTACAGGTATTCAGGACCTCAAAACTATACACTACAGGTATACAGGAACTCCACCAACTATATACTACAGGTATACAGGACCCTCAACTATACACTACAGGTATACAGGACCCCCAAACTATATACTTCAGGTATACAAGACCTCCATCAACTCTATACTACAGGTATACAGGACCCTCTATACACACTTTATACCCGGGCAGCGTCGGGTACATTTTCTAGTATATATATATATATATATATATATATATATATATATATATATATATATACACTACCATTCAAAAGTTTGGGGTCACCCAAACAATTTTGTGTTTTCCAGGAAAAGTCACACTTATTCACCACCATACGTTGTGAAATGAATAGAAAATAGAGCCAAGACATTGACAAGGTTAGAAATAATGATTTGTATTTGAAATACCATTGTTTTTACATCACACTTTGCTTTCGTCAAAGAATCCACCTTTTGCAGCAATTACAGCATTGCACATCTTTGGCATTCTAGCTATTAATCTGTTGAGGTAAGCTGGAGAAATTGCACCCCACGCTTCTAGAAGCAGCTCCCACAAGTTGGATTGGTTGGATGGGCACTTCTGGCGTACCATACGGTCAAGCTGCTCCCACAACAGCTCAATGGGGTTCAGATCTGGTGACTGCGCTGGCCACTCCATTACCAACTGCCTGCTTCTGCTGTAAATAGTTCTTGCACAATTTGGAAGTGTGTTTAGGGTCATTGTCCTGTTGTAGGATGAAATTGGCTCCAATCAAGCACTGTCCACTGGGTATGGCATGGCGTTGCAAAATTGAGCGATAGCCTTCCTTATTCAGAATCCCTTTTACCCTGTAAGAATCTCCCACCTTACCAGCACCAAAGCAACCCCAGACCATCACATTACAGTTTATTTTGAATGGGGAATAAAATGTAATTTTGTTATTCGGGGGTAGGATTTTTTTTTTTTTTTGTTATTTCAGAGTTGTTTTTTTTACTTTTACATTAGTTTACATTATTGTACATGAATGTACATTAACCAGTTCTGATCACTGTTATAATACACAGCATTACTACTGTAGTGTGGTGTATTGTATATGTCAGCTTTATGCAATCTACCTGGCTTGGCATGGCTGTGTTGAGGCATATCCATGGCAAGCCTGGAGGTCTTCAGAAGACCCATGGATTGTCATTGAAGCCAGAATCAAGGGTGCATTAGAAATAAATAATAGCATAGCACTCTGGAATCAAGGGCACATTAAAAATAGATAATAATAAATGTACTTATTTAACCAATTAAATGCCTCACAGATCTGTCATCTGACTGGCACGTACAGAATGATGATCAGTTATTATTGCATCATGATGCCTGCTGACTCACCCCCTGAAGCTGCTGAAAATCCTCACTGCCTAGTCCACTCTGCCTCCACTACTCTGTCCCCCCGCTCTCTTCTGAGTAAGAGAATATATGATATCCATCACTTCTGCGGGTCAGGCAAGCTGTAACAGTAACAGAAGCAAAATGAGCCAGTGGTGGGTACAAGGCAGTTGGTTTGAAGGTGCAATGCATGCTGGGAGATGTAGTTTCTTGTCCTGGTGCCATAATGTATAATTCGGTTCATGTGTAAAAGTTTGAATCTGAGCTAGAAGCAGCATTGATAAGCAGGAAAGGTGTCAAACGATCGATGGGGGGGGGGGGGGGATCAGTGAGTGCATCTAAATGCTTTTCATGCATTTAATCTTTTAATGAGGTTGATGGAATACCCCTTTAAGTCACAGCCTAATGTCTTGGCTACTTCTTGGTTTGGAATTTAGAGGTCTCATAGCTGGGACTCTCAAATATCAAAATTTTATGATAATCTCACTAGGTCTATAGCAGGAAGCCCAAGTAATAAGCGGAACACATATTAGACTGTTGCCAGCCAATATCTGTTCATGGCCTAATATTAATGGCCATCTATAGAAACATAATCAATAATGCAATGTAAGAAAATAATGAAGATGGAATAATTGATTCGCAGTGCTGATTTGTACTGTAGAGCATCAATAGGAGGAGTATAATCTCTTATCTCTAATTGTGGACATCAATAACCACAATTGATTCCATCGATAGTCTTACAGTAGCTGTCTATTAATATTAGCTGCCTTCTGAGACATTAGTCATTTGTCTGTATAGCCCTATTGTTCCTATTCAATATCATCAAGACTGCAAACTAAATAATAAAAATATACGTTGCCATTAATATATCCTCATTTGCATTATCTTTTTTTCAGTATATGTGGGTCAGTGGCATACTGCACAATATTACCAGCTCGATGTTCTGAAGGCATTACACTGCACTGGCTGAAAGCATTGAAAACACAGCAGACGTTAGAGTCATTGATCGCAAAGTGTCACACATTAGCTGTTCACAAGTTTGACCTGAAATGACCCAAGTAAATGGCATGCATCGTGAATTATCATGCACTACAATTTCATTGTCTCCTCATCATCTTTCTCTCTCTTTTTTTTTTTTTTACTTTTGATGGTATCAGGGGTCAGATGGATACTTACTTTGAGATAATTGATCGCCAGGGCGTCTCCCTGTGGAATGAGTACTTATGAACACATTACATGGAATCGTCCATTTTAATTGTGGAGTAGCCAATAATCCATTAGGGAGAACTTCAGGCTCCCTGATCATGTTAATATTCCCTAAATTAGTTACACAGCATCTGAATGCGTCTGGCCAGCTGCCTAACAGCATCACTTACAGTTCCACTGCCCAGAATCCCACAAGAAAAGGTGAATAAAAATGAAAAATCAATCTGTACTTTTTGCAAGTGGATTATAAAGGGATTAGTAAATTGGAGTATAAAATGGCTGGAAACATCAACTTATTTTTTTCATCTGTAGTCAGCCTAAAAAATGTCAATAATTTAAGAGCCATAAGAATTGCAGCCATAAAATTAATAGGAGGGATTTATCTGGCTCAGTTGCCCCAAGCAACCAATCAGATTCCACCTTTCGTTCCTGACAGACTCTTTGGAAAATGAAAGGTGGAATCTGATTGGTTGCTAGGGGCAACAGAGCTAGTTTCACTTTACACCATGTTTGATAAATCTCCCCCAATGTGTTTGTGTGTGTACTTATGGCTATTTTACTATTAGGCTCAATAGAATTCAGTTAAAAAAAAAATATTTATTAAAAGCATAAAGTGCTGCTAAAATACTTTAAAAGGCCATATTCCCATGTAGTAAGACACTGGCCGTTCTGTGACCCGGCCGTGTCACGGAACGGCCGGTGTCAGAGAAGATCATCCCGACCGGTACTGCATGACCGGCTGTAGGATCTTCACTGCCACTGAATTCGGATGCGGGATGGTCTTCACTGCCGCTGAATTCGGATGCGGGATGGTCTTCACTGCCGCTGAATTCGGATGCGGGATGGTCTTCACTGCCGCTGAATTCGGATGCGGGATGGTCTTCACTGCTGCTGAATTCGGATGCAGGATGGTCTTCACTGCCGCTGAATTTGGATTCCCCGCTGCACACAATGGAGTGTGTGGCCAGACCCATTGTGTGCACTGACAGGCTTTCTGCAGTTGTTATTCAATGAATAGCGGCCGCAGAAAACTGACATGTCAGTTTTTTGCTGCGCCGCTAGGGATCCTGGCCGGAGTGTATACTGTGTGAATACACTCCGGATGGGATTCCCTCAGCTGCAGTACTACGTGAGTTCCGTAGTAATCACAGCCGTTGTTGCTAATCGGCAACAATGGCCGTGATTACTACGAACCTTACATAGTGTGAACATAGCCTAAAATTTTATTCCTTTTCAATGGCGGTCATTTCCATATCAGTAATGTTTCCATATACAATTTTGTTACTTTTTGTTTTATTTAGTTTTGTTACTATTTTTTTATTTATTTAACCCCTTAACCCTTTGAGGACCAGGCCCAAAATGACCCAGTGGACTGCGCAAATTTTGATCTTAGTGTTTCCGTTTTTCCCTCCTCCCCTTCTAAGAGCTCTAGCACTTTCAGTTTTTTATCTATAATGTAATGGCTTATTTGTTACAGGAATAGTTGTACTTTGTAATGGCGTCATTCATTTTACCATAACATGTATGATGGAATTCCAAATATATTATTTATGAAGATATAAATTGGTGAAATCGCAAAAAAGAATGCAATATGGTAACGTTTGGGGGGTTCCTGTGTCTACGTAATGCGCTATATGGTAAAAGCGACATGATACAATTATTCTATAGGTCAGTCCGAACACAACCATATGCAGGTTACACAGATTCTCTAATGTTATATTTTTTTTTTAAATGAAATCCTTTTTTTGGCAATTAATTATAAATAAAATGGGACTATTGTGACGCTTATAACGGTTTTATTTTTTCACCTACGGGGCTGTATGGGGTGTCATTTTTTCCGCCATGATCTCTAGTTTTTATTAATACCATATTTGTGAAGATCGGACGTTTTGATCACTTTTTATTATTTTTTTTTTATATATAATGTAACAAAATCAGTAATCCGCGCACTTTTTCCCCTCTTTTCGTGTACGCCGTTTACCGTTCGCAATGACGCTTGTTTTATTTTAATAGATCGGACAATTACGCACGCTACGGTATATTATATGTTTATTTGTTTATTTATTTTTATATGTTTTATTTATATAATGGGAAAGGGGGGGGATTTCAACTTTTATTGGGGGAGGGGTTTTGGGGTTGTGTGTTAGTGTTTTTAACTTTTTTTTTTTTACACATTTGAAGTCCCTTTGGGGGACTTTTACATCCAGTACTTGGATTTTTACACTGATCATTGCTATGCCATAGGCATAGCATTGATCAGTGCTATCGGCGATCTGCTCATTGAGCCTGCCTGTGCAGGCTTAGTGTAGCAGATCGCCGATCGGACCGCACAGAGGAAGGTGAGAGACCTCCAGCAGTCCGTTTTACCGATTACACTGCGGGGGTCCCGATCGGTAAGTGACAGGGGACTCCCCCTGTCACTTACACTTAAACCCCGCGATCGCGGCGTTTAAGGAGTTGATGACACGCGACAGCGCGATCGCTGCAGCGTGTCATTACCGGTGAGGTCCCGGCTGCTGATTGCAGCCGGCCCCCACCTGCTATGAAGCGCGCTCCGCTCCGGAGCACGCTTCATAGCGGGAGAAACACCCAGGGCGTACAGTTACGCCCTAGGTCGTCTGGGGACAGACTTCCATGGCGTAACTATATGCCCTGGGTCGTCTAAGGGTTAAGGACCGGGCCTGAAATGGCCTTAAGGGCCAAGGCAAATTTTATGAATATGACCTGTGTCATTTTATTTATTAATAACTTGGGAATGCTTTTACCTATCCTGCTGATTCTGAGATTGTTTTCTCGTAACATATTGTACTTTACATTCCTGGTATGAACCACATTGTTCCACATATATGCAAGTGATCAGTGGGGTCTAAATGCTAACTACACTCCTTGTTACATTCCTTGTGGGGTTTAGTTCCCATTAGAGGCTTGAATGGAGGAAAGAAGGATCCCCCATTTGTCCTCACTGGCTGTTTTGCTGTTGGAGGCAATAAGAGCGTATGCCTCCTCCGCCAAAAACACCTAGTGGGCCATATCTATATGGGGATTAGTATATGGGGTATGTAAATGTGTATTGTAGTGTATTGTAGTATGTGTATTGCAGTATAAGTGCTGGATCAGGTGAATAGGGTGCACACCATACACACCTGTTCTGCACACCTCAGCTAACTAGCTGAGGTGTGCAGACCCAGGTAACACATTTTTTTTTGCACTGTGGTGTTCCACCACGGGTGTTTCTAGTCTCTACAGCCCTCGCAAAAGTCTGTACTTCAAAGTAAAAGTGGTAATGAAGTAGTACCTAAGTTTTGCCAATAGATGTCGCTAGTATGTATATTGTGTACCTAAGTATTGCACAGTTGTAGGTAACTAAAGGGTTATTGTTTCTTGGACCTGTGCACCAATGGGAGCTCTTTCTCTTTTCTGCCTATCTCTATCCTTCTCTTTCTCTTGCACTCTCTTCTCACCCACTCACAGCACACATTACAAATGCTGTAGGAGGAAGTCACATGGGGAGAGGAAGTGCAGCCACACCTTAGTGAGTCTTACTCTGGCTTTGGTAGAGGAAGGACGCAAGCCAGAACGGTCCCTGCAGTAGCCAAGTAGGGCCCTTATGCCAGGTCCCCTCTGAAGAGTTCTGGGTCGGTCTCTGTAGTGAACGGTCGCACATGAGATATCCTAGCACTCTTTTCTTGAAAGCAGCAATTCTGTACGCTATGCAGTGCTGAACGCAGCCTCAGAGAGGACAAGTCTGGGATCACAACAACAAGCCTATCTAAAATAAAAGCAGGTTTGCAACCATACCTGTGTACCCAAGCGACATTGGTGTCACAACAACATAACATCTGACTGAGCTAAATTCCGACCAACCACCACAGAGATTGCGTCATGCCTCACCATCTGGCAAGTGACCGATCGCGCCTCCCAGCGGGGTGACACCACGCAGCGATCGGAAGGGTGGCACCATGGCCACTTTTACACTAAAGACTAATGGCCATTGGTGCTGTCTTACCATTGTTTTCTGGGTTACCGGGTAACCAATGACCTGGAAAGCTGAATTTAGCTGTTATTGGCTGGTCTGAATTGACCAGACTATGACAGCAATAGTCGGCACAGGGGGTGTTAATCACCCCCATGGTGACGAGCAAAGATGGCCTGCTATCTATTATGGCAGTCATCTTTACGTGTGAGTGTACACACACAGCGATCGGGTATACCGCGGGTGTAAATGTACACCCGTTTGCGTTAAGGCACTGGCTTTGAGGGCGTACATTTACACTAGCGGTCATTAAGGGGTTAACTATTCATTTTGTTTTCACTTAACCTCTTTCCCCAGCACACATTCTGGGCCTTAATGTCAAAGTCATTTTTTTTTTGTTTTTGTACCATTGTCACCTCCCAAGTGGTATAATCTTTTAATTTTTCAATCAACATGTAAGGGTTTCACAACCGGACATGGAGTATGACTAGAGAAGGGACAGGGAAGGACACAGCCAGTAAGTCCTAGCCTAGTCCCCCCAGGTGATCTTGCCAACTTGCCTCAAACAGCCCTAGGTGACGGTCCCTTACCTGAGGCTATGGTGAAAACACACAACAGAGACAAGAAAAATGGACAATGCAGCACAAAATTAGGTTCCAAATAGAGTAGTAAAGGAAACAAGAACTGATGTCAGAAACAGCCAGGTATAACAATACAGAGCATAAAGGAGCTGAGCACACTTGTAAAGTAAGACTAATAGCCAGTGAGCATTATGGGAACTGGGGAACCTTATATAGGAGGTATGCGGTTCGGTCCAGAGACTTGGTCCTGTATGTATTTGGACCAAACACATACTGAACACAGACACAGACTGACACAGCAAAGAGTACGTGGAAAGACAAGATGTCAGTCATCTAGGCAAAACATAGGTTAACTGTAAAGAGGCCAGAGAGTAAGAAATCAATCACCAGAGCAGAAGTTGAAGAGTTGTGTTCAGACAGTGTTGAGACCAGGGCAAATAAAACATATATAATGTGACAATCTGGGGGTTACTCACTTGCTGGGATCGCCATCTCCTGGGCCTGAGACGGTTGGCACATCACAAATTGCAGTCCAGTCAGTGCTGTATGCTTTATACTGACTTCAGTCAGCTTTATTTATCCGTTCAAATAACACAAGACATAGGCAACACTGCCAATAAAATAAAACCTGGTCTGTCTAGCCACTGACTAACACATTAAAGCTTCCCTAGCTGACTTTCTGAGCCTACTGCTCCACTTGACCAGGTACACTGGTCTCACCCAGACTTCTTGTCTGCAGCTCCCACAGGCCTAGCGCTGCCTGTTCTCCCACCCTGGGAGTCTTCACCTGGGAGCCATCACCTGGGAAGCTCTGGAGTCTCTAATAGAGCTCCACCAGGTGGTTTCAGAGCCTCATCAGCTCTTGGACTGGAGTGGAGTATCTGGACCAGGAGCTCCACCTGAACTCCAATTCCCACTCCAGAGGCATAGAACTGCCTCTTACAGCCCCACCATGCCACAATAAACAAATATAAAACACGACTAAGTCTTGGCTGTATGCACTATTTTATTTAAGGAAGAGTACGCATGTCCTTGAAACGCGTTACAGCAGAGGTACAGAGGTACATATTATATAGCTATAACAGCTCAACACCAACTCTGAGTCGCCACTTGGACCTGACACTACCCCTATACTGAGGGGTGATATCCATAAAGCTCAAGAGGCTTATAGGTGAGCACCTTTTCACCATCTTTCTCTCCCCTCTCACTGTGGTAATACATGAGGCACCAATGCCCCGCTTTTTTCTTCTCTTCCATTCTCTCTTGTAAGTACAAGGCCACGGACCGCACCTCAGGAAGCTATCTGGACCCCCCCTTTGCCGCACTTACTAGAGTGGTAAAGTCCTGTCAGGGTGACTTCGGATGTGGCTGGTAAGGCGGAAGGAGTCGCAAGGTTCACAGCTCTGCCCATGGGCCCATAATGCTGTTAAGACGGCCCTGGTCTACAATTTATATAATCGGCCAAGGCCATGGCCTCCTTCAGAGTAGGAGGCTCTGCATGACCTGTCCAGGCATCCTTCACATAATCTGAGAGAGCCTGTTTAACCCTTAGGCGACCCTGGACGTCCAGGGCCGCCCATAGGTGTTCAGAGCGGGGCCGCGCTCTGAACCGCCGCGGTCCCGGTGCCGCATGTAGCCCGGGATCGCGACTATTAGCGGGCACGGTCCGATCTCATCGATCTATCCTGTATATCTTTGCACCATAGATCGCAATGAGAGATCAGTGTACTTATACTAGAAGTCCCCCATGGGGGCTTCTAGTATAAGTGTAAAAGCGAAAAAAAAAGTGTTATTATTAGTAAAAAGCCCCCTCCCCTAATAAAAGTCAGAATCACCACCCTTTTCCCATGTTATAAATAAAAATAAATAAATAAATAAACATGTTTGGTATCGCCGCGTGCGCAATCGCCCAAACTATTAATTAATCACATTCCTGATCTTGTACGGTACACGGCGTCAGCGCAAAAAAATGCCAAGGTGCAAAATTGCGCATTTTTGATCGCATCAAATCCAGAAAAATTGTAATTTGTAAAAATTGTAATGTAAAAAGAGATCAAAAAGTCGTATATGCGCAATCAAGGTAGCGATAGAAAGAACACATCATGGCGCAAAAAATGACACCTTACACAGCCCCATAGACCAAAGGATAAAAGCGTTATAAGCCTGGGAATAGAGCGATTTTAACCCTTAGACGACCCAGGGCGTATAGTTACGCCATGGAAGTCTGTCCCCAGACGACCTAGGGCGTAACTGTACGCCCTGGGTGTTTCTCCCGCTATGAAGCGTGCTCCGGAGCAGAGCGCGCTTCATAGCAGGTGTGGGCCGGCTGCAATCAGCAGCCGGGACCTCACCGGTAATGACACGCTGCAGCGATCGCGCTGCCGCGTGTCATTAACTCCTTAAACGCCGCGACCGCGGCGTTTAAGTGTAAGTGACAGGGGGAGTCCCCTGTCACTTACCGATCGGGACCCCCGCAGTGTGACTGCGGGGGTCCCGATCGGTAAAACGGACTGCCGGAGGTCTCTCACCTGCCTCCGTGCGGTCCGATCGGCGATCTGCTACACTAAGCCTGCACAGGCAGGCTCAATGAGCAGAGCGCCGATAACACTGATCAATGCTATGTCTATGGCATAGCATTCATCAGTGTAAAAATCCAAGTAGTGAATGTGAAAGTCCCCCAAAGGGACTTCAAATGTGTAAAAAAAAAAAGTTAAAAACACCAATACACTACCCCAAAGCCCCTCCCCCAATAAAAGTCTAAATCACCCCCCTTTCCCATTATATAAATAAAACATATAAAAATAAATAAACAAATAAACATATAATATACCGTAGCGTGCGTAATTGTCCTATCTATTAAAATATAACAAGCGTCATTGCGAACGGTAAACGGCGTACACGAAAAGAGGGAAAAAAGTGCGCGGATTATCGATTTTATGTTACATTATATATATAAAAAAGTTAATAAAAAGTGATCAAAACGTCCGATCTTCACAAATATGGTATTAATAAAAACTAGAGATCATGGCGGAAAAAATGACACCCCATACAGCCCCGTAGGTGAAAAAATAAAACCGTTATAAGCGTCACAATAGCCCCATTTTATTTATAATTAATTGCCAAAAAAAAGGATTTCATTTAAAAAAAATATATAACATTAGAGAATCTGTGTAACCTGCATATGGTTGTGTTCGGACTGACCTATAGAATAATAGTGTCATGTCGCTGTTACCATATAGTGCATTACGTAGACACAGGAACCCCCCAAACGTTACCATATTGCATTCTTTTTTGCGATTTCCCCAATTTATATCTTCATAAATAATATATTTGGGATTCCATCATACATGTTATGGTAAAATGAATGACGCCATTACAAAGTACAACTATTCCTGTAACAAATAAGCCCTTACATGGCTTGTAGATAGAAAACTGAGAGTGCTAGAGCTCTTAGAAGGGGAGGAGGGAAAAACGGAAACACTAAGATCAAAATTTGCTCGGTCCACTGGGTCATTTTGGGCCTGGTCCTCAAAGGGTTAAGGAACATATATTTGTTAACAATGGTTTGAATTTTTTACAAGCCATCACATAAAAGAAAAGTTATACATGTTATATATCGTTGTAATCGTAACGACTTGAGGAACATATATAACATATCAGTTTTACCCCAGGGTGAATGGCGTAAGGAAAATACCCTCCGAATAAAAGAAATGCGTTTTGTTTTGTTTTTTATTTCACCACACATTGAATTTTTTTCTGGTTTCGCTGTGTACTTTATGAAAAAATTCAGCGTGTCATTGCAAAGTACAATTAGTGGTGCAAAAAATAAGGGCTCATGTGGGTTTCTAGGTGAAAAATTGCAAGTGCTATGGCCTTTTAGGCTATGTTCACACAACGTCTTTTCATCTCCGTTTCACGGACGTTATTTAGCAGCCTGACCTCCCCTTTGTGCACTGACGGGTGTTTGTACATTATGCTAGTTTGGAATTACTAATTGGCCTTTGGCTGTGGCTTAATTGAAAAGTCCATTGAATTTAATAGTAAAAAAGGAGACAGAACGGTGACAAAAGGAAAACTGTGTGTGAACTACAAATAAAAAATGTCCGCTGTTTGCAAAAGACGTCCGAAAATAATGATCATGTTCATTATTTTGACGCCGGCGGCAAAAACGTCCGTTATTCAATACTTTGTGTGCATTGGATGTCTGTCTTCCCATTGACTTCAATGCATTGCATTGCAGTCAGTTAAATCTCGGAGGACGTTAAATAACGGACGTTATTTTAAATATGAAAAACGGCCTTTTTAATATTTTTGACATTGTGTGAACATAGCCTTAAGCACAAGGAGGAAAAAAGGAAAACGCAAAAATTTAAATTGGCCCGGTCCTCTAAGGCAGTGATTTTCAACTAGTGTGCCGCGACACATGGTCGGGTGTGCCACGGGGAAAATTTCCCAAACTATGGTGCCCCTGCAGATCGCCCCACTGCTGCTGTCCGCCTCACCTATTGGCCGCCTGTAGCGGCCGGACATGCTCCTCCTATCCAATCAGCGGAGACTGGGAGCATGGTGCGCTGCGGCAGGCCGTGATGCACGCATCCAATCAACGTGTACGCTACTGCCCGCCGCAGCGCACCACGCTCCCGATCTCCGCTGATTGGAGGAGCACGTCCGGGCCCTACGGGCGGCCAGTAGGTGAGGCGGACAGCAGCGGCGACCATCTCGGAGGAGGTGAGAAGGAAGGGGGGGAGGGAAACCTGGGGATGGGGGAGAGAAACCTGGGGATGGGGGAGAGAAACATGGGGATGGGGGAGAGAAGCATGGGGGAGAAACAGGGGGGAGAGACAGGGAGAGAAGCATGGGGGAGAGAAACCTGGGGATGGGGGAGAGACAGGGGAGAGAAGCAGGGGGGAGAGAAGTTGGTGAAGAGAAGCAGGGGGGAGAGAAGTATGGTGGAGAGAAGTATGGGGGAGAGAAGCACAGGGGAGAAGCATGGGGGAGATAAGCACAGGAGAGAAGCAGAGGGGAGAAGTATGGTGGAGAGAAGCACAGGAGAGAAGAAGGGGGGAGAAGTATGGTGGAGAGAAGCACAGGAGTGAAGCATGGGGAGAGAAGCACAGGAGAGAAGCAGGGGGGAGAAATATGGTGGAGAGAAGCACAGCAAAGAAGCAGGGGGGAGAAGTATGGTGGAGAGAAGCACAGGAGAGAAGCATGGGGGAGAGAAGCACAGGAGAGAAGCAGGGGGGAGAAGTATGGTGGAGAGAAGCACAGGAGAGAAGCATGGGGGAGAGAAGCACAGGAGAGAAGCAGGAGGGAGAGAAACCTGGGGATGGGGGAGAGAAACATGGGGATGGGGGAGAAACAGGGGAGAGAAGCAGGGGGGAGAGAAGTTTGGTGGAGAGAAGCAGGGTGGAGAGAAGTATGGTGTAGAGAAGCACAGGAGAGAAGCATGGGGGAGAGAAGCATGGGGGAGAGAAACCTGGGGATGGGGGAGAGAAACCTGGGGATGGGGGAGAAACAGGGGAGAGAAGTTTGGTGGAGAGAAGCAGGGGGAAGAGAAGTATGGTGGAGAGAAGCACAGGAGAGAAGCATGGGGGAGAGAAGCACAGGGGAGAAGCATGGGGGAGAGAAGCACAGGAGAGAAACAGGGGGGAGAAGTATGGTGGAGAGAAGCAGGGGGGAGAAGTATGGTGGAGAGAAGCACAGGGAAGCATGGGGAGAGAAGCACAGGAGAGAAGCAGAGGGGAGAAGCACAGGGAGAGAAGCATGGGGGAGAGAAACCTGTGGATGGGGGAGAGAAACATGGGGATGGGGGAGAAACAGGGGAGAGAAGCAGAGGGGAGAGAAGTTTGGTGGAGAGAAGCAGGGGGAAGAGAAGTATGGTGGAGAGAAGCACAGGAGAGAAGCATGGGGGAGAGAAGCACAGGGGAGAAGCATGGGGGAGAGAAGCACAGGAGAGAAACAGGGGGGAGAAGTATTGTGGAGAGAAGCAGGGGGAGAAGTATGGTGGAGAGAAGCACAGGAGTGAAGCATGGGGAGAGAAGCACAGGAGAGAAGCAGGGGGGAGAAATATGGTGGAGAGAAGCACAGCAAAGAAGCAGGGGGGAGAAGTATGGTGGAGAGAAGCACAGGAGAGAAGCATGGGGGAGAGAAGCACAGGAGAGAAGCAGGGGGGAGAGAAACCTGGGGATGGGGGAGAGAAACATGGGGATGGGGGAGAAACAGGGGAGAGAAGCAGGGGGGAGAGAAGTTTGGTGGAGAGAAGCAGGGTGGAGAGAAGTATGGTGTAGAGAAGCACAGGAGAGAAGCATGGGGGAGATAAACACAGGGAGAGAAGCATGGGGGAGAGAAACCTGGGGATGGGGGAGAGAAACATGGGGATGGGGGAGAAACAGGGGAGAGAAGCAGAGGGGAGAGAAGTTTGGTGGAGAGAAGCAGTGGGAAGAGAAGTATGGTGGAGAGAAGCATGGGGGAGAGAAGCACAGAGGAGAAGCATAGGGGGGAGAAAAGCACAGGAGAGAAACAGGGGGGAGAAGTATGGTGGAGAGAAGCAGGGGGGAGAAGTATGGTGGAGAGAAGCACAGAGGAGAAGCATGGGGAGAGAAGCACAGGAGAGAAGCAGAGGGGAGAAGTATGGTGGAGAGAAGCACAGGAGAGAAGCAGGGGGGAGAAGTATGGTGGAGAGAAGCACAGGAGAGAAGCACAGGAGAGAAGCAGGGGGGAGAAGTATGGTGGAGAGAAGCACAGGAGAAAAGCATGGGGGAGAGAAGCACAGGAGAGAAGCAGGGGGAGAGAAGTATGGTGGAGAGAAGCACAGGAGAGAAGCATGGGGGAGAGAAGCACAGGGGAGAAGCATGGGGGAGAGAAGCACAGGAGAGGAGAGAAGCAGGGGGGAGAAGTATGGTGGAGAGAAGCACAGGAGAGAAGCAGGGGGAGAAGCATGGGGGAGAGAAGCACAGGAGAGGAGAGAAGCAGGGGGAAGAAGTATGTGGAGAGAAGCACAGGGGGGAGAAGAAAAGAGGCCCAGGTTTCACACTGAGTGAGTATAAATACATTTAGAATCTATATTATTAACTATATGTATAACATGTACTGTTTTAGTGTCATTTTGTGCCATTTTGGTTGGTGGTGTGCCCCGGGATTTTTTAAGTATAAAAAGTGTGCCGCGGCTCAAAAAAGGTTGAAAATCACTGCTCTAAGGGTTAAACCAGTGCTTCTCAAATCCAGTCCTCGGGCCTCACCAACAGGTCATGTTTTGAGGATATCCCATTCAAATAACTCCTGCGATAACACCTAATGCACAGAGTATAATTATATCACCTGTGAAATACTAAAATCCTCAAAACATGACCTGTTGGTGAGGCCTGAGGACTGGAATTGAGAAGCACTGGCTTAAAGGGGTATTCCCCCCAAGAGCGAAAAAAAAAAAATAAAATGCTCCCAAACCTAGCTGGTCTTACTCACCAAGCCCCCCTGAGTATTTTGAGCCATCCCCTGTCTTTTTAGCTGCTGCCGTTCCAGAGTTACAAGTTTTTCTAAAAGATGGTCTATAATCAAGATAGGAAACTACATTTCCCATCATGCAATGCTTATGTCTGATGATTGTGTAGCAGAGCTGAGATGGTGATGGGGATATAGCAGAGCTGAGATGCTGTTGAGGATGTAGCAGAGCTGAGATGGTGATACAGATATAGCAGAGCTGGGATGGTGATACGGATATAGCAGAGCTGAGATGGTGTTGAGGATGTAGCAGAGCTGAGTTGGTGTTGAAGATGTAGCAGAGCTGAGTTGGTGTTGAAGATGTAGCAGAGCTGAGTTGGTGTTGGGGATGTAGCAGAGCTGAGTTGGTGTTGAAGATGTAGCAGAGCTGAGTTGGTGTTGAAGATGTAGCAAAGCTGAGTTGGTGTTGAAGATGTAGCAGAGCTGAGTTGGTGTTGAAGATGTAGCAGAGCTGAGTTGGTGTTGAAGATGTAGCCTGCGGCAGCACCCGACGCCCCCCACCCCGTCTCACCTGCGGCCATCACCACCCCAGCCTCACCCGTGGCAGCATGTTACTCCACCCGCCCCCCGGTCTCACCCGCAACAGTACACGACCCCCCACCCCGTCTCCCCTGCGGCCATCACCACCCCGGTCTCACCCGTGGCAGCACGTTCCTCCCCTTTCACCTGCGGTAGCACCATCCCAGTCTTCCTGCTCTTCCGAGGCCTCCCACAGCTCAGTAGCACCGATCATGCTCAGAATCACGTTATAGAGCAGAGGGAGCTGAGCAGTTTGATTATATTTACATATATATATATATATATATATATATATATATATATATATATATATTGTAGACAGGTGAATGGTAAAAGAGTGGAGGGGGTGTACATCTCACCCAGGCTGCTAGCTGGGATGAGATGGTAAACTCCGTGAAAGATGTGTAATTCAGCAGAGATATTCTGCTGAACTGTTGTTTAGTATTTTCGGGGCTGGATTTTATTGGAATGGCAGGTAGGTTTGGCATTGCCTCCCCACTCCAGTAGACACCTTGCGCACAGGTGTAGGCAGGAGCTAATCGCTCCAGCTCATAAAAGCCAGCTTAGAAGGCTGGAGATTGCCGAGAGCCTGGAAGCCATTGACCTGTTCTGACACTGCTGTTGTTTATTTCTGTTTGTTTGAGTAAGGATAGACCTCTGTTTAGTTAGAGCCCAGCCGGGCAGGACTTTATTTTGTATCCTGTTTTTGCACAGTGCTGCTACGTTTGTTTTTGTCTGAAATTTTATATGCCACAAAAAAGCCAAGTTGGAGTTTTTATGTTAAATTGGCATAAGGACTGCTTTATTCTTGCTATCCCTAGTAAAGATTTCCACAATTGTTGTTTCAGATGCGGGCAACAGTGGTTGCTAGGGGCAACGGTGGAAGAAAAAGTTGGCTGGTTTGCTGATATTCTGGGTGAAGGCAGCCTCAGAGTTGCAAGCAGAGTCTCCAAGCACGGAGGAGCTGATCAAGCAATCGGTTCAAACCAACCGGCAGCAACAGCAAGCTACTGTGCAGCAGCAGAAAGTGCACCAGGAGGCTATACAGGTCAGCAGGAGACAAATCAACTCCTTATGAAGCAGATTGCGGCATTGACAGAGACTGTCAGAGCTAAAGAGACTGTAATGTTGCCAAGCCAAAATGCCAGTGTCAGTGTGTGGAAAACAGTGAGAGACCTTACAAAAGATGACTCCTGATGATGATGTGGAGGCGTTCCTAACTGTCTTTGAGCAGGTGGCTGAGCGAGAGAGGCTACCGCTGCTGAGTGGGCAGAGGTCATTGCTCCGTATCTGACTGGTGAACCTCAAAAGGCCTACTATGACCTTAGTGCAAAAGAGGTCAAGGATTATACACAGCTGAAAGCAGAGATCCTTGCTCGGTTGGGAGTCACAGCTGCTGTCCAGCCTGGAGGGTCCACAACTGGAGCTACAGTCTGGACAAGCCAGCCAGGTCCCAGATGTATGACCTCATTCACCTGGCAAGAAAATGGCTGGAGCCAGACACCTCTACTCCTGCTCAGATCCTGGAGAAGGTTGTTGTGGATCACTACATCAGAGCTCTTCCTCCACACTTGCAGCGCTGGGTCAGGCAGGGCGACTCCAGAGATGCCAACCACCTCATCAGCCTTGTGGAAAGGTTCCAAGTGACTGAGGACTACCTCCGTAATGTCCCTGCTGTGTCTTCACCTCCTCGGAGTGCCAGACCTGTGCCATCAGCTGGTAAGAGACTTCCATCTGTTGGGGGAGTGTGGAGAAGTGCAGAAAAAGGGAAAAGGGCTCTTGAGGTCTCTGGTGGGCAACCTACTGGTGATGGTTAGAGATGAGTGAATTTGCCGAAGTTTGGGTTTGTATGATCCTGAACTCTCGGCCTCTGATTCCCGCTGTCTGCAGGCTCTGTAAACAGGGTGGATACAGCCTTACGGACCGCTTGGAAAACTTTGATACATACATTGGCATAGGCTGTATCCCAGTTTTCCAGGCGGTCCTTAGGCTGTATTCACCCTGTTCACGGAGGCTGCAGACAGCGGGAATCAGAGGACGATAGTTCAGGTTCATACAAACCCGAACTTTGGCAAATTTGCTCATCTCTAGTGATGGTCCCAAGTGGTTAACTAGCCCCAAAAAGGACTCCTTGCCAAGGAGACCAGGGCCAATCCAGTGCTGGAAATGCCACAAAGTGGGACACATGGCCGCCTATTGCCCTCTTACCTCTGAGCCCATGGAGTGTGACGCTAGCCGGCGCCAGTCGCTGTTTGCAGAACCTGCGTGTTGCAGCACCTGGACTAGAGACTGAACCTCAGGTCTGGAGCCATAAACAAAATCACTATCTTATCAAGGCCTTGCTGGACTCGGGTAGTCTGGTAACCTTGGTGCATGCCAACCTTGTGGGTGGGATACCAAAGTCTACCCAGTGGCACTTGTTAAATTTGAGACTGTGTTAGGAACTGTGAACTATGAGGTTGGTGTAGTGAAAAACCTAATGCACAGTGTTATTGTGGGGCGTGACTTTCCTCTGTTTTGGAACTTGTGGGGGAAACAAAAGTTCTCAAAAACTCATGAGGAACCCCTTGGTGACAACCCGTCACCCCTGGGAATAATAAAAATGAGTTAACATATGTGCATTGTGTTGATAAGTTTCCTTTGCAGGTCCTGGCTGGAGAGGAGGAGGAGTCTCCTGCCAAGCAGAATGTGCAGAGTCCCGAGACAACTTTGGGACTGCACAGTTGCAGGACCAGACTCTCATAGGTGCTAGGGAAAGTGTTACAGTGTTAAACAGTGTACCGCAGGAACCAGAGGCTGACAAACAGTTTTTACATTTTGCAATGCATAGTGATCTCTTCTATAGAGTCAGTAAAATTAATGGCGAAGTGGTAGAGCAACTTCTGGTTCCTAAGCCGTACAGACGTATGGTTCTTGACATGGCACATAATCATGTACTCGGGGACTAAGACACGAGAGAATACTTCAGAGGTTTTACTGGCCAGGGGTATATCGGGAGGTCAAAAACCTCTGTTTCTGCCCCACATGCCAGCTTAGTGCCCCAGTGTCTCACTTCTGCAGCCCTTTAGTCTCACTCCCCATCTTAGAGGTGCCCTTTGAGAGGATTGCCATGAACTTAGTAGGACCCATTGTAAAGTCTGCCAGGGGACATCAGTACATTCTAGTGGTTTTGGTTTATGCAACACGATACCCTCAGGTTGTGCCTTTAAAGGAGACCTGTCACCCCCCGTGCCAGGGTGACAGGCTCCCGACCCCCCGTTACAGCCCCCTATACTCACCTGATTCCGCCGGGTCCCGCTTCCTGATCCGGTCGGGTCACGGAGATATGAGCACCCGTGCGCGCTCACAGGAGAGTCCGACGCTCATAGAAAATTAATGGGGAGTCTGATGCTCCGTCATTCTCTATGGGAATCAGACTCTCCTGTGAGCGCTCACGCAGGACTTCGGGCTGTAACGGGGGGTCGGGAGCCTGTCACCCCAGCACGGGGGGTGACAGGTCCTCTTTAAGGAATACAGCGTCCAAAACCATAGCAAGAAAATTATTTCATATGTTCTCCAGGACTGGAATTCCCAAGGAAATCCTCACTGACCAGGGCACCCCTTTTATGTCCAAGGTAATGAAAGAGCTCTGTAAACCGTTCCAGATCACCCGTATACGTTCGTCTGTGTACCATCCCCAAACTGACGGATTAGTGGAAAGGCTTAATAAAACCCTTAAACACATGCTAAAAAAGTTAGTGGAAAAGGATGGCCGGGATTGGGATCACTTGTTACCATACCTTATGTTTTCCATTCGGGAGGTACCCCAAGCTTCCACCGGGTTTTCACCCTTTGAGTTGGTGTATGGCCGCCACCCTCAGGGTTTATTAGATATTGCCAAGGAAACCTGGGAAACTGAGTCAACCCCATACAAGAGTGTGATTGAGCATGTGGTGCAAATGCAGGACCGTATAGCCACTGTAATGCCTGTAGAATTTATAACAATTCTGCTTGGGTTAGAAGTTTCAACCCAGGTGATCCTTATTTTAGTCCCCACAGTAGAGAGTAAATTCTTGGCAAAATGGCAGGGCCCTTATGAGATTGTGGAAAAAGTGTGGGGCGTAAACTATAAGGTACATTAACCCGGTAGGAGGAAATCTTTTCAGATTTATCATATAAATTTGATAACGCCCTGGTAGCATCGCAAAAAAGAGATAAAGATTATCCTCAACCAGTTGCTCCAGTAAAAATAGGGGAAACTCTGTCAGGGTCACAAAAACAGGAGGCCAAAAAGTTCTTGCAGCTGAACAGAAGTAAGTTTTCTGACTTACCAGAATGCCCACACCTTATCAAACACCACATAGAGACTGAGCCCAAAAGCAAAGTAAATCTAAAGCCATACAAGATACTAGAGGCCAGGAGGGAGGCGGTGTCAGGTGAGGTAAAAAGGATGCTTGATCTAGGGGTAATTGAAGTGTCCAAAGTGAGTGGTCTAGCCCAGTACTTCTCAATTCCAGTCCTCAGGCCTCACTAACAAGTCATGTTTTGAGGATTTCCTTAGTATTTCACAGGTGATATAATTATACTCAGTGCATCAGGTATTAGAATAGGTTTCCTTTGTATGGGATAGCCTCAAAACATGACCTGTTGGTGAGGCCTGAGGACTGGAATTGAGAAGCACTGGTCTAGCCCAATAGTTCTAATCCCAAAGCCCAATGGTACTTGGAGATTTTGTAATGACTTCAGAAAACTGAATGAGGTCTCCAAGTTTGATGCGTATCCTATGCCCAGAGTAGACAAACTAATTGAGAAGTTGGGTAATGCCCGGTACATAACTACCCTTGATCTTACAAAGGGTTGCTGGCAGATACCACTAACTGAGAAAGCCAAACAGAAAAATTTTTCACCGAGAGACCCATATGAGCCCTTATTTTTTGCGAAACCAATTGTACTTTGCAATGACAGGCTTAATTTTTCCATAAAATATGCAGTGAAACCGGAAAAAAATCATTTGCGCTGTCAAATTGAAAAAAGAAGGAATTTGTTTGGATTTCGCGGAGTTTTGCATTGACGCCGTTCGCCCTATGCTAAAACTGACTTGTCATGCAAGTCATTACGATTACAACGATATGTAACATGTATAACTTTTATATTATCTGATGGCTTTTAAAAAATTCAAACCATTGTTAACAAATATACTGTATGTTCCTTAAAATCGCCCTATTCCCAGGCTTATAACGCTTTTATCCTTTGGTCTATGGGGCTGTGTCAGGTGTCATTTTTTGCGCCATGATGTTTACTTTCTATCGGTACCTTGTTTGTGCATTTACGACTTTTTGATCACTTTTTATTACATTTTTTCTTGATTTGATGTGACCAAAAATGCACAATTTTGCCCTTTGGAATTTTTTTGCGCTGACGCCGTTTACCGTGCGAGATCAGGAATGTGATTAATAAGCATGGGCGATTACGCGCGCGGCGATAGCAAACATGTTAATTTATTTGTTTATTTATGTATTTATATTTATAAAATAGGAAAAGGGGGTGATTTGAACTTTTAATAGGGGAGGGGATTTTTTATTAATAAAAAAACATTTTTACATTTTTTTTTACTGCAACTGATAGTCCCACTGGGGGACTTGTATATACACAGCATTGATCTCTCATAGAGATCAATGCTGTGTATATACACAGCAAAGATCCATTAGATTGGTGATAGATTGCTGTGGCCTGTTGCAGGCCACAGCAATCTATTGCCGAGGCGGGATCAGCGTCATTGCGACGCTGAGGCCCAGCATGGGCAGAAGAACGGATCCGACCCACTAGACACCAGGGATGTGAAGTGTAAAGCAGTTAATTAATTAACGGGACCCGTGCTGGCTAATAGAGGCACTGTCCGGCTGCATATTGCAGCCGGGAGTGGTGCTGTTCAGAGCGGGGTCCCGGCGGGACCCCTCTCTGAACTCCCCCTGCTTGATTTGTGCCTAACTTTGCCTCAGTAGCTGCTCCTTTGTCCTACTTAACAAAAGGGGAGAAATCGGTAATGGTAACATGGACCCCAGAAGCAGAAAAGGCATTCCAAAGCCTTAAGTCAGCTCTGTGCCAACAACCTGTATTGGTTACCCCTAACTTTAAACGAGAATTTCTGGTAGACAGACGCTTCTGATTCAGGGTTGGGGGCTGTGTTGTCACAAATAATAAATGGGGAGGAACATCCTGTCATGTATTTGAGTAGAAAGCTAACTCCGGCTGAGAAAAACGATGCCATTGTAGAACGTGAGTGTCTAGCAGTCAAGTGGGCACTATTACCTGCTTGGCAGAAAATTTAGGCTAGTCACAGACCATGTCCCTCTCACCTGGATGAAGCAAAACAAGGAGAGAAATGCGAGGATGACTAGGTGGTTCCTGTCCCTGCAAAATTTTAATTTCTCGGAACACAGGCCAGGGAAATTACAGGGAAATGCGGACGCACTGTCAAGAGTTCATTGCCTGTAATCTGAAAATGCCAAGCCCTCCAGTCAGGTGAATGGAAAAATACTGGAGGGGGTGTACATCTCACTCAGGCTACAGGTAGGTTTAGTAGTGGGACCTGACATTCCCTCCCCACTCCAGTACACACCTTGCGCACAGGTGTAAGCAGGAGCTAATCACTCCAGCTCATAAAAGGCAGCTCAGAGGGCTAAATATTGCTGAGAGCCTGGAAGCCACTGAACTGTTCAGACACTGTTGTTTATTTCTGTTTGGTTGAGTAAGGTGAGACCTCTGTTTAGTTAGAGCCCAGCCGGGCAGGACTTTATATCCTGTTTTTGCACAGTGCTGCTAAGTTTGTTTTTGTCTGGAATTTTATATGCCACAATAAAGCCAAGTTGGAGTTTTTATGTTAAATTGGCATTAGGACTGCTTTATTTTCGCTACCCCTACTAAAGATCTCTACTATATCTATCTTTATGAGAAACTATTCAATATAACTTGTACTTTATTGAATTAAATCTCTGCTCTGTCCATGTTAAAGTGACTGTACCACCAGGCCCAGGCTGAAGCACTGGAGGTGGGCCGGCCCTGGGAGGAACCCCCGCCCCTCTATGATAGGGTTCCATTGATTCTAATGGAGTCACATCATGGAGGGGCTGGGGTTTATTCCCACTAAGGGTGTGTCAGCCCGCCTCCAGTGCTTCTGCCTGGGCCTGGTGGTACAGTCATTTTAAGGAGTCCAGTCCATTGAGAGGCAGTATTCACTGGACTCCTTAACATCAGCACCCGGCTAACTTGGTACAGCAGGTGGGGGGACACAGAGCACTGAACCCTGATTGGCTACACGCCACAAAGCCAGTCAGGGTTTAGTGCTCTGCTGCTAATAGGAGAGCCGACGCCGGCCCGGTATGGTGACGTCACCGAACCGGAAGAAGAGGATCCGCGAGTCGCAGCCCGGACCATCACGTGACCGGACCGGAGATCTCCTTGGGGGGCCAAAAACGGACAGGTAAGTATATTAGGAAAGGGTTAACCTTGGTTAACCCTTTCCATTGCTAATTTATAGATTTTCCCTGGAATACCCCTTTAATTTACAAACAGTTTTTTTTTCATCTATAGTTTAAATCACCTACAGGTACATAACAAAGTTTGAGTAGTTCCCTTGGTAGCCTTACCAGAGGTTTACTAGCCCAGCATGGCTAGCCTGCAAAAAAAGGATAACACTGACAGGAACAGAATCTGCATACACTCTCTTACTCGGAAAGTCTCTCAGCAGGAACCACTGGTGTATACACTGACTTTAAATTCTGGCCTACTCCACCTACACTTGTAGACTTTTGGGAGCTTGGTGCTTGGTGGGGAGGACATGAGGTGACAAGAAAAGTTTTAGGTGACCTTTAACCCCTTAGGGACCAAGCCTGTTTGGGCCTTAATGACCAGGCTCATTTTTCAAAATCTGACCTGTCTCATTTTATGCGCTTATAGCTCAGTGATGCTTTAACGTACGCTAGCGATTCTGAGATTGTTTTTTCGTAACATATGGTACTTTATGTTAGTGGCAAAATTTGGTCACTGTCTTGTGTGTTTTTTGTGAAAAACATCAAAATATAATGAAAAATTTGAAAATTTTGCACTTTACGAACTTTGAAATTCTTTGCTTCTAAAAAAAAAAAAAAAAAAAGGCACATGACAAAAATTAGTTAGTAAGTCACATTACCAATATGTCCTCTTTATTCTGGCTTCATTTCATAAACATATTTCACTGTTTTAGGGTGTTACGGGGCTTAGAAATCAGCAAATTATCAAATTTTCATGAAATTTCCAAAACTGATTTTTTTAGGGACCAGTTCTTTTTTTAACTTGATTTAGGAGGCTTGTATACTGGAAACCCCCATAAGTGACCCCATTTTGGAAACTAGACAGCTTAAGGAATTAATCTAGGGGTATAATGAGCATTTTAACCCTACAGGGTCTGGAGGAAAGTATTCACAATTAGGCCGGAAAAAAATGGAAAATAGAAATTTTCCAATAATATATTTGTTAAGATTAAAGTATCTCATTTTCATAATAAACATGAGAGAAAATGCAACCCAAATTTTGTAATGCAGGTTCTCCTGAGTACAATGGTACCCCATATGTGGGCATAAACCCCTGTATGGGCACACAGCGGGGCTCAGAAGGGAAGGAGCGCCTATTAGCATTTCCAGTTCAGATTTTGCTGAAGAAGTTTCTGAGCGCCAGGTGCATTTGCAGAGCCCCTGTAGTGTCAGCAGAAAAGAACCCCCCCAAAAGTCACCCAATTTTGGAAAATACACCCCTCAAAGAATACATCTTGGGGTGTGGTGACCATTTTGACCCCACAGGTATTAGAGGAAAGTATTCAAAAGAAGACAGTAAAAATAAAAAAAAAATAGAATTTTTCCAATAATATGTTTGTTTAGTTTGAAATTTCTAAATTTCACGAGGAACAGGGGAGAAAACTCACCCCAATATATATAACGCAGGTTCTCCTGAGTAGAACTGTACCCCATATGTGGGTATAAACCACTGTATGGGCACACAGCCGGGCTCAGAAGGAAGGGAGCGCCAATTAGCATTTTCAGTTTCTGAGCGCCAGGTGCGTTTGCAGAGCCCCTGTAATGTCTACAGAATAGAACCCCTTCAAAAGTCACCCCATTTTGGGAATTACACCCCTCAAGGAATTCATCTTGGGGTGTGGTGAGCATTTTGACCCCACAGGTATTGGAGGAAAGTATTCAAAACTAGACCGTAAAAATGAAAAAAAAAATGAATTTTTCCAATAACATGTTTGTTTAGTTTTAAATTTCTCAATTTCACTAGGAACAGGGGAGAAAAAGCACCCCAAAATTTGTAACGGAGGTTCTCCTGAGTACAATGGCGGTCACTAAGGGGTTAAACGGACTGAACAGCAAGCCAACTCTCAGCTGGTGGCACATATACCATTAGCCCTTTTGCATAGTACTTCAGCTGTGCTTTTACATAAAATAGAGACATCAATAGGCGAAAATGCAGTACTACCTTCAGCCCAGTTTACACCCAACAACATGAATTCCTTCAGTACCAACCTACACATACACAGAACGAGCTGTGGCACATGGGTTCTGGGACATTACAGTAACACTCACAGGTCAGGTTGCTGCTCAGTACTGCGCTAGGAGCAGGAGGAAAATTCCTACAAGCAAGGTGCTGAAGCTGGTGACCTCACAAAATATGTGAACCCCCTGGAACTACTCTGCATATAAAGAAAGTAACCCTTCCAATATTTGCCTACTTAATAAACATCCTAAACAGCAGGCAGCCGCCAACGGGGCGACAGTCCCTTCTTATAAAGGTGTGAGGTATATGGGGAAAGGACTGACGCACAATATGGCTATGTTCACACTACGTTCAACGGATGTCGAATGCACACAGTTTATAAAATAATGGACATTGTCTGTGCGGAAATCAAAATAATGATCATGACAATTATTGTCAAAGGTCTATTTTAAACAGCGGATGTTATTTTTTAGTTGTTCACACACAGTTTTTCTTTTATCACCGACCATTCACCATTTTTACTATTAAATTCAATGGCTTTTGAATTAAAGACAGATCCAAAGGCCAATTAGTCCACTTAAACTAGAATAATGTACCAACAGCCGTCACTGCACTGAACGGCGGCCAAACACCTTTACCACAAGGTGGCAGTTCTCAAATTTCTCCATTATATTCCCTCCCCATAAAAGTAGTTTTAAAGGGGTTATCCAGCGTTACAAAAACATGGCCACTTTCTTCCAGAGAAGAAACGATCTCCTCTCCCCCCTGTGACGTGGCTCTATTAGAATCAATAAAGGGGAGGGGGTATCATCACACCAGGAGCCGGAAGGCCTATGCTACCGAAAAGACCGGGACTCCTTAAAAGACTGTGCCACCAGCATCCCGGTGTCTGTGCCGATCCTTTAAGGTATAATACCCAAAGTGATGTACCTGATGGTACATTCGCTTGAAGAGATACAAAGGCATACCGTTGGTCACTAAAAGATTAAGCATAAAAAAGAACAAATGTGAAGCCAAGAAAAGGGAAATACTCTGACAAAAGTGCATTGGGAAACCTTTCAAATAAACTGACATACAGAAATAATACTATCTATTGAATATAGTGAACTTTGTATAAAGTAGAATGTGTGCAAACAGAACTGTGATACAAAATTATAATACTTTTCCATATTACTTTCCTTAAACTTAAGGGATTCTGAATAAATAATCCAAGCTGTCATTGTTATCTACATATTGCTCTCTAGATGGAAGCTCCAAAGGTTTTATTGTTAGGATGATGGCTTTAGTTTCTTTACTGTGGGTATTTAGCGCCCTCTAGTGGAAAATGTATGTTTTACAAATATTCTCAGAACGCTCACTGCATCAGTGGCATCTGGTTATTTTAGCAAAAAACTGACAACAACTGATGGTAAATTGGGCCAGTTTCCATCAGGCTTTCCTACTGAAAAATTTAGCAACAATTGTGCAACAGTTCTGCATGCAGCAACAAGCCTCAGGCTCCAAAAATAGACACCAGTCTATCACTCATAGTGAAGCAATAGACCACACACACTCAAAAAAAAAAATACCTTGGTGATAAATTCAATCCATTGTGTTTTGAGGCGTGTGAACAGGAACAGGAAATGAGCAAACAGTTTGCTGGACATATTAATGGAGATGTATACATGTATAAAAAAAAACTGCAGATATAGGGTTTTTTTTTGTTTTTTTTTTAAACAAGTAACATACAGAATAGGGCTATGTTCACACAAGTTTTTTTTTAATCATGGCTGTTGTTGCCGATTTGCAACAACAGCCATGATTAATACAAAGCTTACGTTGTACTGCAGTTAGAGGAATCCCAGCGGGAGTGTATACACATAGGGGGACATTTATTAAGTCCGGCTTTTTTTTACGCCGGACTTAAAAATGCCCCCGCATCTCCAGCGCTACAGGGATTTATGTAGAGGCGGACTGCCTCTACATAAATCCCGTGCGCTCAGCCGAAAACCTACGCCAGCTGAGGACTGGAGTAGGTTTTCGGCGTATCTTTTGGCGGAACGGATGGTGAATCGCGCGGACTCTGAGTCCGCGCCCTCTGTTCCGCCCCCTTCACACCCCCTCCCCGCCCCCCGGCGTACTCGGCGGAAAGTGCCGATTTGCGAATATTTTATTCGCAAATCGTCCATTTGCAAATAAAATAATGCGCAAATCTGCACTTTCCGCCGAAAATCATCCTTACGCCGGATGATACATGTCCCCCATAGTATACACTCCAGCCGCAGTAAAAAACTGACACATCAATTTTGTATGGCCACCTTTCATTAAATAGCGGGTGCACAAGCCTGACAGAACACAATGGAGAGTGCGGCTCCAGCCGCACTCTCTATTGTGTTTAATGGTGAATTGGGATACGGGCATGCACAGATGCACCCACATCCCAATTCAATAAAATTGAAGTTTATCCGGCCGGTACTGTAGTACCAGCCAAGATAAACTTCACTGACACCGGCCTTTCTGTGACACGGCTAGGTCACAGAACGGCTGATGTTATGTGCTGTGTGAACCCCGCCTAACAGTGCATATATGGTAACTAAAAGTATAGTTGAGGTTTATATCTTGAGGTGACATAATCATCCTCACATTTCTGCAACTCACGGTTGCCTCTGCTGTCATGTGCTAATCAAACGTAACAAATGGAAGTGACAGGCCGCTCAGCCAACCACTGATGGTGGCACTGTCCCGGTGTTTGTCACTTCAAACACTGCAGGGAGTGAGCCGAAGCTAGCAGGACATTAGGGAGTGCAGACAAGTTTTAGACTTCACTGCGGCAATAGCATAATTAGCCATTAAAAAAGGAAGTCCCAAGAACGATAAAAAACGTCAGGCAAGCATGGGTGGTTAAAAGAAAAACAAACAGGTCCCCTGCCTTTGTTGCTTCGATCCAGGGTCCCGTTCACCGATCCCGGCTGTCATCTTCTGCAGTTAACCAGGTACGACACAGCAGCAACTTGGCAGCCTGGTGTCCCGTCCCAGGCTCTGACTCTGGCTGAGCAGGCAGTCACTCAGTCGGGGATGTGACGTTGCAACTAGTGGAGCTGCAAGAGCCCTGCTGATGTGAACAGGACCTGGGAGGGGGTGGGTGAGTTCACTTGTTTGTCATTTTCTCAACCACCCTCGCCTGCCTGCCTGCCATTTTAACAGTTTGCGGGACTTCTCCTTTAGGTTACAAACCCACTTGCTGGATCTGCTGCGAGTCTCCTTGCTGCGTTTTTGCAGCGAGACTCGCTGCAGATCCTGGCCCTATACTTTCAATAGCAGAGAAACTCGCAGCAGGGATGTACATCCCTGCTGCGATTTTGTCTGCAGCCCGCCCCATTAACCCCCGGCCGCCGGACATTATACATTATCGGGTCCCCGTTCCTGCTTGCTTTGGGGGTCCCGGTGTCTTCACGGCCCGCCCGGCCAATCAGTGCGCTGCGGCGGGGCAGCGCACTGATTGGCCGGGCGGAACGTGCCGGGAGCCGCTGAAGCAAGCAGGAGCCGGGATCAGGTAATGTATATCGCCCCCAGCCCCCGGCCGCACAATCGCCCCCAGCCCCGCAGCCCCCGACCGCACCATCACCCGCAGCCCCCGGCCGCACGATCGCCCCCAGCCCTGCAGCCCAGGGGAATAAATAAGGAGTTCCAGTTCTCAGTTAGTATATTTGCTGTGTTAGAGGAAAAAATGTATAAAATGGAATATCTGCCCAAAAAAAAAAAAGAAATTTTTAAATTTCCCCTGCAACTTGCTTAAATTTCTGCGAAACATCTAAAGGGTTAATAAACTTATGAACTGCTACTTTGAATACTTTGAGGGGTGCAGTTTTTACAATGGAGGGATTTATGGGGGTAACTAACATTACGGCCCCACAAATCCACTTCAGAACTGAACTGGTCCCTAATAAAATCAGAATTTGAAATTTTCATGAAAATTTGAAAACTTGCTGCAAACTTTCGAAGCCCTCTAACATCCTAAAAACTAAAAGGACATTCACTAAATGATGTCACCATAAAGTAGACATGTTGTAGATGTTGCAGTAATAATTAGTTCATGTGGCATGACTATCTGTCTTAGAAACCAAAGTATACTATAAACATAAAGAGGAATAGGTCACGAAAAAACAATCTCAGAATAAGCGAGATAGTTAAAAGCATTGCAGAGTTATCACTACGTAGAGAGACAGGTCAGGTTTGAAAAATAGGCCCTGAGCATTAACCCCTAGATGAACCTGGGCATACCCGTATGTCCTGGGTCGCCTAGGAGACTTCAGAGCCGGGGCCGCCGCGGTCCTGGGTGCCACTTGTAGCCTGGGATATTATGGGGCACGGTCCGATCGCCGTGCCAGCTAACTAAGCATTAAGATGCAGCTGTCAAAGTTGACAGCTGCATCTGAATACTTCTTGCAGCCGTTCGTTAGTGGCATAGTGGGGGGCTCACCACGGGCGGATTAACTTTACCATAGGCTCCGGGCTCTTCACCAAGAAATATGATATAGTGGGGATAAGCGAGACATGGCTGGACGAGACCTATGACTGGGCCGTTAATATCCAGGGTTATAGTCTATTCAGAAATGACCGTAAAAATAAGAAAGGGGGAGGGGTCTGTCTATATGTTAAATCATGCCTTAAGCCTATTCTGCGGGAGGATATATGTGATGATAATGTGGAGTCTCTTTGGGTAGAAATAAGGGGAGGGACAAAGAATAATAAAATTCTTATAGGAGTGAGTTATAAACCTCCAAGTATAGTGGAAGAATCAGAAAATCTTCTTATAAGACAAATAGATGCGGCAGCAAAGCAGGGGGAAGTCATTATTATGGGGGACTTTAACTACCCAAATATCAACTGGAAAGCAGAAACCTGCAGCTCCAGGAAGGGAAGCGTGTTTTTGGAAATAGTAAAAGATAATTACCTTTCCCAACTAGTAGAGGAACCAACAAGAGGGGGGGCCCTTCTGGACCTGATCTTAACCAATAGGCCCGACAGAATATCAAAAATAGAGGTGGGGGGTCACCTAGGTAATAGTGACCATAACATAGTAAGTTTTCAATTATCCTTCAATAAAATGATTAGCAGAGGGGCTACAAAAACATTAAATTTCAGGAAGGCTAATTTCCAAAAACTAAGAGAGGACCTTGGGAACATAGACTGGGACAATGCCTTCAGAAATAAAAGTACACAAGAGAAATGGGACATATTTAAGAGCATCCTGGGTAAATCGTGTGAACGACACATACCATATGGGAATAAACGTAGTAGAAATAAGAGAAATCCAATGTGGTTAACTACAGCTGTAAGGGGTGCAATAAATGATAAGAAACAAGCATTCAGACTACTAAAACAAGAAGGTAGTGGGGAAGCATTGAGCAACTATAGACAGAAGAATAGAATGTGTAAAACGCAAATAAAAGAAGCAAAAATAGCAACAGAAAGAAGGATAGCCACAGAAAGTAAAACAAATCCCAAAATGTTCTTCACCTATATAAATAACAAAAGACTTAAAACCGAAAATGTTGGTCCCCTCAAAAATAATCTGGGTGTAATGGTGGAGGGGGAAGAGGAAAAGGCCAATCTACTAAATACATTCTTCTCTACTGTATTCACAGAGGAGAATCCCATAACAGACGACATGACTAGGGATAATGTTAATCCTCCCATAAATCTCACCTGCCTAACACAACAAGAAGTGGGGAAACGCCTTAAAAACATTAAAATCCATAAGTCACCGGGCCCAGAAGGTATCCATCCTAGAGTTTTGCAAGAATTAAATACTGTGTTGGACAGACCGTTATTCCTATTATTTAAAGATTCTATTACGACAGGGATTCTTCCACAGGACTGGCGCATAGCTAATGTGGTACCAATATTCAAGAAGGGGTCAAGGAGTGATCCTGGAAACTACAGGCCTGTAAGTCTAACATCTATAGTAGGTAAAGTATTTGAGGGGATTGTAAGAGATGCTATACTGGAGTATCTTAATGAAAATAATCTTATGACGCAGCACCAGCATGGATTTATGAGGGATCGGTCCTGTCAGACTAATCTGATCGGCTTCTATGAAGAGGTAAGTTATAGACTGGACCTGGGGGAGGCTGTGGATGTTGTGTATCTGGACTTTTCAAAGGCATTTGATACTGTGCCGCATGAAAGGTTGGTCTACAAAATGAGGATACTGGGACTCGGGGAAAACGTATGCAAATGGGTAAGTAACTGGTTGTGTGATAGAAAACAGAGGGTGGTCATTGATGGAACATATTCAGATTGGGTTTTAGTTACTAGTGGGGTACCACAGGGGTCAGTGTTGGGTCCACTTCTTTTTAATATTTTTATTAATGATCTTGTAGAGGGGCTACAGAGTAGAATCTCCATTTTTGCAGATGATACTAAACTGGGTAAAGTAATCAGTACAGAGGAGGATAATATCATATTACAGAGGGATTTGGAGAAGCTAGAGGCTTGGGCGGAGAAATGGCAAATGAAGTTTAATGTGGATAAATGTAAGGTTATGCATTTGGGCCATAGAAATAATAAGTACAGTTATGTGCTAAATAATAAAACACTGGGTAAAACTACTTCCGAAAAGGACCTGGGGGTATTGGTGGACAGTAAACTCAACTTTAGTGATCAGTGCCAGGCAGCAGCTGCCAAGGCTAATAAAATAATGGGGTGCATCAAAAGAGGTATAGATGCTAAAGATGAGAACATAGTTTTGCCTCTTTATAAATCACTGGTCAGACCACACATGGAATACTGTGTACAGTTTTGGGCACCGGTATATAAGAAGGACACAGCTGAACTAGAGCGGGTGCAGAGGAGGGCAACAAAGGTCATTAAGGGAATGGGTGGGTTACAGTACCAGGACAGGTTATCACGCTTGGGGTTATTTACGCTAGAAAAAAGACGTCTTAGGGGCGATCTGATCACAATGTACAAATATATGAATGGACAGTACAGAGATTTTTGTAGTGGTCTTTTTACTCCTAGGTCTGTAACAATGACAAGGGGGCATCCTCTACGTCTAGAGGAAAGAAGATTTCATCATCAGCATCGACGCGGGTTCTTTACTGTACGAGCGGTAAGACTGTGGAACTCTCTGCCACATGATGTTGTCATGGCTGATTCATTAAATAAGTTCAAGGGAGGCCTGGATGATTTTCTTGAAAAATATAATATTACAAGTTATGGGCATTAGATTTCTGGTGATACGTTGATCCGGGGATTGTTCTGGTTGCCATTGCAGTCGGGGGAGGGGGGGGGGGGAGTTTCTCCCTGTGGTGGGGCGTTTGTCTTCTGCCCCATAGGGGTTTTTCGCCTTCCTGGATCAACACAGTAGGATTTTCCTAGGTTGAACCTGATGGACTCTTGTCTTCTTTCAACCTTATTTACTATGTTACTATGTTAATATGTAAGCCTGGGCCCCCCAACCCCACTGTAACTATGGCCACACAAGCTTGGTGTTCATAGTACAGGATAAATAATGTCATAATAATTTGTGCAAAATCACGAAAAAAGTTGCAATTTTCTTTGCAAGTCAAGGCAGAATTGTAGCCAGGAGACAATACATCCCTAAAGTACAAGTCTGTTTGGGTGGCCATGGGCCCCCCAGGAGCTCAGGGCCCCGGGCTACCACCCAAAACGGACCTATTATAATACGCTACTGGGGCTCGCCACCCAACGACGTTGTCGCAGAGGAGCGCTGTCCCTGAACTAATTATGCTCATAATCCAAGGCACCACTGTATATATATATATATATATATATATATATATATATATATAGAGAGAGAGAGAGAGAGAGAGAGAGAGAGAGAGAGAGAGAGAGGAAATATAGTGCTTAAGGTGATTAAATGGACTTCACATGTACATGGCGATGATATACAATCACATAACTATATAACCATGATTAAATAAAGTGCAAGTGCGCATAGTAATAACATGAGCATGATTATCGTTATAAATACAAGATTAAAGCTGCATGAGGGTAATTGTGTGTTGAATGTGGATTAATCCAAAAAATGTGAATTTACCAGCACTATAGAAGGAATGTAACCTATGGTCCTTTTGGGAGTTTACATTTGATTGCAGAGCTGCAGTAGTATATGGAGTCATTCAAAGTGCATGTGCTAACAAATAAAAAATAAATTATAACATATACCAAGCACCTTGCTAAGCGCACAAGCATAGTCACATTGCACATAGTTACAGTGACTATGCTTGTGCGCTTAGCAAGGTGCTTGGTATATGTTATAATTTATTTCTTATTTATCAGCACATGCACTTTAAAATGACTCCATATACTACTGCAGCTCTGCAATCAAATGTGAACTCCCACAAGGACCATAGGTTACAATCTATCTATAGTGCTGGTAAATTCACATTTTTTGGATTAATCCACATTCAACACACCAATTACTTTTGTGCGGCTTTAATCATGTATTTATAGCGATAATTATGTTCATGTTATTACTATGCGCACTTGCACTTTATTTAATCACGGTTATATAGTTATGTGATTGTGTATCATCGCCATGTACATGTACTGTTGCCTTTCTATCAGCTCGAACCAGTCTGCCCATTCTCCTCTGACCTCTGGCATCAAAAAGGCATTTCCGCCCATAGAACTGCCGCTCACTGGATGTTTTTTCTTTTTCGGACCATTCTCTGTAAACCCTAGAGATGGTTGTGCGTGAAAATCCCAGTAGATCAGCAGTTTCTGAAATACTCAGACCAGCCCTTCTGGCACCAACAACCATGTCACGTTCAAAGGCACTCAAATCACCTTTCTTCCCCATACTGATGCTCCGTTTGAACTGCAGGAGATTGTCTTGACCATGTCTACATGCCTACATGCCTAAGTTGCCGCCATGTGATTGGCTGATTAGAAATTAAGTGGTAACGTGCAGTCGGACAGGTGTACCTAATAAAATGGCCGGTGAGTATATATATATATATATATATATATATATATATATATCCCCATTTGTCCCACATGCTGGTACCTAAGGGTCCATTTACACAGAAAGATTATCTGACAGATTATCTGCCAAAGATTTGAAGCCAAAGCCAGGAACAGACCATAAACAGAGATCAGATCAAAAAGAAAAGCCTAAGATTTATCCTCTTTTCAAATCCAGCCCTGGCTTTGGCTTCAAATCTTTGTCAGATAATCTTTCTGTGTAAATGGACCCTAATGGTGCATTTACACAGGCAGATTTATCTGACAGATTTTGGAAGCCAAAGCCAGGAATGGATTTGAAAAGTGAAGAAATCTCAGTCTTTCCTTTATGACCCGTTCCCTGTATATGATCTGTTCCTGCCTTTGGCTTCAAAAATCTGTCAGATAAATCTGCCTGTGTAAACGCACCATAATGCTAAGTTTACACAAGGCGATTATTGGCCCGATCGTACGATTAACGATTTCGAAGTAACAATTTCTTTTTATAACGAACAGCGTTTAGACGGTACCATATATCAAACGGAAAAATCGTTTTGCTATCGTTTTGCGATCGCGCGCCCCCAGCTCGCCCGCCCGCAGCATGCCCCCCCGCTCGACTGCAGCCCCCTGCGCCGCCCCGATTGCCACCCCTGCCGCTCTGATCGCCACCCCCGCCACTCCGATCGCTCCCCTGGCGCCGCTCCGACCGCCCCCCCTTGCCGCCGCTCCGATCGCCTCCACTGCCGCCGCTCCGATCGCCGTGCATTGATTGGCTGAAGGGGGGAGCAGGGAATTTCAAACGGCTCCCCTTCAGCCAATCAGAGCTGAAGAGGAGCACTGATTGGCTGAAGAGGAGCCGTTTGAAATTTCCAGCTCATCTCTTCAGCCAATCAATGCGCTGAAGAGGGGAGCCGGGGATCTCGAAGACCTGCTGCACGGAGCAGGTAACGTATGCTCTTGGCCGTGGCGGTGGGGGCAATCGGATAGGCGGCGATTGGAGCGGCGACGGGGGGGCAATTGGAGCGGCGGCGGGTGGGGGTGGCGATCAGAGCGGCGGGGGTGGCGATCAGAGCGGCGGTGGGGGTGGCGATCAGAGTGGCGGCAGGGGTGTCGATCGAGCCGGCCCAGGGGGCTGCTGATCAGCGGGGGGGCGGGCTGCCAGCGGGGGGGTGGGCGATCGACGATTTATGAACATGTTAAAAGATCAAAATGGGGGGGGGGGGGGGCGTGTCTGGCCGCTCAGCGTGATGGCCGCTTAACAGAGGAGCTCCGCTCATCACCGCCTGCTTAATCAGCTTTCCGCCCGCTGAAGCACCCGTTCGCCCGTCCCTATCTGCCGGTGACCCACATAAGACTGCCGGGAGGCTGCTGCGCTTGTCTCCCGCTGCGTGGAAGGCCCCAGAGACTGCAGAGAAAGGACCTGGGAGCTGAGCAGACGGCTGCGCCCGCCATCTTGTTAGGTGCAGTACTATAGCGCCGGGGTCACGTGCCGCAAAGAAAGAGCCGGTGCTGTTCTCCACAGGACGCCGGTACATGGAGGGTGCAGGATCCAGCCCGGCACACGATTCAGCCCCGCATCTTGCCTAGACCCATTTCCCGGACGGGAGCCCAGTGAGTAACGGCGCCCAGCGCCATCTTAAAACCACCCTCTGACGGTCCTGCCGAGGTCAGGAGATTACAGAGGGGAGCCCTCCACAGTGACTGAAAGAGTAGAGACAGGTGCCCCTCTGCACCCAGCCGCACTACTACTCCTGCCAGGCATATACTCCTCTGGGACTACTCCCTCCTGACCTCCCCAACCTATTGCATATTGGCAGGGACCCACCGCCATATTACATACTAGCGTGCTGGAGTGCACAGGCCCACAGACTCCTTCCCTCTCGAGGGACGCAGATCCTCTCCCTGCAACTCCACAACCCCTGCATCAACAGTCTCTGCTGCAATATTTTGCCCCTAAACATATGACATTAACTCTATTAAGAAGGGCCCTGCAGCCCATACCAGACAGCATATGGGTAGACATTCGCATGAAGATGACTATAGCCTGACTCCCTCTGCACTAGCCCCTGGAAAAGGATGGCGTTCCTCCTCTGAATCCCTGCAAGAAGAAGTAGTTGAGCAACACGGGTCCCCACTTTACTGCAAGCCCTACCTACTAAAGCAGATTTCCAGGCCCTGATTACTGAGGTGAGGGAGGCATGTAGGGCTGAAATTGCGCATATTCGTAAAGATCTAAAACATGTCGCAGAGCGGAATGACGGCTTGGAGCATGCCCATGATGATACTAGGAAATATGTCACCAACCTCCAAAAACATGTGGCGCTTACCACTACCCATCTGCAAGGATTTGGACAATAGGGGCAGGAGACACAATATAAGGGTCAGAGGCCTTCCTGAAGCATTCCCTGAGGACCTTCCCACAGTGCTGCAGACTATATTTAATGGGATCTTGGGATACCCCGAAGAGGCTACCATTCAGCTAGATCGAGCGCGCAGAGCCCTCCGACCTAGGAATGCTACCACACAACCTAGAGATGTCATATGTTGTGTCACTGACTACGTCACCAAAGAACTGATTATGAATAAGGCACGGCAATTGGATGTCATCACATACCAGGGACACACTGTACAACTCTTTCTGGATCTGTCGTGGCTAACACTGCAGAAGAGACGCCACCTAAAACCTCTACTGAATTTACTGCGAGACCATAACATCCCCTATAGGTGGGGGTTCCCATTTGCGCTTATTGCCCGGAGAAATGGCCAAACGGTAACGTTAGTTTCCTACGCAGATCTGGATGACTTTTGTGGGACACTGGAACTTCCTTGCCCGGATATCCTGGACTGGGAGATCCTGCTCCCACCTAGACCCCCGCCACCCGAGTGGCAGAGGGTGGAATCACAGAAGAGGAAGTCTACCTCATCCAAATAGCCTCCGGCACCTTCCCCTCATTGATGACTCAGACTTTACCTCACTGTAATAATGTTACCTCCAGGACTCTAGGAGTTAATATGCCTCAGGGAATGATACTCTATCTGTCTACTTTCTGCTTATCTCGTGATGGACACTGGGATGCTGGAGTTGCACTTTTGTTTTTGGCTCTTTCACTATAGTTTGCTGTTTTGTGTGCTTGATGGGGTTCGGGTATAATGGGTTCAAGTGATGTACCTGGCACTAGATTAGTGCCAAGATAGTTAAGACATTTACGCTCATTTGGTGGTTGAGCGTCCTCCTGTTGAGAGTATATAAATCATAGTTTTTACACTATTCTCTGATAGTTTTTGCTGGGCTAGTCCAGACATTTCCCCCCGCCCCCCCCCCTTCTCCTAGGGGTGTTTTTTCATTTTTGGGCTCACTGGATCCCCCCTTTTCCCCGCTGGGGTTAGGGGGGTCTGGTTGATCCCCTACTTTTGTCTGCCTGTCATTACTTGACCCCATTGTAGGAGTTCCAGAGTATCCTTACGAATTATTTGTGAGGTTCCCTGGTTTAGTCGATTGGGAATTTAATTTTTTCATTAATACTGTTTTTCCTCTTGATTATTTTTTTCATGTTGTTTTTCTCTTTACCTTAGTTTGTGTATACCCCTGTCTTTCGTCCATCACCTCCCTCGTGTGTTCATCCTTAACCCCCTCCCCCCCCTCCCCCCCCCTACGGACGATGTCTTCTTAGTCTCTGGTGAGTACACATTTCTTTTTCTTGGTCTGGGGATAGGTGATACTGCGCTTTTGGGAAATGGTTCGACTGCTCTCCTTAAATGTACGTGGCCTAAATACTAACGCAAAACGTAGACTAGCTCTAACTGAGTTTACTTCCTCTAAGGCTGAGGTGATTTTCTTGCAGGAAACCCATTATGATTCCGCTGGCAACTTCAATTTTGCTAAACATAAGTTCCCCATCTCATATTCTGCATGCTGCAATAGGAAAAAAGCGGGAGTAGCGGTCCTGTTATCCAGACATTGCCCCATCCAAATTTCTACTGCAGATATAGACCCTGCTGGCCGCTACGTAGTACTCCAGGGTTCTTACAGGGGTTCCCCAATTGTCTTATGTAATGTCTACGTGCCTAACACCCACCAAATAAGATTTCTTCGTAAGCTCCTCCTGAAACTCTCGTGGCTACCCCCCTCCACACTCATACTGGGGGGAGACTTTAATATGATATTCTCTGAACAAATGGATCGCTTCTCCCTGACGCACCCACGAACCCCTCCCTCTTCCGCTAGCCTGGCTAGGGACTTCCGCAAACTAATGAGATAATACTCCTTATATGATTTATGGCGGATTAACCACCCCAGGGATAAGTCCTACTCTTTTTACTCGCCCCCACACAAAACCTTCACTAGAATAGACTACTTTTTCAGTAATATTATGGGACTTCGGCATATGTCAGATGCATCTATGGGCCTTATCTCCTGGTCTGACCATGCCCCCATCTTATTAGATCTTAAAGATAATGTCCCTGGGGCGAGGGCCTGTCATTGGCGTCTCAATGAGTCGCTACTTAAAACTCCCCACTTAAGAGACTCCCTTTCGTCCTCCCTGACAGCCTACTTTACAGAGAACTTGGGCTCTGTGGGGTCCCCGGTGGTCTTGTGGGAGGCCCATAAGGCGGTTATGAGGGGGCACTGTATTTCTCTTAGCTCCAAGCTGAAGAAAGACAGGAACCATATGATAGAGAAGTTCTCTGCCCAGTTGCGAAAATTTGAAGCTGATTTACTAGCCGCTCCTTCACTGCCTTTGCTTAGGAAGGTCATTGGCCTTCGCGCAAAAGTGAAGAACCTGGCTATGCACAAGGTTAAGAAGTTACTTCTCTATACCAGACAAAAGTATTATGAAAGAGGGAATAAAGCCCATACATTGTTAGCCAAACAGCTTTGCGATCGTACTGAGCAGCAAACTCCTCATGCACTGAGAGATGGGGACGGTACTATGCTCCATGATCCCTCAGCCATAGCTGAAAAGTTCCGGGATTACTTTGCCCGCCTCTACCACTTGCCCTCCACACTACCTGGGGACACCGCAGAACGCTCTCGGCTCTTTGATGAGTTCCTTGCGGAGTGTCGCCTCCCCAGACTGCCGCCGGAAGCGCAGGAGGCTCTAAATGCAGATGTGTCCGCAGAGGAACTGGGGGACATAATGAAAGACCTACCCACCGGTAAATCCCCCGGACCTGATGGTCTTACGTATCTATACTACCGTACCTTTGCGTCAATCCTAACTCCCCACTTACTAAATCTTTTTAATGCGTTTCTGGCAGGAACCCCCCTTCCTGCGACACTGACACATGCCCACATATCCCTAATCCCCAAACTAGGTAAAGACCCGGTGGACTGTGGTAGCTACCGCCCTATTGCCCTCTTAAATGCTGATCTTAAACTGTTCACTAAGGTTCTTGCCACCCGCCTGTCGGCATGGCTGCCACAGCTCATTGACAAGGACCAGGTTGGATTTGTCCCGTGTCGACAGGGGGGTGACAACACTAGAAGAGTTGTTGACTTGATAGATGCGGTCAATAAGGAAGATGGATCGGCCTTGCTGTTAGGCCTTGACGCAGAAAAGGCCTTCGACCGCCTGAGTTGGCCGTTCATGACACGGGTCTTGGAATCGTTTGGTATACGTGGAGCCTTCCTCAGAGCGGTCAACAGCCTATACTCTTCCCCCACGGCCTCTATAAAATTCCCCCATGCTATGTCCGGAACTATCACTATCCATAATGGCACCCGCCAGGGGTGCCCGCTTTCACCGCTAATTTTTGTGATGTGCATTGAGCCGCTGGCGGCGGCCATTAGGAATCATCCGGACATCCACGGAATACAAATCCGTGGGAGGGACTACAAGCTATCCCTCTTTGCGGATGATGTATTACTTACCTTAACTCAGCCACATATTTCCCTCCCCAACCTTCATACCCTTCTGACTCGTTTCGGCCGCCTATCCGGGTATAAGGTGAACGCGTCCAAAACGGAAGCCCTACCGATTAATATCCCCTACCAGTTGTTAAATACCCTGAAAGGAAATTTTACCTATAACTGGAGAAGCACCTCACTCAAGTACCTGGGGGTCCAAATTACAAATTCTTACTCTTCTCTCTACACTCATAATTTTCCAAAGCTATTTGCGGAGATCCGGAGCTTACTAGATAAATGGAATTCACTCCCCATTTCCCTGCTCGGGAGAGTAGCGGCGGTCAAGATGACAATCTTACCGAAAATCTTATACTACTTTGAGACTCTTCCAGTCCAGGTCCCTATGAGTGCTTTGAAGGCAATCCAAGCCTCCATCTTGCGTTTCGTGTGGGCTCATAAGCGTCACAGAATAGCTAAAAATATTTTGCAAGCTCCCAAGTCTTCAGGAGGTCTGGCTCTCCCTGACTTGGTTTGTTACTACTGGGCGGCACATCTCCGCCACATACCTGCTTAGTCAGCGCATTTAGCCTACACAAAATGGATGTTATTGGAGAAATTATGGATAGCACCTGCTCACCCCAACTCCTTCTTGTGGTCCACTTCCGACACTCCCCCCCAGGGACCAGCCTTGGGACCTATGACTCACATAAGACAAATTTGGCGTACTTGTATCAGAAAATTTCCTTTAGTCTCCAAATGCTCCCCGATGACCTCGTTCCTCTTTCACACGGGCCTCCCGGATAGCCTGACGAGTGGTATGTCTAGAGTTTGGCACGCTAACAAGCTGTTTCGGTTTGCAGACATTGTCGACCCGAGAGACCGGACCCTCTTACCTTACTCCTCCTTGGCTGCTAAGTATGACCTACCTCCCACAGCGCAGTATTAGTATCTTCAGATAAAGCATTTTATGCTTACGCTCTTCTCTTCTACTAAGGTCTCTCTCCCCACAGACTTTGAGAAGCTGTGTAAAGCGGGAGTTTCCACCAAGGGCCTTATCTCTGATATATACTGTATTTTAAAGAGCCCTCCCCCTGATGAGGACGTGAGATACCCCTACTTGTCACGCTGGGAGGCACTATTTGGTAGACAGCTCCCTCAATCTGTATGGCGTGTGATATGGGACAGGGCTGCTAAGACCTCCATATGCACTACTTATAAAGAAAATCAATACAAGCTGATGTTGTTGTGGTATCACACGCCTGAATTCCTTCATGCCATGAATCCCACCCTAACTAATGTATGCTGAAGATGTCGGGGGGGGGGGGGGGGCTCTCTTCAACACATTTACTGGTCTTGCCCTCTAATTACCCCTTATTGGGCGATGGTGAAGGACCTGATCAGGAATGTAGCGGGCATCGAGATCGCGCTGGACCCTGTTTTCTACCTCTTTAATGTATCACCTGTGAAATTGGGGCGCAAGACCACAAAATTGTTGCTTCACATACTCACAGCGGCACGGTGTCTAGTAGCCAGGTTCTGGAGAAGGACGGTCTCCCCCTCACAAAATGACCTATATGCCCGCATTCTGGATGTGAGAAACATGGAACAGTTAATGGACATGCTTAACAATAGATTGGATCTCCTCAAACAGGTTTGGAAACTGTGGACGTATTCTGGGCTGAAAAGGAGTCCAATAACGTCAGGCCTCATCGAAATACTGATCCCCCAGACGATAGTGGACCCCCTCTGTAGCCTTTCCTCCTGTGACCTCTGTCCTGTCTCTCCCCCATTCCCCCCCCCCCCCCCCCCCCCCCGATCTATCTGGTTTCAACTGTGTGTTTTTCTTTTGGTTTTCTGTCAGAAGTGACGTAGGCAACATTATCATCTCTTTATACACGTGATTATAGGTTTCGGCCTCACTTTTGTACTGTGTTGTTCGAGTTTGCAAACTGTGTATTGGTGATGAACGGGTTGTTTGCCATATCGGCTAATGTACAAAATACAAAAGCTTTCAATAAAAATACAATAAAAAAAAAAAAGATCAAAATGAACGATTTTTCGATCGTTCGCCGCATTTACACGTACGATTATCGTTCGAATTCGCCCGATAATCGCTCCGTGTAAACCCAGCATAAGCCCCCTGGGTTGTTTTTTAATGGGTGTTTTTAATGTAATTGGATAATGAATTAATAAAGAATAAATTTTGAAATATACTATGTGTATTAACTTCTTTGGGTAGTGAAATTTGCTGGTGTTCAGTATTCAGTTTAGGATTTCACTCCTTTATTATCAGAGTAAATACGGTATTTTTTGGAATTCGTAGGTTTACTAATTTTCATTATAATTCTGTAGACTGCTGGTTATAGCCGTTTACAGCAGAGATGAAGGGGCAGAGCACACCAGTGATTGGCGGGGGTCTCAGCACCCGTACCACCACCGATAAAAACGTCTGATGTATCGCTGGGATATGTGTGAAGTTTGTTTCAATGATAGTAACACTTTAGGGTACGTTCACACCGCTAACTTGCAGTGTCAAATCCGCTGCGGATCCAGTACTGTGAATTTGAATGGGTCCCATACACACAGCAGATCCACTGCATGTATGGGACGGGCCCCTTTAACCCCCGCGCTGCTGGCCGAAAGTCTGCCCTCCCGCAGCCCTGGCCCCCTGTCCGCCCGCACCGCCGGCTGCCCCGAACATACGGCGGCACGGGGGTTAAAGGGGCTGGGTCCCATACACGCAGCACCATTCAAATTCACAGTACTGGATCCGCAGCCGATTTCGCTGCTAACTCGCAGCGTCAAATCCGCTGTGGATCCGGTAGGTGTAAATGTACCCTTAAGAAACTTATGTGGCTAAGCTGTTTGCCAAAAAAACTGTTGTATAAGTGACTAGCTGTGTGCTAGCATCACTGGTCACATAGACAGCTACTGTATATGCAAAGTCACTGTACTAATGTGAAAGGTTAGGCGCTGGGTGGGCCCCTAGAAACAATTTCCCTGGTGGGCCCAAGGTACCCCAGTCTGACATTGTGTCAGAGTGTAAAAGCTGAAGCTCCAGAGTTAGGGAACACTGATTTATACTATGGGGGAGAAAAGAAGTAACACTATATACATGTCAGACTCTGACCTGCCAGGCCTCTCAGCCCCATAAGGACAACTAGGAAGGTACAGCAACATGAAAAACCCCACAATGCTCCATCTCTACTCACTGGTGAACTACATGTCCTGCCATGTCTCCCCTCAGGAAGACTTAGTGGGACATGTGGGTGTCACTGGCTGCCCGACTCCTCTAGGGCTCTGCTCAGCTTCACCGTTCCTCTCCTCACACTCCAGGCTTAGTGAGAGCAGTGAGACGGGAAACTCCCAGACTTCACATACTCACTGTACACGGGGTGGGGGTCGGTGATGGAGAAGGTGCCTGTCATTGATGAGGGAGGAACAGTCAATGATGGAGGAGGGGCCTGTCATTGATGAGGGAAGAGGCGTCAGTGATGGAGATGGGGCCTGTCATTGATGGAGGAGTGGTTTAAGGAACGGTGAGGGGCCTGTCACTGATGAGGAAGGAGCAGTCAGTGATGAAGGAGGGGGCTGTCAGTAATGAAGAAGGAGCAGTCAGTAATGAAAAAGGGGACTGTCAGTGTTGAGGGAGGAGCAGTTATTAAAGGAGAAGAGACCTATCAATTATGGCGAAGGTATAAGTATGCAAAAAGAGTCTGTGAAGCCTTGCCTAAGAGTCTTGAAACATGAAACTAGCCAGATATCCCTTCAGGGAAGGGCCCAGCCAAAAGGATGGCTGCTGTGAGGCGGACAGCAAAACCACCATATTAAGTGCCCCTTATTATGAGGAAGGAGCAGTCAATGATGGAGGAGGGGGCTTGTTATTGGTTAGGGAGGAGCTGTCAGTGATGAAGGAGGGGCCTGTCATTGATGAGGGAGGACCAGTCAGTGATGAGGGAAGGGCTTGTCATTGATGAGGGAGGACCAGTCAGGCATAAGGGAGGGGCCTATCATTGATGAGGGAGGACCAGTCAGTGATGAAGGAGGGGCTTGCCATTGATGAGGGAGGAGCAGTAAGTGATGAAGCAGGATCCTGTCATTGAAGAGGGAGTAGTCAGTGAAGGAGGAGGGGCCTTTCATAGATATTAAAGAAGCTATTAGTGAAGGGGGGCTGTCACTGTGAGGGAGAAACAGGCTATGATAGAGGAGGGGCCTGTCATTGGTGACTGAGAAGCAGTCAGTAATGAAGGAGGGGCCTGTTATTAATGAGGGCAGAGCGCCCAGTGATTTTAGGTCTGGACTTAAAAAAACGATCAGCTGATTATTGTTTCATTGGTTGATCGTTGTTATTGTTTCATTGGTTGATCGTTGATGGAGCGATAATCGACTGAGCTGGCTGATCATCACTCCATGTATTAGGGCCCTTAGCTCTACTGCAAAAATCTTGGCCATGGATGAATAAGTCAAAATGGAGAAGAACATATAAAATCAATCAAGAACTTTCCTGTGAAATTCCAGGAACAAGTAACATCAGAAATCCGCCATCCAAAGAAGAGAGAAAAGAAGATGATATGGGTGAATATAACAATGGCAGCAGTTGTCATGGTGTGAAACCCACCAAAGGTGACATCTATTTGGAAGAGCCTGGCAACTCTGAAGTGACCTCATCTGCTACAGTCCCCCAATCATTGGACTGCTTCACATTCTACAGTTCACTGGGTGAAGGAACCTTTGGTACTGTCCTCTGGGCAAAATACATAATCCGCAGTGAATGGGTTGCCATTAAAGAGACAGATAAGAGGTGTTTTACAGAACTCAGATACAGCTTTGAAGAACACCATGTCCTGCAACACATGAAAGCCCATACTCATGAAAGCCCATACTTGATGCATGGCTTGGCCGCCTTTCACGCATCAGACTTTGTCTATTATGTGACAGAACTGGCCAACAGAGGGGGCCTGTATCATTTTGTCGAGAAATACTGGCCTCTTGATACTGCCACAGTAAAGTTTATCACAGCCAAAGTGGTCTGTGGCACAGAATTCCTGCATAGAAAAAAATATCATCTATCAGGACCTGAAGCCAGAAGCCATTTTATGGAAAAAACAACATTGAAATAAAATTCTCTGTCCTCCATCAGACTCTACACTACCCAAAGTCCCTAACCCCCAAGACAGTTAACATCCTAAAAGGGCTTCTGTGCTGTGACCAGTTCACAGTATCATCCTGTGACTATTGACAAAGATGATGATGATGATTACTCCATGTGGACCATCACCTCCACTGATCTATTCTCTGATTTCATTTCTACTGTACTTGACCTTATTAACTGGACTTTACCTTACTTATCAGACTTGACATTAGCCACTGGATTTGACCAACACCACCTACCACCAGATTTGACGTCTCATTTGTCTCATTTCAAACGTCACATTTGATAAAATGTTTAAAAGCTTGTACTGCCCATTACACTGAGATCTCCATATTGTGTGTCGTACTAATACAATAATCTCCTTTTGCCCAAGTAGCAATAATCTCCCCTTCTGTGCCCCATGTAGCAATAATTGCCCTTTTTGTGCCCAAAGTGGCAATAATCCCTCCTCTCTTCCTGCCTTTTGGAGTTCCCAGTCTTAATATAGTCAGGCCCAAACCATGGTGATGGTCCCTTCCTAATAACTGAGGCAGGGGGGTAGGATGACCCAGGCAACACAAAGGCAGAAACAACAAAGATTAAAGTGCTGTGTCAACACCATGTGTTACAATAAAATCCACCTATATACAAGATAGACACCAGTAGTATATCGCTCTCATGGTTTAAGGTGCGTTTATCAAGGCAATACCAATATATATTTTAGATGTCAAAATCACAGTACAATACTTGGCTTGCCGCCCACCATGTTTTCTGCAGTATACTGTATGTTAGTGCACCGTGCATTACTAATATGCATGAATGAACCTGCCCAGGTCTGAGGCCTGCATGTAGACACACAATCTTCTAACTGAAATAAAACCCAACCATCTACCCTAAATGGGTGTCTGATGCCAGCAAAAAATATATAAAGCTTAACCCATAGTCATAATACATGACCACAAAAAAATTCCATCAAAAAAGCCTTGTATCCAGGCAATCACAGGTACTAGACTTCACTGGAATACAAACAAACACAGGTACTAGGCTTTACTTGTATGCAGGCAACCACATGTACTAGACCTCACTTGTATCCAGGCAACCACATGTACTAGATCTCACGTGTATCCAGGCAACCACAGGTACTAGGCTTCACTGGTATCCAGGCAACCACAGGAATTAATCTTTACTTGTATCCAGGCAACCACATGTACTAGATCTCACTTGTCTCCAGGCAACCACAGGTACTAGGCATCACTGGTATCCAGGCAACCACAGGTACTAGACCTCACTTGTATCCGGGCAACCACAGGTACTAGGCCTCACTGGTATCCAGGCAACCACAGGTACCTGGCATCACTGGCATCCAGGCAACCACAGGTACTGGGCATTACTGGTACTCTCCCCCATCATGGTTCTATAATTTTAGTCTATTTGCTGTAATACTGTTTATTTGTATATCCTGGCACACTTGACATTTTAGGTTCACAACTGCACTTGCACTTTTGTTAGATATGGTCCTTTGTTTAGATTGGTGTGCAATATATTACTGCATTGTACATTGCTACATGATTTACATGATTTCTTGCTTCAGTGCAGTTCCTGGGACAGTGGCTATGGTCCATGGTCCTATGGTGGGCAGCTGGTAAGGTGTTTTTAATCTTATTGGTTATTTCTTTTGTGTGGTGGCATTTTTTGTTAAAAAAAAAAATAAAGATTATTGTGTATTTATTTCAGTAGTGTTCTCAAGTCCATTTGCATACACGGAAATACAGAATACGAACGGAAATTTCAAGCAGAGGCCATGCAGCGGGCGCAGTATATAGTGCTGTTCTGTAATGTCCTGTACAGTATATAATGCTGCTCTGTAATGTTCTGTACAGTATATAGTACTGCTCTGTAATGTACTGTACAGTATATAATGCTGCTCTGTAATGTCCAGTACAGTATATAGTGCTGTTCTGTAATGTCCTGTACAGTATAGTGCTGTTCTTAATGTACTGTACAGTATATAGTGCTGTTCTGTAATGTACTGTACAGTATATAGTGCTGCTCTGTAATGTCCTGTACAGTATAGTGCTGCTCTGTAATGTACTGTACAGCAGGGCTGGCGTCAGCACCCGGCTTACTTGGGCATGTGCCGGGGCCCACAGCCGCTCAAGGGGCCCCCCCGGCACTTGCCCGAGTAATGATTAACCGCATGCCCTTCATGACGTCCAGGGCCTCCCTCCGCTGCGCCGCGGGGATGGATCATCGCTCTGCCCTGCTGGGGAGATCCCATGATCCATCCAGCGCTGCGGAGGGAGGCCCAGCTCAGGACGTCATGGAGGGGGAGAGTGGCGTCGCGCCGCATCCCCTCCCCGAGACTCAGGGTCGGCAGCACCCCACCCAGGTGACAGCGATGCTGACCTTGATTCCCGGGGAGGGGATGCGGCGGGACGCCACTCTCCCCTTCATGACATCCTGAGCTGGGCCTCACTCCGCAGCGCTGGATGGATCATGGGATCTCCCCAGCAGGGCAGAGCGATGATGTCATCGCACCTGCCGGATGATCCATCCCCCTGGCGCACAGAAGGGAGAGGTGAGCTAGAAGAGGGAAGACCCGTCCCCTGGCCGGATGAGGTGAGTATGCCTTTTTGTTTGTTTGTTTGAGTTACTATGGGGGATCAGCAGGGGCATTACTATGGGGGGATCAGCCGGGGACATTACTATGGGGGGATCAGCAGGGGACATTACTATGGGGGGATCAGCAGGGGCATTACTATGGGGGGATCAGCAGGGGACATTACTATGGGGGATCAGCAGGGGCATTACTATGGGGGGATCAGCAGGGGACATTACTATGGGGGGATCAGCAGGGGACATTACTATGGGGGGATCAGCAGGGGACATTACTATGGGGGATCAGCAGGGACATTACTATGGGGTGGTCAGCAGGGACATTACTATGGGGGGGTTAAGCAGGGACATTACTATGGGGGGGTTCAGCAGGGACATTACTATGGGGGGGTCAGCAGGGGCATTACTATGGGGGGATCAGCAGGGGGCATTACTATGGGGGATCAGCAGGGGTATTACTATGGGGGGATCAGCAGGGAACATTACTATGGGGGGATCAGCAGGGGACATTACTATGGGGGGGATCAGCAGGGGCATTTCTATGGGGGGATCAGCAGGGGACATTACTATGGGGGGATCAGCAGGGGAAAATACTATGGGGGATCAGCAGGGGACATTACTATGGGGGATCAGCAGGGGACATTACTATGGGGGATCAGCAGGGACATTACTATGGGGGGGTCACCAGGGACTTTACTATGGGGGGGTTCAGCAGGGACATTACTATGGGGGGGGGTTCAGCAGGGGACATTACTATGGGGGATCAGCAGGGGCATTACTATGGGGGATCAGCAGGGAACATTACTATGGGGGGATCAGCAGGGGACATTACTATGGGGGGATCAGCAGGGGCATTTCTATGGGGGGATCAGCAGGGGACATTACTATGGGGGGATCAGCAGGGGAAAATACTATGGGGGATCAGCAGGGGACATTACTATGGGGGATCAGCAGGGGACATTACTATGGGGGATCAGCAGGGACATTACTATGGGGGGGGTCAGCAGGGACATTACTATGGGGGGGTTCAGCAGGGACATTACTATGGGGGGGGATCAGCAGGGGACATTACTATGGGGGGATCAGCAGGGGACATTACTATGGGGGGGATCAGCAGGGGACATTACTATGGGGGGAACAGCAGGGGAAATTACTATGGGGGATCAGCAGGGGACATTACTATGGGGGATGAGCAGGGGACATTACTTTGGGGACAAAGGACATTTTTACTATATGGGGGGCACAGCATGAGGACATTATTACTATATTGGGGACATAGCACGGGATTCTACATACGGGACCCACATACCTCCTTACTTTACTGCACATAACACCAAGCAGCAGAATAACTACTGTATAGGAGCCTATGGGTGGGAAGGAAGTTGCTGGAAATGTGCGGAGCCTAAGATGGTTTGTCTGACAGGTTCTGAAGGGAAGAATTGTAGCTGCAAGAAATCATCATGGTGGTCTGGGCCAAATGGAGAGAAAACGGAGAGTGATCCCCTCAGATCAAAGAAGATGTCACCTGTGAGTTACTGAATTACGTTTTTTATTTCCCGGTATTTTGTCAAACTTTATTTGACCTGTATGCTGGGACCCTTCACAGCATCTCTCCATTCTGTGTAGGTGATCACAGTGTATTATATACTTATTATCCTCCTTCTGTATGAGTGTGTATATATCTCCCCATTCTGTGTAGGTATACAGCAGTGTATTATATACTTATTATCCTCCTGTATGAGTATGTATATATCTCTCCATTCTATGTAGGTATACAGCAGTGTATTATATACTTATTATCCTCCTGTATGAGTATGTATATATATGCCCAAGAGATAGATATATCAACACTCATACAGGAGGGGGGGATAATAAGTATATAATTACACTGCTGTATTCACACTCATAGAGAGAATCGAGAGATAGAGACCCGAGACCCTCTAACAATGATGCCACATAATTTGCTATACAAAGGGGCTCACTGAGGCTCTCTCGACCAAGGGCCCACAAAATCCTGGAGCCGGCCCTGCTGTACAGTATATAGTGGTGCTCTGTAATGTCCAGTACAGTATATAGTGCTGCTCTGTAATGTCCTGTACAGTATAGTGCTGCTCTGTAATGTCCAGTACAGTATATAGTGCTGTTCTGTAATGTCCTGTACAGTATATAGTGCTGTTCTGTAATGTCCTGTACAGTATATTGCTGTTCTTAATGTCCTGTACAGTATATAGTGCTGTTCTGTAATGTACTGTACAGTATATAGTGCTGCTCTGTAATGTCCTGTACAGTATAGTGCTGTTCTGTAATGTACTGTACAGTATATAGTGCTGTTCTGTAATGTACTGTACAGTATAGTGCTGCTCTGTAATGTCCTGTACAGTATACAGTGCTGTTCTGTAATATCCTGTATAGTATAGTACTGCTCTGTAATGTACTGTACAGTATATAGTGTTGCTCGGTAATGTACTGTACAGTATATAGTGCTGTTCTGTAATGTACTGTACAGTATAGTGCTGCTCTGTAACGTCCTGTACAGTATAGTGCTGGTCTGTAATGTCCTGTACAGTATATAGTGCTGTTCTTTAATGTACTGTACAGTATAGTGCTGTTCTGTAATATATTGTAAAGTGCTGTTCTGTAATGTCCTGTACAGTATATAGGGCTGCTCTGTAATGTCCTGTACAGTATATAGTGCTGCTCTGTAATGTCCTGTACAGTATATAGTGCTGTTCTGTAATGTCCTGTATAGTATAGTGTTGTTCTGTAATGTCCTGTACAGTATATAGTGCTGTTCTGTAATGTCCTGTACAGTATAGTGCTGCTCTGTAATGTACTGTACAGTATATAGTGCTGTTCTTTAATGTACTGTACAGTATAGTGCTGTTCTTTAATATATTGTAACATGCTGTTCTGTAATGTCCTGTACAGTATATAGTGCTGTTCTGTAATGTCCTGTATAGTATAGTGTTGTTCTGTAATGTCCTGTACAGTATATAGTGCTGCTCTGTAATGTCCTGTACAGTATATTGCTGTTCTGTACTGTTGTGTAGTGATTAAACTGGTCACTTTTCAATGTAATATTTGGGTACTGTAGGTTATTATGGGTGGGTGCTGGAACCAATTAAACCCACTTACATTATTTCCTATGGGAAAACACTGCTCCATTCTCAACTGCCTTCCGGAACCAATGAATTAAGTTCAAGAACAGTTTATGACTTGTCTGGCAGTGATATCTATAAATGTTCCACACTGCCAGTGGTGGCTAGTACCATGGTCTTCCAGGCTGACCCTTCACTCCAATCTCTTCTTTCCACTGATTTCAATAATGAACCTTATAGAATGGAGGCGCTCCTGGCAGGTTCTTTCAGCAGCTACTGCACTGTCATCACTCCACCTCTAAGCTCTCTAGAATGGAGGTGCTCCTGGCAGGTCCTCCCTATAGTCACTCCACATCTAAGCTCTCTAGAATAGAGGTGCTTCTGGCAGGTTCACCCTATAGTCAATCCACCTCTGACCTCTCTAGAATGGAGGCGCTCCTGGCAGGTCCTCCCTATAGTGACTGCACCTCTGGGTTTTTTAGAATAGAGGTGCTCCTGGCAGGTTCTCCCTTTAGTCACTCCACCTTTGGGCTTTCTAGAATGGAGCTGCTCCTGGCAGGTCCTCCCTATAGTCACTCCACCTCGGGGTTTTATAGAATGGAGGCGCTCCTGGCAGGTTCTCCCTATAGTCACTCCACCTCTGAGCTCTCTAGAATGAAGGCGGTCCTGGCAGGTCCTCCCTATAGTCAATTCACCTCTGACCTCTCTAGAATGGAGGCGTTCCTGGCAGGTCCTCCCTATAGTCAATCCACCTCTGACCTCTCTAGAATGGAGGCGCTCCTGGCAGGTCCTCCCTATAGGCAATCCACCTCTGACCTCTAGAATGGAGGCGCTCCTGGCAGGTCCTCCCTATAGTCACTCCCCCTCTAAGCTCTCTAGAATGGAGGTGCTCCTGGCAGGTTCTTTCAGCAGCTACTCCACTGTCATCACTCCACCTCTAAGCTTTCTAGAATGGAGGCGCTCCTGGCAGGTCCTCCCTATAGTCACTGCACCTCTGGGTTTTCTAGAATAGAGGTGCTCTTGGCAGGTCCTCCCTTTAGTCACTCCACCTCTGGGCTTTCTAGAATGGAGGCACTCCTGGCAGGTCCTCCCTATAGTCACTCCACCTCTGGGCTTTATAGAATGTAGGCACTCCTGCCAGGTTCTCGCTATAGTCACTCCACCTTTGAGCTGTCTAGAATGAAGGCGCTCCTGGCAGGTCCTCCCTATAGTCACTGCACCTCTAAGCTCTCTAGAATGGAGGTGCTCCTGGCAGGTCCTCCCTATAGTCAATCCACCTCTGAGCTCTCTAGAATGAAGGCGCTCCTGGCAGGTCCTCCCTATAGTCACTCCACCTCTGGGCTTTCTAGAATGGAAGCGCTCCTGGCAGTTCCTCCCTATAGTAACTCCACCTCTGGGCTTTATAGAATGGAGGCGCTCCTGTAAGGTTCTCCCTATAGTCACTCCACCTTTGAGCTGTCTAGAATGGAGGCGCTCCTGGCAGGTCCTCCCCATAGTCACTCCACCTCTAGGCTCTCTAGAATGGAGGTGCTCCTGGCAGGTTCTCCCTATAGTCACTCCACCTCTAAGCTCTCTAGAATGGAGGTGCTCCTGGCAGGTTCTCCCTATAGTCACTCCACCTCTGGGCGTAATAGAATGGAGGCGCTCCTGTAAGGTTCTCCCTATAGTCACTCCACCTTTGAGCTGTCTAGAATGGAGGCGCTCCTGGCAGGTCCTCCCCATAGTCACTCCACCTCTAGGCTCTCTAGAATGGAGGTGCTCCTGGCAGGTCCTCCCTATAGTCACTCCACCTCTGGGCGTAATAGAATGGAGGCGCTCCTGGCAGGTCCTCCCTATAGTCAATCCAGCTCTGAGCTCTCTAGAATGAAGGCGCTCCTGGCAGGTCCTCCCTATAGTCACTGCACCTCTGACCTCTCTAGAATGGAGGCGTTCCTGGCAGATCCTCCCTATAGTTAATCCACCTCTGACCTCTCTAGAATGGAGGTGCTCCTGGCAGGTCCTCCCTATAGTCACTCCACCTCTGAGCTCTCTAGAATGGAAGTGCTCCTGGCAGGTCCTCCCTATAGTCACTCCACCTCTGAGCTCTCTAGAATGAAAGTGCTTCTGGCAGGTCCTCCCTATAGTCACTCCACCTCTAGGCTCTCTAGAATGGAAGTGCTCCTGGCAGGTCCTCCCTATAGTCACTCCACCTCTGAGCTCTCTAGAATGGAAGTGCTTCTGGCAGGTTCTTTTAGCAGCTACTCCACTGTCATCACTCCACCTCTGAGCTCTCTAGAATGGAAGTGCTCCTGGCAGGTCCTCCATATAGTCACTGCACCTCAATAGCATCAACCTTCATACAATGGAGACGCTCCAGGCAGGTCCTATCAGCAGCCACTCCACTGTCACACTGAGCTCTGTCCAGAATGCAGTGCCTGTAGGAAGGACCTTCCACACATGGCCTCTATCCCCAATATATAAATACACTGCGCCTTATCACATTTACAGAGTAACCAACAGCTTTGACTAGGATTGTCCCGTAAGGGCCGCCGTAGCCGGATGACATCACCGCTCCATGTGACTAGGAGCTGAGCCACCGCGGCAGAGGGGCTGGCAGTGCTGGGGAGAGAGGAGAAGCGGAGAGCATCTGCGGCAGGACTCATTGCACATCTGCTAGTGTGAGTGCATTCATCCCTGGGAGCCCATTCATCTGCAGTGCAGGCGGCCATTTCTCTCATAGCCTCTTTATATACCTGCACCTGCTTCATTCATAGATCGGAGGTGCAGTGATATACAGCATACATTATACATGGCGCAGGAGCCGCTTGTGGTTAGTGCTGCAGAGCATGCACCTCATCATACTAGTGACCCCCAAGCCTCAGGGGGTGTTGTAGCCCCCTCCTGTATACTGGAGCTGCCTCCTGCTCATGCATCGTCCTCACAGCCTCCTGGCTGCCGGCTGCATGGATTTGTATCATCATCATGTAGCCTAATGCAGCCCTGTTCTTTATAGATATGGTGGATACATGTTATAATGCTGCTTGTTGGTCAGTGCATGGTATTATTCAGAATGGTGCAGGATTCCGAAGCATATGGAGCAACCAGTGAGGAGGAGCAGAGGAAGCTCAGGCATGTGTCATGCATAGGGGCTGCTGACATATCTTCTGCTGTACAGTAATGGAAGAGATTTGGCAGCCAGGTTTGCTTGATGACATATTAGAGGAGCCCAGAAAGTGCTAGCCTAGGGCTCACATGGTGTTGCATCATCCCTAGAGCTTCCTGTGGTGTGTAGTGTAAGCTGTCAGCCCTATGCACACTATACAGGCTGCACCACATGCTGAAGCACTGTCCCCAAGCCTATCTATTGCATCATGTATGTAATGTGTCTACACTTGCACAATAGGGCGCCTTTACACTGGCAAAATCCACACTAAAAGTTCTACCTGAACCTGTGTGGGTTTTTTTTTGTGGATTTGTAAAATTCCTTGTCATTTTTTGGGGGGGCACAGAACAAAATTCAAGGCGTTTTTTGAAAGCCGCACAGTTTTTTATTTTTTCTAATCAACACGTCATTGAAATTAATGGGAGATGAGATTTTTTTTAAATATGGAACTGAGTGTGGTTTCCATGTCAAAATATAGGTGGTTTTTACCATTGTAAACCAGGCCTTGGCTGCATTCACACGTTCAGTGTTTTTCGTGGTCTGTTGTTGTACCTCACTAGCTACATTGGTGATCTGTGCAAAACTGTCTGTTTAAATCCTTGTTTTTCACTGGCTGGTTAAAATTGTAGTGTACTAGTTTAAAGTGAATGTACCATCAGTCCTTGGCTGAAGCACTGGAGGCGGGCTGACCCACCCCCAGTGGGAGAAAACCCCCGACCCTCTATGACGTGACTCCATTAGAATCAACGGAGCTGTATCTTAGAGGGGTGGGGGGTTTCCTCCCACTGGGGGTTGGTCAGCCCGCCTCCAGTGCTTCAGCCCAGGACTGATGGTACATTCACTTTAAATCTGTGTTTTTCACGGATGTCACATTCATTTGCGTCTGTGAATCTCATTGATTTCTATGGGGAAATAAATGCCGTGCTTCCGCTCCAAGTTATGACATGACTTATTTTACACGGGATGGATTAGGGATCCGTGAAAGCATTGAATAGCCCAATACAAAGCAATGGGCTATAAATTTGTCAGTGCTGAAGGACCACTTCATGAAAGGTGTGAATTCAGTTTTAATGTATGGATGACTATGAAAAGGAGGAGACAACATCTGCAAGGTCTCAGCTGAAGAGAGAAATTTACAGGAGAGTTCACAAATGCAGTTTTCAGAAGAAAAAAAAAGGAGCTATGTACTGCCAGTAGTGACATATAAAATGCCATGTCTACAGTGCTTTAATTTTTGTTGTTGTTTGTTGCACTTTAGGTCAGTGACAGCATGTCGTTCAGGTACTGTAACACTAGGCATATTTAGGGGTAAAAAAGGCAATTAAAACACCAAAATTTGCGTATTTGCCTTAAAGCGACTCTGTACCCACAATCTGACCTCCCCCAAACCACTTGTACCTTCGGATAGCTGCTTTTAATCCAAGATTTGTCCTGGGGTCCGTTTGGCAGGTGATGCAGTTATTGTCCTAAAAAACAACTTTTAAACTTGCAGCCCCATGCCAAACGGGAGTATCTGTGCCCTAACTTTGCACCACCCCTCCGTCCCTCCTCCCCACCCTCTTCATCATTAGGAATGCCACTGGAACACTTTCTCCATGCTGAACATGTGCTTAACGATCCAGCCCATGTGCCGGGCTCACACAGGTGGGGAATAGGAGACAATCTGCCTGGAGCATTCCTAATGATGAGGAGGGTGGGGAGGAGGGATGGAGAGGTTGTGCCAGCCTAATGCATACGCAATGTAAGCCCGACCTTTGGGCACGGGGCTGCCAGTTTAAAAGTTTTTTTTTTTTTTTGTACAATAACTGCGTCACCTGCCGAACGGACCCCAGGACAGATCTTGGATTAAAAGCAGCTATCTGAAGGTACAAGCGGTTTGGGGGAGTCAGATTGTGGATACAGAGTCACTTTAAAAATGTTGTGAGTCAGTAGAGAATATGAAACACCATAATGTCATACCCACATGGCACTCTTTGTGATGAGCGAGTTTTGCAGCAAGATCCGCTAAGATGTAAGGACTTGGCAGTTCCTTGTGAATACATGCTCGCAACGGTTCCCTCAGACTGCTGCAAGTATGTAAATCAACAGCCCCCCTTAACCGGCTGCCGCTGTATATATTACCTGTCTTCAATCCGACTTGGTACACAGGGTCCTGGCTTCCTGCTCTCCCACCCAGCCAATCAGTGTTTTGCCCAGCCGCAGCCACTGATTGGCTGGACAGGAGAGCAGGAAGCCAGGACCCTGTGCAGCAAGTTAGAGCGGTCTGTATGCACAAGGAACTTCCAGGACTGTAGATTGTAGCGGATCTTGCTGCAAAACTCGCAGCGATCCGTCCTGTGTGAAGCTACCCAAAGGGATCCGCACTGGATTTCATTTACTGGATCCGCAGTGGATTTCATGCTGCGAGTTTGCAGCAAAATCCGCTGTGGAACCTGTAGTGTGAAGCTAAATGGGTCCCATACACGCAGCTGCCTGTATGGGACCCGGACCCTTTTACCCGCCACCCAAGGCATACATTACCTGCTCGGTGCCGCGGCTGTGTGAAGCTCCTGGCTTTCCTCTCTCCGTATCAGCCCATCAGTGCTATATATAAGGGTATAAGGGGCCGGGTTCCATACAGGCATCGGATCCGCTGCGTGTATGGGACCCATTCAGCTTCACACTACAGGATCCGCAGCGGATTACGCTGCAAACTCGCAGCGTCAAATCCGCTGCGGATCCGGTACGTGTGAAGCTACCCTTAAATAGACTTTTTATGAGGGCAAAAATAACAGCTTTGCTGGAGACCAGGGGGGGGGGCAGCATCAGGTTGGTGAGCCTCTTGGTTTCATCATTGTATGTACTGTGAAATATATATAAGGCTCATGAAGAGAGAAACACTTGACTACAGTTACGTTTTGTCCATATTGTGTAAAGTATAAACGTTCCCTAGAGTGAACTATTGAGAGCAAGTATCACCAGAGTAATTGCTCCGGAAAGGAATAGTGTGTGGTTGATTGATCCGCTCATTTGTGAAGACTTGCACTTGTCAGCAAGTTGGCTGTGTAGTACACTGACAAACAAACCTTTGACCTTACTGTCCGTGTAGTACAGTAAAATGTGTAACCTATTATTCTCCTTCACAGCATTTCATTATTCCAGTGTTTCCCAGACTTTACTCTGATCATAAATCCAGAACGCTTATTATTGGAAGAGTAATAGTCACAGTAACAATTACCTCTGAATTGGTAATAATAATATATTAGCTAAACACAAAGATTTGTAAATAGCTGGACTGGCAAGGCAATGCCCTCTGAGGGCTCTATGGGGATCAGCTGATATCATAGCGGGTAGCAAGTCTTTGTGCAGAGGAAACTTTTTATTGTGGACTTGGCAGGAAGGTGTTAACTCCACGGTTATGTTTTTGGATTCCCCTTTTTTTTCAGTAAAAGGAATCTGCATATTCTTTTTGTTTGTGACAATCCATTCAACGTAGAGTTTAGTATATGCAACATGTCTTTAGTATGGACATACCTGAGGGTGCCATTGTGCATATGTGGTCACCAAGTTTGGATTTAGGCATGGGCACCCTCACTACAGTCCGTTGATGTACTGTACTCTACATTGCACGATTTACTCTAAACTTTTATATACACTTACAGGGAGCAAGGAATTTTTATGGGTATTCCACTCAAACATAACTTGTGATATGTAGCTGCCCATGGTTAGACTAACAATTCATTCCATGTCTATTATCTATTCAGTCTCCTTTTCCCAGTTCTGAGCTGCTACTTTCTGATGAAGACAGAAAAATCTGTGTGTGAGCCTTTCTCTCTGTCTCCCCCCTCCCTTCTGAGACAACTGATGTAAACAAGTCCCTGACTGGCTTTATCTGCTACATTATAGCTTCTTTGTAATACTGAGACGGTTATTCTGCAGTCAGGTTGCTAATAAACTTAATGTGATTAACCCTCCCAGCATTACAAAGAAGCTACAGTGTTACAGATAAAGCCAGTCAGGGACTTTTTTACATCAACTGTCTCAGAAGGTAGGAGTGAGACAAAGAGAAAAGCTCACACAGCAGCTCAGAAAACAAGGGGAAGGAGACTGAATAGACAAGTTTGGAATGAATTGTTAGTCTCACCATGGGCAGCAACATATAAAATATTATGTTTGAGTGGAATACCCCAAAGAGATCATTATATTTTCAGGTCCTACATTACTTCTATCGGGGCCAATCAGGGATTCTTTAACCATTTATATGTTTTATGTTAAGTATAATAAAATGATTCTACATTTACTAATGTTACTTCCCATTTTGTTGTAGTTATTAGCTGAGTAGAGCCGACACAGCTTTTTATGGTAAATTTGGGCCATGACATTGAGTTATTTAGATATCAGCATCCCAAATGTTGCAGTATGACTCATACACTTGCTTTCTGTCCCCATCAGCTGCTTATCTGTACCAGTCACTGTGCCAGTCGTCTCCCAGTGTTTATTCTGCACGCTGGTTGCTTTAGGTTACACATAGGTGGTATTTTTGCTCTTCTTTTGTGAACTTCATATGTTTGAAATATATTACCTACTAACTAAACCTTGGGGGAACATCAGAGTGTGACAGGTGACTAACAGATTTCTAGTGTATTGTATTGTGTCTGCTTGTGCTGGGGCAGGTATAAAGCAGTGAATGCACATCAGGTATACAAAACACTGAAGCAGTAGTATCAAGCTATCAATGAAAAAACATGGAGGTATATAAGCTTAGATCAGCCTACACACTGGGGGGATATATATTACCCTAATAACTGCAATTTTTTTTTCTGTGTACCTTCATTTTTGCACAAAAATGAATTAGTGTAGTACAATTGCACAGGCTGAACCCCCTCTTTTTCAAATTTGCTGTTCGGCACTATACAGTAAATAATAGTAAGACGCATCAATAGGTTTTCACTGGAAAACCCCTTTAAATGGACAATATGAAAAAAACTTTTGGTGTGTCTGTAGGGCTACTAGACAGAGATGATTGACGACGGGGAAGTTAACTTCGCTACTGCGCTTTCCTCCCCTCTTCTGATTGGTGGGTATCTCAACCAGTGAACATTTCTGACACGTCCCTTTGACATCAGAAGTAGGATGCTGTTGGAGTTCTACTTCTGATATCTTGAGCCTGCATCTTGCATCCGTCTGAAATTACCCAGCCAAATTGGACTCCTTTGTTTTGGTGCTATTGGACCTCATTACTTGTGGCATGTCCCTGACATGTTAAGTTTTTTTGTTTTTTTTCAATCCCTCTATATTCTGGGCCTATGAGTCCAGTGGACAATGACAGAAGTAGCTGTTTGTCACCGAGTAGGATTTCCCACTAGACTCATAAACCCATAAGGAACATAACTTTAAAGGAAGAGTATATAATTTATTATAGCAACCAATCACAGCTCAGCTTTTAGTTCCAGTAAAATGAAAGCTGAGCTGCCACTGGTTGATATGGGTAGTTTACCCGCTTTGATAAGTTCAGGCCATCATCTTATTGCTGTATATCATAATGGCGGCAGCAGATAACACTCTGTGTACAATGTGTACAGTTCCCTTGAACAATACTGAGGGAGTTCTGCCTGTAGGGGTAGCCCAGTGGGGGGCTTTAAACTGGTGAAAGGGGCAAATATCTGAAAGTGTCTGACATAGTCTTTTTTGCCAATCGCAACCAATCACAGCGTTGCTCTCAATTCTTATTGTGCTCTCGAGCTGTGCTGTGATTTGTCTTGCAGTAACCGGCCCTGTTATCTTTATGCTCCATATGACTTGTGTCATGGTCACAGGATACCATACATTGACTGCCAGAAAGTATTGTAATAAGATCTCCCAGTGCTCTGTGCCGGTATCACATTCCTATTGTGATCTCTGAACAGGTTGATCCTAGCACATCTGCTCTTTAATTCCCCTCCAAACTAAAGAATAAAAACAGTGGGAGGAAAAATGTCTATAAAGAAGCCTTACTATAACAATTTACTGAAAACAGGAGCACTGCTTCGGAGATATTGTACATTGTCCTTGGGCTGACCTTGCTGCGATAATCCTCTGCTTTATCACAAGTGTTCTTGAGGAAAGCTTCTTGTATCCCTGCATCTGAATGTTTTTTCCCTCTACTTGACTGTGCGGACACACATGTAAGCAGGATAAACGCTTAAATTCTCACTTAATGGCTGAAATGTGAGACAATGTGTAAAATTAATTTACCTTCCAATAAAGAAAAACTATGTAAGAAGAATCTCACTGAGGATGAGGGTAAGTTTGTTACCCTCACCCTCTGCGCCGGTTTTATGATATTAGCAGTCTGTCTCCTATGCTAATGAGGCATTTTGGTACATCGGGGGCAGTAGCCCCGGCCCCATTGAACCATTCGGCTTCATGCTCTATAGGGAGTTATAAGCATGTTAGATACTTCCAACCTGCTGATAGTTTCCCTTTAGAGAAGCTGAATCTTTTCCTAGTTATTCTCCTAAATTCACTTGCACCAGGCTTGACATTGACTCATTAGCACCAAGCTCAGACACCTATCACAAGTGTTGTGATCATCATATTCATCAGGTAGAGGTGAGCAATGCTGGCATTCGGTTGAGCACCACTCGCTCTTGACAACAGGGAGAGGCCATTTATACACCAGTTTATTATATCTAGTAATACATTTTATCTGGAATTTAAAGGGAACCAATCAGCACGATTGTGCTGATATGGTTCCTAGCAGCACAGTATAGGTCCACTGTGCAGCTCAGGGAGCGTACCAGCCCCGTCTGCAGCTTTAGCTTTTCAAAGGGGAAAAAGTAGTTTTAATTGGGCGAGTGAGGCCGGGAGAGGGGTGGCAACTAGTCACGGCTCTCTGTCTGCCAGCACACTCCGCAAGGATAATTATAAGGATAACTGGTATCTCTGTCGGTCAATCATGCCCACACTGCAAAGATGCTAAGATGGTAGAAGAACTTATCACTTACTTACCAGATAGTATAATGCACATAGCGTGCTTGATCATATTGCAAATGTTTAATCTTACTTTTTTTTTTTTATGCAGTCTCAAAAAATGTCAAGCGAATTATCCTTAAATATTAACATCAAGGAACCTCGCTGGGACCAGAGCACGTTTGTTGGAAGAGCAAAACATTTCTTTACAGTAACCGACCCAAGAAATATCCTTCTGTCAAATGACACGCTGGAGCATGCAAGACAGATTGTTCATGACTACAGGTATGCGCTGCAAATGTGAAGGGAAGTTATACTGTTCTACATCCAACCATGCTTCTATCCCAGCTGTCATTTATCCCAGAATGATGGACACATTAGTTTTTGAATAAATGAAATACAATGTTTCTTGTACATGTGTGAAACCTGGGTTTTTCCTCATTGTCACTGCCTGTCACTGGGAATATCCATGAAAGTGCTTAAAGGGGTTGTCCGGCACTAATAAATTATTCACAGAATAACACACATTACAAAGTTATACAACTTTGTAATGTGTGTTATGTCTGTGAATGGCCCCCTTCCCCGTGTCCCACCACCCCCACCCGTGTACCCGGAAGTGTGGTGCGCTATACTCACATGTCACGTGCCGACCACGGTCTCCGATCCTCAGCAGTGACGTCTTCTTCGGGCGGACGGCGGATCTTCCCGAGTGCCGGCCGCCCTCTGCAGCATCATCCGAAGCTCAGCCGCGATTGGCTGAGCATAACTGTGCTCAGCCAATCGCAGCTGAGCAGCTGATGACGTGGCCGCGTCATCAGCCGCTCAGCCGCAATTGGCTGAGCACAGTTATGCTCAGCCAATCGCGGCTGAGCTTCGGATGACGCTGCAGAGGGCGGCCGGCACTCGGGAAGATCCGCCGGCCGCCCGAAGAAGACGTCACTGCTGAGGATCGGAGACCGTGGTCGGCACGTGACAGGTATGTATAGCGCACCACACTTCCGGGTACACGGGTGGGGGTGGTGGGACACGGGGAAGGGGGCCATTCACAGACATAACATACATTACAAAGTTGTATAACTTTGTAATGTGTGTTATTCTGTGAATAATTTTTTTAGCGCCGGACAACCCCTTTAATGTACTTGCATGGAATAGGGTAACAGAGACTTCCAATTCTGGAGATGTGATTACTCTATGCTGAAATCTCTTTGTTCCTGACTAAACTGCCTGTAAGGAGGTATGGACCTGTATGGACAGGTTGGTCCCCACATTAGTCAGTTATTGTCTGCAATACCGCAGAAGTAGCATAGTCAGTTGTGGAAGTTAAAATCTGCAAGCACTTTATTCATACCTTCCAAGCAAAGAGGGACATTCAAGGCAACGTTTGGCACCCCCATAACCACACCTATAGCCATGCCCTATAATCACGCACCAAAGCCAACCCCAAACACTATTTCCACTCACTATTAACATAATCATAGGGTAGCGCCACACACTGCAGAAGCCAGAAGTGGATTCATACCATACTGTTACTGACCAAAGCCAGTAAGCCAACCCACTGGTAGATAGCCCCACTTCCCCCATATAGGTAACCCTATTGTGAGTTAACCCCTTGTGTTGGCATTTCCCCTAGTAGTTAGACTCTCATCCCTCTAGTCTCATCCTCCCATCTAGTTTGGCATCTGCACTAGTAGGCATCCCCCTGTGTCAAACAGAAAAAAGCATATTGACCTATCTTCAGCGCAGCAAATGTTCCATGTCTTATCTCCCTGCTCCGAGTGCACGAGCGGAAGAATGCTGCGTCTGGCCACAAGAGTAAATGGCAGCTTGCTGCACCTAGCATGGGTGTGGAGGGGGGAGGGGGACAAATTGGGGGCCGTCCCAGGAAAACAGGATATTACCCCAAAATCTGCAATGTCCAACCAGATACCTGAGTATCCATAGCAAAATCTGCATCTGTGCTTTGGAAAACCATTTTTTTTATACTGCATGACTTGTTGCAGATTTTCCTGCACATTATTTGCAAATTTGCTGCAGGAAATACAACCAAATGTGAACTTACCCTATTGTGGCAAAGCTACCTATGAAGCTGTGTCGGAGATGGTTAATCTTTTACCAGCACTAGGTTTCGAGTGATAACCTTGCTATCAGAGTAAACATATAAAGAAAACATGTTTGTCACATCTTCATTTGTTTGTTTTGTTACCTAGAATGAACAGGCTGCCAACCATATAGTTTATATGAATCTGGCTGAGATGATATTCATTGACTCTGGGTTTTACGTTTATTATTCCTTTGCAAGATAGAGGTTCACTTCAGGTGGATCTCCAGGCTCCTCCATTACTGATTGGTTGTAGTTTGTTATCATTCTCTGTTCACTGATCTCTCAGTGAGCTTATGCAAAGAAGACGGTGACCGCAAACAGCTGCAGTGTACAGGAGAGGCTTGGGACGGGCAGCAGTATGTGCCTGTAGTTAGGCAACGTAATAGAACGTGTCATTTATGTAAAAGGTTGCCCACCTGCTTAGAATGAAATGCAGAAGCATGAGCAGTACAATGGGGCACTAAATGGACCACTTGAGCTGTGAAATTAAAAACTGACCACATACATAAGGCAAGAATTAATTAATTAGTTGCTGGGCTTTTTTTTTTTTTTTTTTTTTTTATATGTCATAACAGGTACACTTTAAAATGTATAGAATGCATGCTTTACCTGAGGGGATCCAGACATCCAAGATATCCAAAATGAGTAGTTAAGACCAGGGCTGTGGAGTCGGAGCTAGTTTTGGCTGGAGTTTGGAAAAAAATGTTCCGACTTCAGCTTTAAAATTTTTTATTTTGATATGAATTTTACAAGTTTTGCTCATGAATATATATTATGAGCAACATTCTAATAGAACACTGGCCCTATTACATAAGGGGGTCATGAAAAAGTTGTTGGTCACTATTTGGCAGTTTGTTTCTGAGCTGGAAGAGTCCATTGTGTGGGGGGAGATCTGTGCTGTTCTCTTCCTGGATGCTGGATGACTGTATATGAGCAGCAGTGTAATATGAAGATATCCTGTGTAATATAGAGGAGGAGGAGAAGACGTAAGTAGTGTAGCAGTAGCCTCTGTCCTCAATGTGGTGTTTTCTCTCTGGGAGAACATTGTTTGTTTGTTTTTCTTCAGTGTTCTATGGCTGCAGCTGTGTGTGTGTGCTATGACTACAGCAGGCTGTGTGTGTGTGTGTGCTATGGCTGCAGCAGGCTGTGTGTATGTGTGCTATGGCTGCAGCACGCTGTGTGTGTGTGTGTGTGTGTGTGTGGTGTGCTCTATGGCTGCAGCAAGCTGTGTGTGTGTTCTATGGCTGCAGCAGGCTGTGTGGGTGTGTGTGTGTATTCTATGGCTGCAGCAGGCTGTGTGTGTGTGTGTGTGTGTGCGCGTGCGTGCGCTATTGCGTGCCCCCACAGTGACCTTCTATATCACTGTGTGACCTCTATATCACTATGTGAGACCCCTCTCTATGTGTGACCCCCTGTATATCACTATGCCTGACCTCTATATTACAGGTATCTGGCATTGTTAGCAGTGTTTCTTTAAGTATGGTGAATATTTAGTTAGAAACATAGACTGTCAGCAGGAAAAGACCGCCACATCTAGTTTAGTTGTGAGTAGTTCAGGACATGGAGGCTGGAGACTGGCTGCATCCACTGCACACACAGAGCAGAATCTGCTTTATATACAGTATTCCTTTATTCACTCGGAAGTCGCCCCAGGATCATGTAGGACATTAGGGAGAAGCTGCTGAGCCAGTGTGATAAATAACTCCCCCATTTATGAAGGAGCAGGAGTCGGAGTCGGGAGTCGGAGTCAGTACTGATAAAATTCAGGAGTCGGAGTTGGAGCTGCGGCTTACCGACTCCACAGCCCTGGTTAAGACAGCACTTTCACGAAACATGTGACTGTTTATTGGCACTAGCATGCAACAGTGTGGCTTAGTCAAGCCTTTCTCAAGCCTAAAACACTAGTATCAATATTATACTTAAAATACAAGAGCTCATGTGCACATACACTGTGTGAAGCTGAACAGAATGATGTATCACTTACATTGTTCTGTACAGCTGATTCAGAGATATTCTCCTGAATTACATGGATAATAAGTAGTCCTTTCCATTATGTGCGTGAGCTTAGTAGTCCTAGATATTCATGAGCAACAGCAAACTCTGCCCACCAACTGCTGATTTGCAGTTATCTATCCATGCTGTGTTTTAGGCAGTCAACTGTCAATCAGGAGCTTGTGGGTGGGGACTATGGTGTGGCAAGAATCACACATTCCTGCAAAGTAATACACCGTTCTGTTCAATATTTCTGTCACCAGTTTATACTGCCATAATTTAAAGCGACTCTGTACCCACAATCTGTCCCCCCCAAACCACTTGTACCTTTGGATAGCTGCTTTTAATCCAAGATCTGTCCTGGGGTCCGTTCGGCAGGTGATGCAGTTATTGTCATAAAAATAACTTTTAATCCAGCAGCGCTGTGTCTAACGGCTGGGGCTTACATTTGTATATGCATTAGGCTGGCACACCCTCTCTGTTCTTCCTTTCCACCCTCCTCAACATTTACTGCTGTTTGAGCTTTGCACAGGTGTATTAACGATCCAGCCCATGTTCATTATACAAACAGGTGGGGAATAGGTAGTATTGTGCCTGGAGCATTCCTAATGCTGAGGAGGGTGGGGAGGAGGGACAGAGAGGGTGTGCCAGCCTAATGCATATACAAATGTAATGGTGTGTTTACACGTAACGATTATCGGGTGAATTTGCGCGATAACGATTGAAAGCGAACAATAATCGTACGTGTAAACGCAGCGAACAATCAAACGACGAACGAGCAATCGTCCGTTTTGATCTTTCAACATGTCATCAAATCGTCGTTCGTGAAAAATTTGCCGGGCCCCCCGTTCACAGCCCGGCCCCCCGCTCATCCACAGCCCCCTGCGCCGGCTCGATCGCCACCCCCGCCGCTCTCATCGCCGCCGCCGCTCTGATCACCACCTGCCGCTCCGGTCGCCCCCCACCCTCCCGCCGCTCCGATCGCTACCCACGCCACTCTCATCGCCACCCGCCGCTCCGATCGCTGCCCCCGCCGCTCTGATTGCCACCCGCCGCCGCCGCTCCGGTCGCCACCCCCCCGCCGTCGCCGCCCCGATCACCCCCGCCGGCCCACGGTCTTACGTTACCTGCTCCGCGCAGCAGGTCTTCAGCCATCCCCGGCTCCGCTCTTCAGTGCACTGATTGGCTGAAGAGGTGAGCCGGGAATTCCAAACGGCTCCTCTTCAGCCAATCAGTGCTGAAGAGGAGCACTGATTGGCTGAAGAGGAGCCGTTTGAAATTCCCGGCTCCCCTCTTCAGCCAATCAATGCAAGGCAGCACTGATTGGCTGAAGAGGGGAGCTGGGAATTTCAAACGGCTCCTCTTCAGCCAATCAGTGCTGAAGAGGAGCACTGATTGGCTGAAGAGGAGCCGTTTGAAATTCCCGGCTCCCCTCTTCAGCCAATCAGTGCACGGAAGAGTGGAGCCGGGGATGGCTGAAGACCTGCCCTTAACCCCTTCTGCTCCCGCCCGGCTCCCCCGCTGTAAGCATACTTTACCTGTCCTTGCTGCACGGGTCCGGCGTCCTGCTCTCCTGTCCGGCCAATTAGTGTGTTGGCCAGCCGCAGCCACTGATTGGCTGGGCGGGAGAGCAGGATGCCGTGCAGCAAGGACAGGTAAAGTATGCTTACAGCGGGGGAGCCGGGCGGGAGCAGAAGGGGTTAAGGGCGGTATAATTACATACTCGCTGCAGTCGTTTAGACCGCAGCAAGTATGTAGTGTATGGGAACTGCCAGGACCTGCCGGGCTCGCAGCGAGAATCTCGCTGCGAGCCCGCCCGTGTGAATATACCCTTAATGGGGTTATCCAGCTGAAATCATTTTTTTTTCAAGTCAACTGGTGTCAGAAAGTTATATAGATTTGTAATTTACTTCTATTTAAAAATCATAAGTCTTTCGATGCTTATCAGCAGCTGCTTTTGCTACTGCTCAGGAACTTCCAGAGCAGTAGCAAATCCCCATAAAAACAATCTCCTTCTCTGGACAATTTCTGTCTAGGACAGAGCTGTCCGACTGAAAAGAAAACTCTCATTTCCTGCAGGACATACGGCAGCTAAGTATGGAAAGACTTAAGATTTTTAAATAGAAGTAAATTACAAATCTATATAACTTTCTGAGGGCAGTTGATTTGAAAGAAAAAGATTTTCGCTGGATAACCCTTTTAAGGCAACATAAACCTAGTGACAGATTCCCTTTAATACGGTACCCTCACTTGATATGGCACCCAGACATCACTGAGAGACACAGAGCATGCGCCACTGAGTACCCCGATGAGTTTATTCCGGAGCAAACAATGCATGCCCAAAAGATTTTGGTCAGCCTTTACACTGTTTCACGCATGAGATAGGAGCTTGTTGTTGTCATATATTTGTACAACACTGTAATATGTGCTGCACCTACACTAATTAATTGTCTATTAAATGATTTATGTACATTTTTTGATATATTGGGTATTGTTTAGATATTTATCACTTATATACACTTTGAGAGGATTGTATACAGAGGCTTGAATTGGCCGAAATGTTGGTGATAACAGCCACCTTTTTTTCAAAAAAGTGCTGTCTCAGCTAGTGATTATAGATCCACACTAACTATTCCTGCACTTTCTGGGGGAATAGAGAGATGGTCTTTACTACCTGACCATTATTCCAAGTGGTCTGTACACATTTATGCAGGTAGTGTTACATAGCCCGTTAAAGAGACATAACAATGGTATATCCTTACTCTCACATTTGATTATAAAACCAACAAACAGTCATTAATACAACAATAGCTCTTGTGAAAACTATGTTTATTTGTTGTCATTGTAGAAATGGAGTTGTGCAGCCGGGACTTACAGAGGATGAATTATGGAGAGCCAAGTATGTGTATGACTCTGCCTTTCACCCAGACACTGGTGAAAAGATGATTCTTATTGGAAGGATGTCAGCTCAGGTACCAATGAATATGACTATCACAGGATGCATGATGACCTTCTACAGGTAAGGAAATATATGGGTCAACTTAACATAATGTATTTACCATGACGAATGTTTGAAAAGAAAAACCTTTTAAATATACAGTATTAAAGTGAATGTACCACTAGGTACATTGCTTTGTTTTTTTTACATGAACATACCAGTGCTGGTGGCGCAGTTCTTCTTCTTTTTTTTTTTTTTTTTTTTTTTAAATCGCAGCCCGATTCCTGCACCGCTGGTCCATTCCCAAGCCCTGGCCTTCAGCACGACGAAACCGCCTCCCCTCTGTGACGCAGCTCCATTAGAATCAATTTAGGCGAGTCACAGAGGGGAGGGGAGTTTGATACACCGGCTTGTCTCTTCATACCTGGTGGTGAAGCAGGCAGAAGCCACCAGGATTGACAGGTTCCTTTTTACAAAACTTTTGACATGTCATTGGGACGTCAGAAGTTTTGATTGGTCCGGGTCTGTGTGTTTAGATCCATTGGGACATAGAGCCAGGAGAAGACTGCACTAAACATGGCGCTCTCCCGGCTCTGTCACATGATCAGTCGGACTTATAATGGAGCCCGACTGATCACATGACACAGAGCTGGGAGAGGACCACGCTTCTCCCGGCTCTATGTCCCAATTGGTATGGGTCTAAACACTCAGACCCGGACCGATCAAAACTTTTGACATGTCTCTATGACATGTCAAAAGTTTTGTGAAACAACAGTGACACTTTAAGCCTAAATACTGCAGAACTCTTACGTGGGAATGTACACAGTTAAAATCCACAGTGGAATAGATGAGAATTTACAAATCTCATCAACACTGTAGATTTTTGACATGTCTATACACCTGCAATGTAGTTTTTAAATCCACAGCATGTTAATTCCTTGCAGATATTCCCCATGGACTAAAATTGCGCTGCCTGTTCAACATCATGGGATCACAGACATAGGATTATTTCTCATATTACCTTATTTTTGTGTTCAGTCACCTACAATCCTAGTGATCTTTTCAGCATTTGACATTTCATTATTTATTTGCGTTGAATTGAAGGTCTTTGTGCCTGTGATTTAAATAGATCTTAGCACAAGGATTTCTACCTTTTTATTACAGCTAAGGGGCATCAAAATTTTCAGCTCGATGAAGTGAAACAAGCAGGGCTGCCAATATATGTGTGCATCTGTCGGAGAAATAAGTTGGGGAAAAATACATATATGAATGTAGCTGACTCCCAGATGTCAGTGTTTAGCATCTAGAACGGCTGCCTTTAAGCCATGTCTAATAAAGGCCTTAATACCTTATTTATTTTTTTTATCTTTAGGACAACGCCAGCCGTGATCTTTTGGCAGTGGATTAACCAGTCTTTTAATGCCATTGTGAACTACACAAATCGAAGTGGAGATGCTCCCATCACTGGAAGGTAGGAGGATGTATAAAACATGGCTGCACGCCAACAGCCTCAGCCCACACTGCTTCATTACTGTGTCAGTAGAGGGTTGGAGCCCAGCCATGTGCAGGAATGAAATGAATGACCTTGTGTCAGGAACACACCACGCTGAAAAGATTGTTGACAAAGCAGGCATTTTATAGTGTCTGATAAGTGTAGCGCTGTGTAGTTTCTAATAAGGTTCTGTAAAAACATGGTCAACGTCCTGAAGAATTATATATATGGTGCAAAGGACAGAAGGCCTGCAGTGGGTGTGATATTTTACTAGTCTCCTTTAGTTGTAAATGTCTTGTGTTAGAATAGAGATATCAGCTATTTACTATTGGTGCGGTTGTTTTTATCTATGTTAAGCCATAGAAATACTCCATTAAAACTTTCAGTCAGGATCTTTGATCTGGGAATTATTTTTGACTACTGCCAGAAGTAGACAGATAGCATGAACCTGCCTATTGATGTCTTACCTTTCTGGGTAGCAGAAAAGTGAACAATTGTTACAGGTGTGGGATTCCCTTAGAATTTGCCTGTGGTAAAACCATTTTCTATTATACTGGTAATCTATCCCAGGTATCCAGGTGTATTTTTCTGCCTATATGCACACCGATGTTTCAAGGGTTTTGCATTCACCATAAACTCCATATTTTGTTTTCCTTTGTCCACCAGAAGCATGTTCCTGAAACAGTGCTCATAGCCTTGCACACCTTAAGGAATGGAATAAGTGCACTGTGTCCCCTGCCTGTGGAGAGGTGTACATTCATAGTACTACTTCTTCTAACCATTTCCTAACACATTTCATTGCATTCCTAATATATAGTCCCCAGCAATTAATATTGTGTAGTCAGTTGTTCCCTACCTGCGTCATTGCTACCTAGAGCCCCTATATTACTTTAACATGGACATTTACATGTTTATTTAAGAACAGTACAATTTCACATGAGACTAAACAGAAAGGAGACTGCAATGGAAATATGGATAGAATGAAATTCTATTTATTTACCCCTTTATAATATTAAGGAAAAAAGCATTGGCATGGTAAACTCAGATTGGTTCTTGTTGGGTTCAAGTGCATCTTCATTCATATGACAAGTGTGAACCCCCCCCCCCATGTCACACTCGCAGAGCTAGTGTGCTTAACCTACTGCCAGCACCACAAAAAAAACCTTCTGCAGCCTTCTCTCAATGTTGGCCCAGCTATTGCAGAATTATATTGCTCAGCATGTGCTGCTAGACTGTAGATGCTTACTAGAAATTATAGTTATGTCACAGGTTGGAGATCACTGTTCTAGACTTTGTATGTACTGTGTAGCTCCAAATAGAGTTGAGCAAATTTACAGTAAGTTCAGTTTCATGCTTTGCATTTGACTCCCAGGGGCTGGAGAAGATGGATACAGCACTAGGACTGCCTATGGCTGTTATTAGGCAAACGGCACAATATTGTTCTGTGGCATTTGAGCTAATAGGAGGGCAAACCTGTCCCTATACTAAGAGATGCATATAAGCAGTTTCATTGCAGAGTTTGTAGAGAAAATTAAAGGGATTTTCCAACCCTTTTCAAAATATGATTGGACAACGGGGATGGTAACAAGAAGAAAAACCTCATACCTGCGCCACTTTTCAATACTGCCCAGCGGAAATGTCCTGGTGACATCTACACTGCAACGCAGCACTCAATCAGTGGCCTCACTGGTCATGTGAGTCACAGCAAATGCAATGTATGACCAGGTCCTTTGCTTCTGCCAGGCAGTCTGGTGTAAAGGCATCTTGGGACTGTGTGGAGGGTAAATTTCTTTTTTATCTCCTGCCCGACCTGCTGTCTGTTGTGTGTTTTTTTTTTAAGGGTTGGAAAACTCCTTTAAACTTTTAAGTGTGATTTTAAAAGTATTCCAGGATTAAGTTTGATTCACAGTTGCACTGTATCCATCTATTTTTAACATAGTGCCTTTATAATCTAAATATCACCTTCACTTTTCATCAGTGACATTTGTTGACATGGTTTCATGTCTTTCCTGTGCATTTGCAAACACTTTTACCTCTTGTTGTTTTAGCCAACTGGGAACAGCTTATGTTTCTGCCACCACAGGTGCTGTTGCCACAGCTCTAGGACTTAATGCACTAACCAAGGTACTTCATGTGTTTCTGCTTGTATTGTGCCTTAAATGACTCTCCATACTAATAATCATTTTTATCACCGCTCACTTTTAACATTTCACATCCAGCAGGTGATGCCTTACAAACGTAAAAATGGGTAATGACCTCTATTTAACTTTTGCCGTGCTGTATTGTGTATTGAGAAATCCAATGGAGCGATCCAAGGATTCATAGCCGGCTACATGTATGAAGTTTGATTGTAGAGTACCCAGTTCATCTTATATTGTTTATTTTAAAGAATGCAGTCAATTTTACATAGATCTGATTTATAGTTATTATGTGATTCATGTGTTCTCCATTCTGTAGTATGAAGTAGAAGAGGATTTGCCTTATTTCATAAAAGGGTTTTCTTATCACACTATGAAATGGCATAATGGTAGGATTTGCCATCATCGATTTGTTAATGCAGGTCCAGCCCAGTGGCACTCGGTACAGCGCTTGGTTGATCAGTCAACAGTTGGGTCCACACCAGTCAGTTATGGAATATCCTAGTAATATTTACCTTGGGAGAAGAATTTTCGATTAGAATATTTAAAGTGTACCTACATTTTTTGATAACTTTTAATATGTCATTGTGAATGATGTTCCCCTATATTTTAACTAAGCTTTCCTTGGACAGCCAAGTGTGCAGAGTAAGATCACCATGGCAGTCTCTCTGTATCTGTTCTGAGACTCTCATGGCATCCATTCTTTATGCAAGAGCCAAGCAGGTTTCTGACAAGTTTAGGTACACTTAACCATAGTAATTGTTTCTACTTCATATGGAAAGATGACCAGGCATTCAGGAGAGACAAGCGTAGGGTCTTGATTCTTTGTTGCATGAAGTATGGGCCACTTTTTTTTCATTCATTGAGGCAGTACCTTCCTGTCTTTATAAAATTATTTTTGAAGAAATGACTGTTCACTTCTTCTTGTATCCTCAAGCTTTGCTTTATGCTGTGTTGGTTCACAATGTGACTTATGTGTCTTAAAGAGGAACTGTCCCCTGGCACATTGCTGTGAAACAGTTTCATATCGATGATGGCATAGAAAGTAATGGTACCTTTAGGTCCGTGGCTGCAGTACTTGCAAACAATCACAAAGGCATTGACAAACCCTGGGTTTCATTGTTTCTCTCCTCTCCATTGCACCAGCTCTCCACCCCTCCAGTAATTATTGACAGGTGGAGATTCCAGTGCAGGCACTCTTTATTAGAATTGCAGCAGGGCAGTAAGTCAAAATCTATAGGAACAGTGCCTGCATTAAATTTCTGCCACTGCCTGTCCATCATAGCTCAAGGGGCGGAGAGGGGGACTCTTTACACGGCTAGACAATAAGACTACCTAACGGTATATTAATAGAGGATCATGAAAAAGAAGTTTAAAGGACTTTAATTTTACATGTGACAGAAGACAGTAGCTAATGAGCTATTTCTGGCATTTCTTCAGCATGTTTCACCACTAATAGGAAGATTTGTCCCCTTCGCTGCTGTTGCTGCTGCTAACTGTATCAACATCCCATTAATGAGACAAAGGTAAGATATAGCATGTTTCAATCATATGTAAATATTCAGTTAGGTTGTTGTAAGGCATTCAAAGATGCTTCAATGGTCCATATGTTCCTTTAGGTATAAGCGGCTTCTACCTACGGTCAGCCCAGAGGAAAACAGATTAAGGCCAGGTTCACACAATGTAAAATATGGCTGCATTTGGATAAATACAGCCTGAAATAAAGAACATCATTATTTCAGGCCGTATTAATCCAAATACCGCCGTTTTTTAACCTCATTTTTACGTTGTGTGAACTAGGCCTAAGGCTGGGCTCACACTATGTAAAAACAAAGGGCGTATTTCCTAACAAGGGCTATTTACATAGTGTGAACCTAGCACAAAGGGTTGTCTCTTCTGGAACACCAATTTTCATATTTCAACTAGAATACAGTTCTATGGGGGGGCATACTCACTTGTATGGGGGGGGGCATACTCACTTTCTGAATTTAGAAATAAAGAAGAACACATGATGGGTGCTGCAGGTTTTGCTGCTTTTTACCTAAAAACTATTTTTTTGCTTGCAACTTTAATCATAACTTGTATGATTTGTTATTTAAATGGGTTCCACTGCAAGTACATGTCATTTAAAAGGGCCTTAGGGCTTATTTCCATTTTTTGTATTAGAGAACCTACAGATGAGGAAGCCCTGTAGTGGAGTCTTCTCCCGCCTGGGATCATGAATTAATATAATGCCGGCAGAAGGGAATCATATTAATACATTATTCCAGGCGGGAAAAGACTCCACTATGGGGCTTCCCTCTTTGTAGGTTCCGTGTTATGTGGAACATGGGAATAAGCCCTAAGGTCCTTAGCATGGTGTGTCTGATGCTAGTAGTATCCATTGTATGACTTATCCAGCACTGCTTTATGGTTTCCTTTATAAACTGAAGCACAATGCAGTTGTGAATATTAGCCTAGCACATGGTTCCAGTATGAAGTCTGGCAAAAAAATTTATTAAAGTATTGTACCATTGCCCTTCAGGAGTTATACAAATCCCCAATATACACTTATTAAGGGAAATGCCTATAAAGTGTTTTTCCCCTGCACTTACTACTGCATCAAGGCTTCACTTCCTGGATAAAATGTAGATGTCACGTCCCAACTCCCAGGGCTGTGCAGGCTGTGCAGGCTGTGGCTGCTGGAGAGGATGATGGCAGAGGGATGCTCAATGTCCCTCCAGTGCCCTGTGTCCCTCAGTGTCCCCCTACCATCATCCTCTCCAGCAGCCACAGCCTGCACAGCTCTGGGAGTTGGGTCGTGACATCACCATTTTATCCAGGAAGTGAAGCCTTGATGCAATAGTAAGTGCAGGGGTAAAAGCACTTAATAAGTGTTTCTCGTAATAAGAGTATATTGGTTATTTGCATAACTTTTGAGGGGCAATACAATACTTTAATAAAAAATTTTGCCGGACTTCTCCTTTTTATTTATATCTTTTAATTTATTTCTTGTTTGCGTGTCACAGGGAATTAAAACATGGCATTCCAGTCACAGATGAGAATGGAAACCGAATTGGAGAATCTGCCAATGCTGCTAAACAAGCTATCACTCAGGTGGTCATCTCTAGGATCCTAATGGCTGCTCCAGGCATGGGTGCGTATGTCACAAACACTCCTAATAATGTAAATAACCTGTTTTCTGCTCCATACACAGGGAAGTTGCTGAAAAGTGTCAGGGAACCTGTATTATGTGCACAGTGCATGCAGATGGTAGGCAGCATTGGTGGTCTGGTGGTCCAGCATTAGACAGTAGAGCAGGAAGAGATGTCACAGAGGGGGCTATTGCTTCGGCAACTTCTGTACAGCTATGTAACATGCAGCAGCAATAGTTGTTGCTGTCTGTGGAATTATAGATCTTTAGTGTAGAAAGCAAATATCCAAGGATTGTTACTTGATATATTTTTATTCATTTACAGCAATTCCTCCATTTATAATGAACAGCTTGGAAAAGAAGGCTTTCCTTAAGGTAATAGCAGGTTATCTGAACATACAGATTTCAAATTTGTCAGCTTTCATGTCTCACACATGTTTGCAATTTTTTTTTTTATGTTTAGCGCTTTCCCTGGATGAATGCCCCCATACAAGTAGGATTAGTTGGATTCTGGTAAGTGTTTGTTGTGTTTTCATCTTATAAAGGCCTCTATTGTATAAACTTAATAGGGAATGGGAGGGACAGGGTGACAGCTAGAGAATTCAGACTATAAAATTGTGCCTTGAGTTTTGCCATTATGTAAATATCATGATCTTAAGGTTATGTTTTTTTCCTCAATTTTTTTTTTTTTAGCTTGGTTTTTGCAACACCACTTTGCTGTGCATTATTTCCCCAGAAGAGGTAAGAGTCATTATAAACTTGTTCAGCTTCTTTTTGGAATTGCCTAAATAAGCTTTATTACTTTACATTTTTCATTTCACTAATACTATGCTTACACATAGTATCTAAGCTGTCATATTTGATGGGAAGAATAACCCTGAATACAGTGGTTTTTCTTCCTGACCAAAAGATGGAAAACAACATTGACCCCACTGAAAGGAAACATGGGTTTCACATGGTTTCTTTATAAACAGGAACCAAGGCACATATGTGAATAGAACCTTTCAATGGCTTTCAAATGCTAGAAAAAACGTGTCTGCTTTCTGACAAAAACAGCTCACACCTGTCTTCATTGGATCAAAGCTAAGGGTGCCTTTACACAGAGAGATTTAGCTGACAGATTTTTGAAGCCAATGCCAGGAATGGATTTGAAAAGTGGATAGATCCCACTCTTTCCTTTATGACCTGTTCTCTGTTTCTAGTCTGTTCCTGGCTTTGGCTTCAAAGAGCTGTCAGAAAAATCTCTCTGTGTAAATGCACCATAAAACACCAATTCAATACACATAACCACAGCTAGGTGTCCACTAATTACACAAAATTTTCAATTCATCAAAGTTATTAAAGTTCTTTGGTATGTAAACTTTATTGGATTTATTCACCTAAACAGAACAATAGATACGCTGGGATATAAAATGGAAGTTGTTAATGAAACTATTTGCAAGCTGTCATCATAAGCATATAAAGGCCTCTTGCACAATGCAAACCTGTGTGCATGGCCCCTTTAATCCAGGCATGGGATTCTTCCCTATAAGCAATCCCCTACGTGTTCTTTAACTTACTATTTTTATTTCTTCATTTCTGCACATGATCATTTTGTTGCAAGATTCAGCTGTTGATCCAACTTCATTGTCTCAGTGAGTCTCAAAGGTTACACTTACCTTGTTAATCAATGATTTGTCTTCTTCACACAGCTCAATGTCTGTATCCCGACTAGAGCCTGAACTGCAAGCACAAATTAAAGAGAACAGTCCGGGCCTGGAGAGAGTCTACTTCAATAAAGGGTTATAATCCTCACCACCCTCCTACCCTCAAGGCCATGCGTGTTCACAAAATGTATGTTGTTGAACTCCTAGGAGAAAGGAAGCAAGTCCTAACCCTTTTCAAGGATGAACACAAAGTACTTTTTATAGGTTTTTACTTTTTATTTTAAATAAGAATTATTTGACCATACAGTACATTATTTTTACATTTTAAAAGGGGTGTACATCTTACATATATTAAACATGTATGAAGATGAATACATATTATCAGAAGAACCTAGGAATTTAAGCAAAGCAGTTACTTTAAAATATTTTTTTTTTATCATAAATCACAAAGTTTTAAAGATTTTTTTTTTCTTTGGCAAAAACAGCATCATATATGTCAGTGAGCTATATCTGATATTGCAACTCAGTCCTGTTTTACTTAATTGGGAAATGGGCCACAATACCAGATATCCCCTCATGGTGCTTGACTAACCCTTTAGTATTTATACTCGCACCCATTCTTCAGATAGAATGTGGAGAGGCACAATGCATGCTGGGCGACATCAACCAGAGACCTAACTGCACAAGTCCTATTTATTAGACATGGCCTTAGGGATGTAACTTACCAGAAGTCATGCCGGCTGGCTTGGCCTGAAATGCATCTCTTCACAGAATTTTGAAAAATGTAGGGATGGGTAGGGGGAGTTCAGTTAACATATAAAAGGACAGATTCAGCATTTACCTACTCATTATTGCACATATCCATTGTTGTTTACATCGGTATAGATTTTACTTCTTGTAAGCCACTGACTGACCTGCCAACAGTGTAAAGGAACATTAGTAGATTTGCCTTCTAATATGAGTCTATGTACCTCTGTTACATAATTGCCAACTGTGAATCTTTATTCTGACTGCCAAAGGTCCCTTACCTGTGACCCATACATGAGCCTAGACTGCTAAGTGCATAGATCATTAAGCTTTTTGGCAAGAAGACACAATAAGTTTTCACTTTCTGCACAAATTACTCATGGTAATGTGCTATGGCACTTGGAGCTTGTGAATTTTCTCATTGAAGCAATTTAGGTGATAATTCTGTGCAGCTAAAATACGAAATTGACAGAATTTAGAAAAAGTGTTCTTGAAGGCTACAAATGCTTATTTTTTACATAAGGTACTTCAGTTTACATCATAGTGATGACAAGCATGGTCTTGCATCGTGGCCAAATACAAGTGGAGCAAGAAACGTTCTCTGATATGAAAGATGGCTGCACACATTGACCAAGAGGAGTTTTTGTTTATCTTCCTCAAACCCCATTGTCTCTCTTGCCCATATTTGCCGATTACCATTGGTCGTGAGCTAGTGACAATATTATAATGTTAAATATTATAATAGTTATGGCTTCACATCGATACTAAATATTCATTGCTTGCTTAAAGGTAACCTGTCACTAGTTTCATGCTGCCCAAACAGCAGTTCTCAGAGTCATTGGGGTGATTCCCAACAGCTCTTTATTAGATTCCATTCCATTGTGCTTACTCATAATAAATGTGATTTGGATAATCCTTGACTTAATGTGACATTTATTTAATACCCCATGAGCAAAAGGAGCAGAGCATCACTGCTGAATAATTATTGTGTGAACCTTCAGTGCCTAAGATCTAGTACCCAATGTGCTGCCTTTTTTTTTTTCTCCTGTGTGTACTGTTACATATATGTGCTCCAGGGCCATCTTACTGCCAAGTTTGTCATTTGTGTGCGGAAGCTTTGTGTTTTTTTTTTCTTTTACTAAAATATCTAAATGGATAGCACATAAATAGTTTTGTTTCTGATGCAAGTGCCCCTTTTCCAGCAGCCATTATCTGTTTTCTAGGTTCTAGGTGCTCCTTTTGTTAAGTAACCATTGATGTTTAGAGTTTTCCATACATATTATTTACAATGTAGCTGGGACCAAGAGAAGAAAAGCTGCTACTTACATAAGATACTACGGTACAAATTGTATATGTCTGATATAGGTTACAAAGAGATATCTAGAGAATGTTCTTTTGTGTTCTGTTGGATCCAAATGTGCTTCTCTTGCCAAGGGTTGCACAGCCAGCAGGTTTGGAAATCTAACCAAACCTGGATGACCGGTTACAATGCTTGTAATACCTGGTGGATACAGGTTGTGGACAGCATGAACCCAAAACATGAATATTCACATTAGAGGACATTTATCAAAATGGGCCCCTGGCATATGCCACAGAAAAGGGGCAGATTTGCCCCTTTTTCCTCTCATTCGCCAGCCGTGTCCCCCACTCACCTGATGAGGTGCGCCGGTAGATCAGTCTTGGAAACTGGGGACAGAGCTTTATTTAAGACTGGCATACTCTTACACCAATCCTGATAAATGTTCCCCATTATGATGATATATGGTAAGTGGAGACTTTTGTAGAATGAAATAAAAATATTGTAATATTTCTTTCTTTGCCATAGAAAATGGTTTGGGTTGTTATTCAGCATACCATTCATCTGCACCACTCCATGTAAAGATAGATGAATAGTAGAAAGGGGGAATAAACAGTTTCTGGTTTGTGGCTTAACACACCTTGCTTATACAAATATACCTAATAATTTGTTGGCTGCTACTCTCTTGCTAGATATATTTTAAGGGTGCCCTGCCTTTACAAACCAGAAACTTTATAAAATTGGCGGTGCCTGGTCCCGAGTGATTTTCCTTTCGCACAGGAATCCACTACTGGGTGTTATGGATGATGTCAGGTCCTGCTGCTTGCTAATGATATCAGTAGGCAAGTTGCACTTGCAAATGCTGTTACTTCAGTGCAGTGAGACTCTATTGTGAGTTAGGGGACAGAGGTTCTATGTTACTGATCTATCACTTGCTGCTCCTAGATAGGACTCAGGGCAGAGCTAATGCAATGTAAAGAGACTCAGCCACCCCCACCCCACCAGGTCAGGTCTCTGCAAAGCCAGAAAAATAATGGGAAATCAAGGCTGAATTAGGGTCTCAAAAACCCCTAAATAGCACATAAACTTAAACAATTATATAGAAGGCACACACATGAGCATCTGCATTATTCTCTTAAAAAAGATTGAGTGCTTCTTAACATTACAGGGATATGCAGTAGATATTTTTTCAAAGTATAGAGAAGGATTATTACATGCTCTGTGTCTTAAGGATAAATAAAATGTGCCTCAACAGATTTCAGCAACATCTAACAATCTATGCGTTTTTAGGACTTCCAAGTACGATACAGGGTATATTTAATATGTATTGAAGTGCCATATTTTTTTTTTTTGTAAAATATATATTCTACCTTAAGTGCATAGGCCTCCCTAATAAGAACGCTGTCGTTTCTTCAGCTGCCAATATTCCCAGTATCATTCTTTAGAGCCGCACTATCTTTACATTCCCTCCCAGAATTTGTTTCCTCTTTGAAAATTGGACCTTGCTGAAATGGTTCATCTTAGTAAATAAGTGACAGTATGATGTCCAAGATATTGCGGTTGGGATTTGTTAACCTCCCTGGCAGTATCCACCCAGTAATGTGTTGGTGCTTTGTATGGACAAACAAGACGTCTGGGAAAAGATGGGGGGATTAGTTATAGATCTTGTATTTTTACTTATTACGTTCATTAACTGAAGGCTGCATTATAAATTCTAGAACCTTGTTTTGTGATATTGCATCTTGTGAGTTGTGCTATAAACATAGTAAATAAATACTTATAGGTGAGGATGAAGAAAAACTAGAAACCTTGAATGAATGTATCTTGAGTCTTTTCTTGAAGCGTTGTGTGAAGAACATATAACCATTTCAGGTGCCATTTGTTTAAAGAAAACATTTACAGATCTGAAGCTTTTGTCATCTCTGAATAGTCCTAATGTGCTAAAATCCAACCTCTCTCTGTTTCCAATTATTCTGTTTTAAGTCTCAAAAAGGTTGGTAACCCAGTGTATGATAGGTGTTACAGTTGAAAGGCTTTACCATAAAATTATTGATGGATGACTGCCAATACATAACATTTCCACTGTATATAAGGAGTCAACACCATCTACTATACTGCACTTGGGAACCCAGTGTCCTGTGCTGTTTAACGTATAACTCAGGGTTTAAGCCATTAATGCAATGCAATATATCCAAGGTTGAATTAGTACCACCAGTAAATTTGCTGCTTGGACTGCCCCCATGTGTTAACCAATGTTTCCAAATATAACAGTTACCAGGGCATCATTTAGGAACACCCGCTCTATGCTAGATCCTTGCTGTTTGCCTGTTTTTTCAGTAGACATGATAAGTGTGGTTTATAGAAGTCTTTACTTCAAAGGCTAGCTCCAAATAAACATGGTCAATGAAAAGCATAATGGTTGACGTACATAAAGGAGTTATCCAGGATTAGATAAAGCACAGCTACTTTCTTGCCAAACCAACACCAACCTTGTTCAGTTCAGCTCCATTAACCTTTATGGAACTAAGCTGCAGAACCACACCCAAACTGAGTACAAGAGTTTTTTTTTTTTTTTTTTTTTTTAAAGCCTGACAGCCACTTAAAAAGAAATCTGTCAATAAACCACAGTCAGCATGAAGTCCTGACATACTTGCTTGGTAGGGGTCACTCACTGGTCCGCACAATACTGTCCGTGTGCGGACAGTATTCTGTGGACCAGACCTTGGAGCATCCGCATTCTTGCTTTGTTAGTACAGTAGCGAAAATATTTAAACAGTTTCGGAGCTCCCAGCATCATTATGAATGATAATGCTGTTAGCTCCGGAGTCCGGTCAGTATTTTGCAGACGTGTAAATGACCCCTTACTAACGGCTATATTTTACATTATGCATGGTGGTTCAGACCAAGTAGTGTTAATGTACCTGCAGAGTCAAGGATCATGCATATGAGCATATTACAACTCCATAGAACAGCACACATAGTATGGGGTCATAAAGCCTAAGTCAATTATTCTGTGCAGGTATTGTTGCTTTTGGCAAACTCTACATGAAACTGAAGGTTGAAGACCTGCTCATACTAGAAAAAAGAGAGAATCCAGTGCTTTCCAAAATACCGTATATAGTTTTTGGATGGAGATGTTGAATGGATTTATATAAATTATACCCTAAGGGTATATTCACACGAACGGGCTCGCAGCGAGATTCTCGCTGCGAGCCCGGCAGGTCCTGGCAGTTCCCATACACTAAATACTTGCTGCGGTCTAAACGACCGCAGCGAGTATGTAATTATACCGCCCTTAACCCCTTCTGCTCCCGCCCGGCTCCCCCGCTGTAAGCATACTTTACCTGTCCTTGCTGCACGGGTCCGGCGTCCTGCTCTCCTGTCCGGCCAATTAGTGTGTTGCCCAGCCGCAGCCACTGATTGGCCGGGCGGGAGAGCAGGATGCTGGACCCGTGCAGCAAGGACAGGTAAAGTATGCTTACAGCGGGGGAGCCTGGCGGGAGCAGAAGGGGTTAAGGGCGGTATAATTACATACTCGCTGCGGTCGTTTAGACCGCAGCAAGTATGTAGTGTATGGGAACTGCCAGGACCTGCCGGGCTCGCAGCGAGAATCTCGCTGCGAGCCCGTTCGTGTGAATATACCCTAAAGGATTTGTTTCTGATTAGAAAATACACGGTTTTGTCCCCAGGTATAGTACCATTCTTCTCCATAGACTGTAGCTTGTGATGCAGGTTGGTCCTATTTCATTCAATGATTGTGTTTTTGAAAATAAATATACATCTCCTTTAAGGATTTTAGTCCACGAGAGCTGATTTTTGGAAATAGTTATTGCTTGTTCTTAGCTGTGGGATATATTGATAAGTAATTTATGTATTATCTCTGTATTGAAAAGCTCCCTCATTCACTACTGTGATGCCATACATGACTATTTTGGGTATTGCATTGTGATATATTAGGAATTTGGTGTGCTATTTGCAGTAACTTTTCACATGGCAAAAGCTACTGATAACATAGGTCTCGCTCCTGTGACCTGCTATGAATTTAAGGTAAAGCATTGTGCAGCAGTGTGATTCTCTTCATTGCTATTAATCAAATCAAACAAATGGGATGTCCCTGCCAACCAGGGAAGGGAGCACAGTGCTGCGCATGTTTCCTGGCTGTCCAGGAGGATGGCAGTGGGTCTCAGGAGGGAGACCCGGTGTGATCAGTAACTTTTGACATGTCTGAGGATGTGTCAGAAGTTACTGCAAATAAAAGTAATGTTTTAAATAACTGTGTGTGCATTTGTTATTTCTTTTTTAATTTCTGTAAAACCATGAGACTCCATTAATCTTTGCCAACATCTTTATAGTGCACACCATGTTTTTTCTTTGAACCAAAGAACATTAACTTTGAAACCATCATACCCAAAGCTTCAGTCGTTTAATGTTTTTATGAATTGTATTCATTTTTGTATTATAATAAAAGAACAAACTGGAAACATAACTCATGTAATTGTAAAATATTCTAGAGGGAGAAAACTCCAAGTAATGTGCAATAAAATCCAGAACTAGGATATAATGACTTTGTCTGCACTGCAGTGTTATCTATACAATGTTAAGACAGTGAACAACTGCATTTTATGTTGCGTATTGGTAGTAAGAAACTCTTAGCAATCTCATAAATGTTCTTAAATCTTAGTTTAACTAGTTGAAATAAAATAAACAAAGACTGGAGAAAAACTACCTGTGTGTTTTGTCTGTTATTTAAAGGGTTTCTCAACAGCTAATTCTATCGCTAAGAGATGGGGGCCAATGCATGGAGCTGTCTGGCTCCAGCTCAGTTAACTGTGTATGTGGGCATCATGCTGTGCGAAAAAGCCAGTTGGCAGAGGTGCTGGGTATCGGAGATTGAGGGCCTATCCATAAATGTGAATGCAGTCTGAAACAAAAAGCTACAACATCCAAAATGGCCAAAGTGTCAGGTGTGAAATTTGACATAATGCCTATGTATACCTTTTACAAAAAATGATCTTTATAAAGATGAATTTCACTGTAAGATCTATTTACACCAAAATCTACAGATTTTTAAATGGTTTTAAATGAATAAATCTTGTTGCCTATTTGTTTTATAAAATGGGTACCAGTCAAAATAAAAATGTATTGAAATATCAATCTTGACCACTAGATGGAGATATTAAAGGTCTTACAGGTATTCCTAACGTAAAAACGCACATACTACTGGTACTTTTGATCCTTGTAACACAGATATGGCTAATCGCAGGGAAGAGTCAAAACATTACCTCAAACCAAACTGGAAGCCTTACCTCTAACCGAGTCTGTCAGCTATGGAAAGCAACTGCATTCTCACTTGTTTACCAACCCACTGGTGCTCTCTGATAGACAACTGTATGTGTCCGAAAGGGAATCTGACAGCTATAATTCAGATTCCAAACTGCTGACATTAAGGGGCCTCTTACATGTGTTAAATCATTCAAATTCAAGCAATTAATCTTGTAGTGTAAACACGGCAACAAGCAAACAAAGAAAAATTAACAACTAACATTGTAATTAACAACTATCATTGTAATCGTACCGACTTGAGGAATATAGATAACGTCAATTGTACTACCAAAGGTAGACACCGTATAAACACACACACCCCCCAATAAAAAATATTGCTTTTTGTTTTCATTTCCATAGCGCACACAATTTTTTTTCAAAGTGCAATTAATGCCACAGAGAAAGGAGAAAGAAGGGTAAAGAATGCAGGTGAGGGGGGGGGGGGGGGAACGTATGAGGGTGGTGCCTCTGTGTCCATGAGGAGTAACTTAAACAGTTCGGCGCACAATAAAATAATGGGATATAGAAACAAGCAATAGCTTTCAGAGTGATATAGGAATAGCTAATGGATAGCAGGGTGCTGGTTGGGCATTGTGGTCAGTGGCCTCAAAGTGGGTGGGTTAAGCAATTGTGGCTAAGCGGGTCAATTGAAACAAAATGAAAATAGGGGTGGGCGCCCCACAAAATGAGTGAAATAATCTGGTTGGTGGTGGGGACTCTTGGCAGGGGTCCGTAGTTGCAGCATAAGTATGTAAGTCTCGGGAGATCTGACTCTCAGCCCTTGTGGCACATGTGGGTATGGGAGTTGGAAAGCTCGGTAGTTGGAAGACCCAGCAGGTGGAGCGGATAAGGTCCCTAAGTGGCATGCGTGTGAGGGGCACCCACAAAAATAAGAGTGTGGGCATGACCGCTTACTTTGTTGGATGAATGTGGATTGAAAGGTGTTGGGGGCCGGTTGGTGCACTGCTCCAGCTAGTGCAATAGATTACTCATCTGTGTCATTTCTTTTGAGCAGTGTTTAGTAGGTAATGCCATAGATTGTTGAGACCGAATGCGGCTTGTAGTGGTAGGTTTTAGATGTATAGGGACTAGAAAATATTTATGGACAAGGTAGAAGCAGTGTCTTTCGCAAGGGGCTAAATTTTAGCGGGTCCAATGTAAGCAGTATTAGATGACCTTGGAAGCATTCTCAGGGATACTCCCTCTTGAAATTTGGTATAATGTAATTCTTAGATCTATCCCTCTGTTTGGAATAATTAAAAGTTTTCTTCTCGATCCTATGCGATTTTAAACATGAATAAATAATAAAAATAAATAAATAATAAAATATCAATGAAATGTTCAGGTGGGCAATTATGGGTGCGCCATTTATCAAAAAGAGTATGAGATTCCTTGTGAAGCTCTATGTCCATGCTGTCTACTTACAGGAAAAGATTTAGATCAACTATGACTTAGAGATTCCATACCTAAAAAAGTACCCTCTTAATCACGTCAGCCGTGAAGTGAATCGTAAGTACCAAAGAGGCAGAATGAATACTGTGCAAGAGGAGCTCTATGGGATCTATCTGCAGTCACTGCTCCCAATATAGTTTCACATGTCAACATTAAGGCTCCTCTGTGCATACTGAATAAGCAGAGGGAAAGTTGCTGCCAGGCTCCTTTGGTGGTGGCTTACCTTCCAAGCAACAAAAAGATTAAACGTTTTTGGTAAAGATTTGGTAGGCCACCATGCACGTTAATTTGTCGACTATTTCAACCAATTCATAGCTAAGAATAGTTAGCTTAACACAACCACTTCACTAGGTAGCCAAAGTAATCTAACTTGAATTGGCTCTTTTGGGCATCTTGTAAATTATCACTTCATGACCCACAAATGTAATGAGTTTGTTTTAGCTTGGGTGGGTGCTGCTAGTGCTTTTTTATCCTTGTATAATCCTTGTAACATCATACTGATGGATTGGTAAGGACAGCAGAGCTATCCATACTACACTAGTTTCATGAATACATTGCAAGCAATGCAGAGATCTAACATGTCACAACCAATACAGCTATAGCTGTCATGGTGAGCATGAATGGAACAGACGTGTGTGGTAATCATTACTGCAGAACACAACCATGTGATGCATAGTGTATATTGTCCATAGATATTATGAAGAAGGGTCTAAAGTAATTGAAGTGTGTTGAGATGATCCCAGCGGAAACAAATCCCCTAGGTTGCAATGGATTGGATTTAGGGCTAAACTGAGGACACAGAGAGATTATTTGACAGATTATTGAAGCCAAAGACAGGAATGGATTTGAGAGGAGGAGAAATTTCAGTCGTTCCTTTATGACCTGTTCTCTGTTTAAAATCTGTTCCTGGTTTTGGCTTAAAAAATGTCAGATAATCTGTCAAATAATCTCTCTTTAAACTGACCCTAACTGATCCCTGATGTTTTCACAGTTAAGGCCCTATTACATGGGCCGATTATCTGCCCAGTCAGCCAGATATCGCCCTGTGTAAGGGGGTCAGCGATCAGCCAAGGAAAGAGCAAACTCGTTCATCAGCTCATTGCTTACTTCTGACATTTCAAAAAATAATCTGCCATCTGCTGCAGATTAACCCATGTAGGAGAAATCACTGAATATGATACTAGTTTAGTTCATACCAAAACGGAATCACAGAATAAAACTAAAATCTAACTTTTATTGGAAAATTCTAAAAAACCTAATCTAGGATAATACACACAAAAATATATAGAAAAATACCAAAATGCAAAAATATCGTCAGCTAGTTGACTGACAATGAAAAAACCAAATTGCCGGTTACAAAGGGTCACACACCAAATCGCTTATAAAGTCTACACTCGGGGGACCCTGATATATGTGTATCCCGGTTCGTGTGTGGCCAAAAGGAGGGAGTGGATGAACAGCAGGGTATTAGGTTGAGGTTAGTGGGACCTGTAACTGCCCTGCAAATCCGTGCCCTCACTCTCCCTGCCCTAGGCAGAGTGATCGCACTGATAAGTGCGGCCCCGCGCAGGATCCTATCCTTAGCTCCTATTCATACCCTGCGATAAAGAGGGGGAGCTGACTGTCTCACTCAATGATAGCCCTACCTGACTGTTTGTACTAGTGAGATATAGATCCTACACTAAGTGGATATACAGTTAGGAAGGTGGTATATACAAGCAGTCATATAGAGAGCCACACAATGGGAAACACAGACAGAGAAAAAAATCCAAATTGGAAGCACATATCCCCCAAAGATGTAAAGAATTGGCCCAGGGTTGTAGATATCAAACCCTGCGCCTATATGTCAGGTGGTGTATGTAGTGATGTATTGGACTGTGTGTCAATTGCCACAGTGACACAGGCTTATATACAATTATCCCTTACACTGGTTACTATAGCAGTAGTTATATATGGAACTGTTTTAAAGGATGAAAAAAAAAAAAAGAAAAAAAACAATGGCAAAATGCTGATAAATAGATAATACTTATAGTAGCTATGTGTAGTGTGGTGGGCAGGTATTAACAGGTGTCACCGATATCCAAACAACCACCACACCACCCAGAGCGTTACACCACACTTGTTTAAACCAAGCAATTCGGGGTTAATGCACTCAGTTCAACCTAGTATCAATGCGGCCCATAAGATGTCATTCTGGCCATTCACTACATGGGGGTACGTAATGCAACCATTCCTGCATACTCGGCACTCGTCCGATATGGACACTTTGATATGTGTCAATATGCAAGAGAAAACAAACACCCCAGCAATTTGGATTACAGAAAAAACAAATAATTTAAAAGAGGGGCAGATATATCAAAGATGTATACTCATCTGTCCCCCCACTTAACTGGTCTCAACGCGTTTCATTTCCCCAATTCGTCAGGAGACCTGATGTGGGAAAGATAACTGCCGTCTACAAATCTTCATAGACGCTGCTCCGCTCTGATAAATGCGGCTGGTATCGCCATGATGTCCATACCTACTGCGATGTCCGCGCTAGTTATTTAAACCGGACATTCAACCCTCAGGGGCTAGTCTCATTGGAAGAGAGTGGCCACGTGATAGTATCAGAGGGGCGGCTCCTGACTGTTCTGACATATTCGGTGATCACCTAAGTATCCCACCAGAAAAATGGCGTCCTGCTTCACAGCGACCAACTCAGCGGTCGCTTGTAAGTACGCAGAAACCTCCATCCACCAAAAACATGGCGTCGCCCAGGTGGACGACTCAGTCAGGACCCATCCGATGATAGAGTCTCAAGTATATTAAGGGAGCCAACTCACATTTGGACAGCGGGACGTACCGTATGCCGAATAGGGTAAATATAACGGCAATGTTAAAGTATTTGCTGCAATTATGACTGTTATGATAGACTGATATCCTCTAGGGGTAATCTCAACATAGTCATAGTCAGGGTGGATACCACTCTTGTATCCAGATAAGTACGTGCCCACTCTGGATATTGTGAAAGCAATGTAGGTATGCGTCTCTAATCGTGTGTACATCACAGATAATAATGAAGTGGGAGGGTTACGTAAAAAAAATCCCTCATATACATATGCACAGATAAAACACCGGGTATGCATGCAAAAAGCATGTATGATCCCTCGATGAATTTTGAGTTGCGCACATTCTCGTGCTGATAGCTCTTGCAGGATGGAGGGATAATAAATGACAGTCAACAATAATAAATAATAAATCCATGTAGCACTAAAGAAACCTCCTCAAATAAAACAGGTAAACGAGAGGGCTTCATTTAGGCCATCCGGTGCAGTAGATTTACATCTGAAGATCCACTGGGTCTCCTTTTGTAGTAGCTTTTTATTGAAATCCCCTTTTCTGATCGAGGGTCTAATCAATTCCAGAACCGCGAACGTCAGGAGGGCTGGGTTCCCATTGTGGAACTCATGCATATGTCTTGCTATGGGTGTATTCCGGGAATGCTGAATGTCATTTATGTGTTCACACACACGTCTCCTTAATTCTCGGAAAGTTTTGCCAATGTAGTCCTTGGGGCAAGGGCACTGGGCTAAATAGATGACTCCTTTAGATCTGCAATTAGCAAAGTCCCTAATCTGGAAAACTTGTCCGGTTGATGAGGCTGTATTAATTTTGCTACATCTCATATGGGCACAGGCTTTACAACCCCCGCACCTAAAATTCCCTGGTGGCTGTCTCCTTAGCCAGCCGTCATCCGGTGTCGGGCGGGTATAGTGGCTATGTACCAATCTATCCCCCACACTGCGTCCCTTTCGATATGTGACCAGGGGTCGTTCCGGGACCACCTTCCGTAGGCTAGGGTCTGCTCGTAGAATGGGCCAAAATTCATTGAGAATTTCATAAACCTCAGAAGACCTATCATCATAAGTGCCTATAATTCGGGTGTAACTACAAAAGGAGACCCAGTGGATCTTCAGATGTAAATCTACTGCACCGGATGGCCTAAATGAAGCCCTCTCGTTTACCTGTTTTATTTGAGGAGGTTTCTTTAGTGCTACATGGATTTATTATTTATTATTGTTGACTGTCATTTATTATCCCTCCATCCTGCAAGAGCTATCAGCACGAGAATGTGCGCAACTCAAAATTCATCGAGGGATCATACATGCTTTTTGCATGCATACCCGGTGTTTTATCTGTGCATATGTATATGAGGGATTTTTTTTACGTAACCCTCCCACTTCATTATTATCTGTGATGTACACACGATTAGAGACGCATACCTACATTGCTTTCACAATATCCAGAGTGGGCACGTACTTATCTGGATACAAGAGTGGTATCCACCCTGACTATGACTATGTTGAGATTACCCCTAGAGGATATCAGTCTATCATAACAGTCATAATTGCAGCAAATACTTTAACATTGCCGTTATATTTACCCTATTCGGCATACGGTACGTCCCGCTGTCCAAATGTGAGTTGGCTCCCTTAATATACTTGAGACTCTATCATCGGATGGGTCCTGACTGAGTCGTCCACCTGGGCGACGCCATGTTTTTGGTGGATGGAGGTTTCTGCGTACTTACAAGCGACCGCTGAGTTGGTCGCTGTGAAGCAGGACGCCATTTTTCTGGTGGGATACTTAGGTGATCACCGAATATGTCAGAACAGTCAGGAGCCGCCCCTCTGATACTATCACGTGGCCACTCTCTTCCAATGAGACTAGCCCCTGAGGGTTGAATGTCCGGTTTAAATAACTAGCGCGGACATCGCAGTAGGTATGGACATCATGGCGATACCAGCCGCATTTATCAGAGCGGAGCAGCGTCTATGAAGATTTGTAGACGGCAGTTATCTTTCCCACATCAGGTCTCCTGACGAATTGGGGAAATGAAACGCGTTGAGACCAGTTAAGTGGGGGGACAGATGAGTATACATCTTTGATATATCTGCCCCTCTTTTAAATTATTTGTTTTTTCTGTAATCCAAATTGCTGGGGTGTTTGTTTTCTCTTGCATATTGACACATATCAAAGTGTCCATATCGGACGAGTGCCGAGTATGCAGGAATGGTTGCATTACGTACCCCCATGTAGTGAATGGCCAGAATGACATCTTATGGGCCGCATTGATACTAGGTTGAACTGAGTGCATTAACCCCGAATTGCTTGGTTTAAACAAGTGTGGTGTAACGCTCTGGGTGGTGTGGTGGTTGTTTGGATATCGGTGACACCTGTTAATACCTGCCCACCACACTACACATAGCTACTATAAGTATTATCTATTTATCAGCATTTTGCCATTGTTTTTTTTCTTTTTTTTTTTTTCATCCTTTAAAACAGTTCCATATATAACTACTGCTATAGTAACCAGTGTAAGGGATAATTGTATATAAGCCTGTGTCACTGTGGCAATTGACACACAGTCCAATACATCACTACATACACCACCTGACATATAGGCGCAGGGTTTGATATCTACAACCCTGGGCCAATTCTTTACATCTTTGGGGGATATGTGCTTCCAATTTGGATTTTTTTCTCTGTCTGTGTTTCCCATTGTGTGGCTCTCTATATGACTGCTTGTATATACCACCTTCCTAACTGTATATCCACTTAGTGTAGGATCTATATCTCACTAGTACAAACAGTCAGGTAGGGCTATCATTGAGTGAGACAGTCAGCTCCCCCTCTTTATCGCAGGGTATGAATAGGAGCTAAGGATAGGATCCTGCGCGGGGCCGCACTTATCAGTGCGATCACTCTGCCTAGGGCAGGGAGAGTGAGGGCACGGATTTGCAGGGCAGTTACAGGTCCCACTAACCTCAACCTAATACCCTGCTGTTCATCCACTCCCTCCTTTTGGCCACACACGAACCGGGATACACATATATCAGGGTCCCCCGAGTGTAGACTTTATAAGCGATTTGGTGTGTGACCCTTTGTAACCGGCAATTTGGTTTTTTCATTGTCAGTCAACTAGCTGACGATATTTTTGCATTTTGGTATTTTTCTATATATTTTTGTGTGTATTATCCTAGATTAGGTTTTTTAGAATTTTCCAATATAACCCATGTAGGAGCCCTGGACGCACAGTTATGGAGCTATTAGGGAATTGGCACTCATTTACAGCAGGGCTTTGGCCATCTAATACAGCCTTTACACAGGGACTGGACTGGAATGGGTTAACAGAGATTCCTCAAGTGGCTACCTTATCCTCTATTAGACACAATGGACAATTCTATGATATCCGTCAAATAGGTAAGGTTCTCTCAATGGTCAGGAAATCAGGACATGTGGCAGTCAGTCAGATAATATCAGGAAACAGTGCAGGCCAGGATATAGATAGGACAGTAGAACACCTTTGAACTTACAGGACCCTAGGAAATATTTTTCTCAAGCAGAGAATATGTTATAGCTGACACCTGCCTGCAACTACTAGAAGACTTCAAAGCAAGTTCAAATTACCCCCACGACCTTCCCATTTTCAAGCTAAAATGCATAAACATATATGTTATTGCCAAATTAAAGAATTGTCAGAGCTATTAAAATAAAAGATTATCAATCCCACTAACTGAACAGTGTAAAGAGTAGATGAGTGAGACTGGTGTATGTTGGAGTCCAATCATTCGAAGCTTGAATGCTGGTGGCTGAAGAAGTTGTATCCCAACGCGAATGATCGAACTCCAGCATGCCCGAGTCCCCCTCATCTCTTTTGTAAACAAAATAGTAACCAAATGCCAGAATTGCTGATTTTGGTCATATCATATGTAAGATAAAAAAGAATAAGGAGCTAACAAAATGTCCCTACTACACCAAACTGGTGCAATAAAACTATAATTTACAGTCACGGTACAAAAAATTAGTCATCATACCGCTATGTAGACTTTTAATTTTATTGAGGTCACCATCAGGTACATTGACTTTAAGTTTTTTCAGATGAATAGAACAGCGCCAGTGCTGTGGTCCTCTTTTTGACCCGCGCCCCGATTCCTGTGTACAGCCCCGTTCAATTCCCGGGTACCGACCAGGGGTGAAGCACTGGAGGCGGGCCGATTCTAATAGGGCCGCGTAATAGAGGGGTGGGGGTTTCCTCCCACTGGGTGGCGAGACAGTTCACCTTCAGTGCTTTAGCCCGGGAATAGAATGGCGCTGCCTGTATGCAGGAACCATATCTGTTGGTAAAGTAGTAAAACCTAACAAAAATTTTATAAATTGGGCATCTGAAAAAAAATAACGTATCAGTTTTACTGCAACTTAATAACTTAAAAATAAAAAACTGCAGAACTGCTTTTAGTTTTTTTTTGTTTTTTTTTAAAGTTTCAGGTCATGTTCACAGAACATGAAACAACAGCTGTGATTAATACACAACTTATGTATACTGCAGTTAGAGGGAATCCTGGCTGGAGTGTATACACATAGGGGGACATTTATGAAGTCCGGCGTTTTTTACGCCGGACTTATAAATGTCCCCGCATCTCTGGCGCTACAGAGATTTATGTAGAGGCGGACTGTATCTTTACGCTGAAAAAATGATAAATCGCGCGGACTCTGAGTCTGCGCCCCCCCATAACGCCCCCTCCACACCCCCTCCCCGCCCCCCCGGGGTACTTTGCGTGAAGTGCCGATATGCGAATATTTTATTCGCAAATCGGGCATTTGGATATAAAAAAATTCACTTTCCAATTCAAAGATCCACTTTCCGCAGAAACTTATCCATACGCCGGATGATACATGTCGCCCATAGTATACACGTTTCGGCCGGAATTGCTAGCGGCCGTAAAAAAAACTGACATGTCAGTTTTGTGCGCTCGCTATTCATTGAATAGCGCCTGCACAAGCCTGACAGGTCACACACTAGAGACTGCGGCTTCGGACGTACTATCCATTGCGTTTAATGGTTAATTGGGATTCTGGCACACACAGATGTGCCCGCATCCCAATGCAGCACAAATGAAGATCATCTTCACTGACACCAGCTGTTCTGTGACGTGGCCGGGTCACAGAACGGCCTGTGTCATATGCCGTGTGAACATGGCCTCAGTCTGTATTTTTTTCTGTTGTACCGTATTTGCAGTATTTAACATTTTATGGTACCATTGATCTCACCAAAAAAGAAGCCTTTGTATGGCTTTGTCTGTGGAAAAATAAAGTGGGTTGAAAACACAGAAGCCGTGCAAATCTTTCCATTATAATTTTTCCCTGTCAGTTCCACTCTTGGTTTTGGTTGAAAAAAGACTGACAGAAATTCTATGTGTGAACATAGCCTTAGAATGTAACACAATTTAGCAATTCTTAGGTATCTCCCGCAGGCCAGAGCCTCTAAATTATGCAAAATGCAGTAATCTTTCAAGTAACAATGTTATCATAATTGGTACCAGGACAAGAATTGTTGGTAGAAAATATTATATCCTGAGACCAAAACTCTATGGAAAACTGGTAATTGATTCTTAAATCATCCCAAACTATATATAAAAATAATATAACTAATACAGGTAAAGCAAGTCCTGCCTTAAGGTGCCCTCACACACTTTTTGTCTGGCATTTTTTAAGGCCCCTAAAAAACCGCCAATGTGGCACATGGTGTTTTTTTCATGCATTTGCATCATGCATGTTTTTGTGTGCTAAACTTTATTTCCTCTGCCATAACATGACCTAGCTTGTGGGCCACAAAAGGTTACAAAAACGCCAGGAAAAAAAAATGACATAGCAATGGCATTTTTTTGACAACCAGAACAATTCCATTATGGGAGAGGAAATGCCACAGTTTGCAAAAAAATCCACACCCTCAGCACGCTGTGTTTTGGAAAAATTGCCAAAGACCCTCAAAAATGCCAAAGAAGAGAGAAAAACGCCACACCAAAAAAATGCCATATGTGTAGGGCACATAATAAACTTCCATTGACCTCCAGCTAACATCTGTCTGCTGGCATTTTTGCAAACATTATCAGTGTTTTTCCAGGATTTTAAGGCTGCCTTATAAAGTCAGATAGAGCAGCCAGTGGCTATGTTCACACTGTGTTAAAAAAAAAAAAAAAAGAGAGAGCGAGAAAAGGTGTCTGCCTTTTTTTTCTTTCAAAATAACATCAGTTATTACAAAATTATGATTAAATTCAATGGAATGACGGCCGCCCAATGCACACAGTGTATTGAACAACAGACATTGTTTGCCCGGATATCAAATTAATGGTCATGACAATTATTTGCAGACTTTGTTTTGCAGTTGTTCACACACATTTTTTCATTGTGCTTTCACCATCTTTGCTACTAAATTCAATGTACCTTCAAAAAAGAACCAAACCGCACCCAAAAGGGCGCCAAAAAATGTGAAATGGCTGACATTATTTTGAGAGGGGACAAAAAAACTGACAGATAAAAATGTTATGTGGAGACGGGGGGGGGGGGGGGGGGGGGGGGGGGGGGCGCATGATTCCACTACATATACTTTTCTACATAGACTTCTACTTCTATACCCCTGCTGGACCCTTCAGGTATCAACCGTGTTGTGACATCATGTTTTTGTAGAGACATTTAAGCCAGCCTGATCTACTAAATTGAGGGAAATAGCACTATATATGCTTATATACGCTATACTTATATTCCCATAAGTGTACATTAGGAATTTGTCTAACTTTTCTTATGTAATAACATATTAAAAAATAGATTTTGCCCGGAGTTCTCCTTTAACAATGCAGTAGATGCCTTGCAGGGTCTGTGGAAAGCTGAGTCACTGGTTTATTGCCACATGAATCCCTTTTTCCCTTTCATTTGATGGCATGGCTGTTTATCTGAAAGTGTCAATCGTATCCTTTGTTATGTGAGCCTTCTTAGAAATTGTTACATTTACTATGTCTTACTGTAGATGTTACCATTCACTAAGCACTTACAATGGTCACCGTTCTGAAGGTCACTTTATTTTGCAGACACTCAATTTGGGACTGAAACAATGTGACCAATTATAATACAGCAGTCCCATGGCTGTGCAGTTATTGGAGAGCTCGGAGCCAGGATCTCAACGTGCATTTTGTGCTGTGAATGAGACTCTGAGCACCTACACAGCAGCAATCCTCCATTGTGATAGCAGCCTTGTTTCCATAGGAACTGAGGGAGGGAGATTGCAGTTCCAGGCTCCATGAGCTCATTCTCTGTCTGCCTCCCTAGAAGAAGGAGGGAGGGGCGGCTGCCTACCCGTCCAGCCATCCTCAGCATCATCACAGCCCCAGCTGCTGATGTGTGGCTTATACAGTCAGCTGCAGGAGCAAAATGGATTCAGGACTGAGACAGCTCAGCTTTCCTCTCTGCCAGACCTCAACATGGTGAGTCCCAACAGAGCTCATCCCTACATGATGTCTTATGGGTGTTAGGCTGCGTTGTCATTGTCATCATTGGCAATCGGCGTAGTGGCTGTGTATATGGATGACTGATGGAGGATGCTGGGCTATAATGACAGCTTGCTGCAATCACAGCATTTGCATACAGGAATACCTTGCAGCCATGTATTATTTACTATCCACATTAACATTGGTATAGTCATCTGAAGGGTAACGATGGCAGCGATCGTAGTAATCGGGCTGGGCCTCACCTTCATTTCCATCTGGAAGACACAGCATCCCCGGGGACCTGATATGATTGTATTATTCCATCATATGCAACAATTTTCATCTATTATACTATATGCCATCCTACTAATAGCATAAACTCAATCTAATTCTGCTGCATTTAGGACCTTATAGAGAATTGGGCAAATGTCACAAGTATGTCTTAAAAGAATGACTGGTATTTCTTGTGGAATGAAGGAATCAAAGGGTATGTGAGATATTCAGGCAGTTTAATGTCATGTCTTGCTAAAATGTCAGCCATTTAGCGTAATAGACAAGAACACAGTGGGCCATGTTCATACATATACTGAAATGTCACGTGATTTTTTTACGCATGAGATGCCATTATAATGTGGATGTGGCAGAGTGATCCTTGTATTGTGGGATTCAAGTAATAATGTACGTTATATCTCCATATCTACGTTAATGTTTATGGCATTTTACTGCACTGGTAAAAAAATATTCAATGTATGGTTTGTGGTTGTAGGTTCTTGTATCACGTGCTTGTCTTTTACTGTAGCCTATTGATTTTTGCTGATGATATTGGCTCGGCTCTGAGCAGTGAATGTCGAGGAGAGCACACAAAGCCTCTATATCATTGCAGCAGTGCATACTGTCCTATATATTGGGCTAAAACCACTTTCCAGGTTCTTACTTATTGACTCGAGAAGAAATACATCTTGCATTCGGTGTGCTTTACAACATACTATCATTGGTCATGCTGCTCGTTTTAGTTTTTACATTTCTTTCTGTATTTATAGTTTCAGCTACGATACAAAACAAAGCTAGATTTCTAAATTCCATTTCTCTATATAATACTTGTTCATCAGCTTTTATTGTAATCCTGTTGTAAGAGTATTTCCCATGCTTACCACATACCTGCCGACTCACATGGCTTTCCAGTACATCCAGTTTGGTACCAGGTCACATGGTCACCCAATCACATTGTGCATTGTGATTGACCTTAACTGGAATCACCTTGAGGGAAATATAATGTATAAGCTATGCTTTTTTGAAGGCCAGATTTTTTCTCTTTTCTGGAAATAAGCACAAGTTATTGAATCTGGAACTAGACACAGACATTGCCACAGGCATTGCATAGCTGTCAATTCTGTGACCCCTTCCCCCAGTTACAAGCATATTGTTCCCTGAAAAAAGTACATGTGATGTTATTGAGAAGAGGTGAGTAGCTGTCAAATACCTCTGCTATTTTTATTTTTATCTCAAGGGCAAACATCCTAGTTGATTCATGTTTCCCCCACTGTTCACAAATGAGGGTCTACCTGCACCCATAGAGTTAGTTTGCAGACAGGTTCTACACCCAAAATCTACAGGTGTTGGAAAAGATGACTAGAACCCCCATTATTTTTACACAGTCAGGTTTAAGTCTTCCTGACATCACCCCCTTTATTTCTCAGTCACATAGCTTACAGTATATCACTGTTGATAAACTTTATTGCATATGCTGTTCTTCAGGTATATTTGTTCTTGGGGAGTGATAGGTCAGACCTGATAGAGTTCCAAAGAGAAGTGGTAAGGAGTTTATGGGTATATCACAGTCTTTGATTCCTTGATCAAATCTTAGTACCAGGCAAAAGTAACTTACAATAGGTAAAAAGTCAAAACTAATATTAACTCAGCTACCCAGGTCATAGACACCTCTACCAGGTTCTTACCAACAACCATTCTTACCCCCAGGGCCGGTTCCAGGTTTTTGTGGGCCCTTGGTCGAGAGAGCCTTTGTGGGCCCCTTTGAATAGCAATTTATATGGCATCATTGTTAGAGGGTCTCTAGCTCTTGATTCTGTGTAGGGGATCAGCTGTGTTATATACGTATTATCCCCCCTCCTGTATGAGTGTGTATATATCTATCTCTCGGGCACATACATATATACACACTCATACAAGGGGAGGATAATAAGTATATAATACACTGCTGATCACTTTTTTTTTACCTTGGGGCACACCTACCAAATAAAGTTTGACAAAATAACGAGAAAAAAAAAAACGTAATTCGGTAACTCACAGGTGACGTCTTCTTTAATCTGAGGCGATCGCTCTTTGTTTCCTCTTCATCTTGCCTGGACCACCATGATGATTCCTTCAAGCTACAACTCTTCTCTTCAGAACCTGTCAGACAAACATCTTAGGCTCGGCACATTTCCAGCAATTTCCTTCCCTTTTCCCACCCATAGGCTTCCATACAGTGATAATTTTGCTACTTGGTGTCATGTGCAGTAAAGTAAGGAGGTATGTGGGCCCCGTATGTAAGATCCCGTGCTGTGCCCCCCATATAGTAATAATGTCCTCATGCTGTGCCCCCCATATAGTAAAAATGCCCTCTACCTCCATAGTAATGGCCCATATTAATGTCCCCTGCCCTGCCCCTATAGTAATACCCTCTGCCCCCATAGTAATGTCCCCTGCCCCTATAGTAATGCCCCCTGCTCTGCCCCCATAGTAATGTCCCCTGCTCTTCCCCACAGTAATGCCCCCAAAGTAGATGCCCCCTCCTCTGCCCCATAGTACTGTAGATGCCCCCTGCTCTGCCCGCATAGTAGATGCCCCCTGCTCTGCCCCCATAGCAGATGCCCCTTCCTATGCCCCATAGTAGATGCCCCCTGCTCTGTCCCATAGTACTGCCCTCTGCTCTTACTGTCCCCATAGTAATGCCCCCATAGTAGATGCCCCCTGCTCTGCCCCCATAGTAGATGCCCCCTGCTCTGCCCCCATAGTAGATGCCCCTGCTGCCCCATAGTACATGCCCCCTGCTCTGCCCCCATAGTACATGCCCCTTCCTCTGCCCCATAGTAGATGCCCCCTGCTCAGCCCCAACACAAAGCAAAACAAAAAAATCATAATCACCTAATCCAGGGGATGTGTCCTCTTCTCCCTGGCTTCTCCCTTCTGTGCGCCGCGGGGACGGATCCTCTAGCAGGCGGGATGATGCAATCGCTATGCGCCTGCTGGGGAGATCCCATCAATCCAGCGCTGCAGAGAGAGGCCGAGGCCAGGACGTCATGGAGGCGGAGAGTGACATCCCATCCCGTCGCATCCGCCCAGCACTCGCGTCCCGCCCCCCTCACTGCCTCCCGGATGTCAGCGGTGTTGACAGTGAGTCCGGGGGATACAGCGGGCGACATTGCTGGTGGTGACCTGTGGCTATTGCTTGGGCAAGTGCCGGGGGGCCCCTTGAGCAGCTGTGGGCCCCGGCACTTGCCCGAGTACGCCGGGTGCTGACGCCGGCCCTGCTTACCCCTATCATGCCCCTAAAACAGATAAAGGCAGAATGAATGATTTGTGAACGTGTGAACGAATGTGTGATTTCTAAACTCTAGAAAACACCATGAGAGGAATTTACTAACTGACTGACATATGTCTCTTAAAGGGAATCTGCCAGCTGCTATTCAAGTTTCAAACTACTGACTGACTAGCTGTAGAGATGAGCAAAGTTTTCAAAAATTCAGTCTACCAGGTTAACAAATTTTTGGCGTAAAATCTGTCAATTTACGTTTTGCACTAAAACAACTAAACAGTTTTGGTGCAATATTTACCTGTCTGCGCTCCCCTGGTGTCCTTTTCTGTGTCTTTCATGTCTTCTGTGTCTCCGGTGTCCTCTTCTGTGCTGCTTCTAGCCTCAGCCAATAACTGACTGAGATGGGACAGAGACAATTAGTGATTGGCTGAGCTGGCTTGTTTGTAAACATAGCCGTTGGGTTGTGTATTAAAAGCAACACTAGATTTTAAAGGACGATTTGTAATCTACAAATATTATGGATAGTTGGATATAAAGTGTCATAGCATTCTGATCGATAGGGACCCTTTGGTAATCTCTAAACTGCAACTTAGCCCCTTCCTATGAATTGGGGGTTGTGTTGTAGTTCATTACACAGGGGGTAAGCAGAGAAGATCTGTGAATGAGCCCTGTCATTTCTTGGCAGATAATAATAATAACAACAATAATAATATTTATTTGTATAGCGCCAACAGATTCCGCAGCACTTGCAAACCTGAAAAGTAATGAATTCTAGCGATTCACCATTTCTTTCTATAATGGAAAATCCCCTTTGAAATAGAATAAAGAGCCAGGGCCTCAGGGTAAGGACGATCATAATCCATGCAGTGGACATTGTGCAGTAGTCTCCATTCAATACAGATCAAAAGTGTCATTTGTAAAATTGTCTTTTCCATTTCAGTACCAGTGAAAATGCTTACATCTGGAAATATAATATGGCATTACATACATGTCTAGCGATGTGTACTGGCGTGGAAGCCTTATGACAGGCCTGTCATGCATGTGCTCCATTTCTTGGCAGACCTAATTGGCATAGTTTACCGATAAATATTTAGTAGTATTGAGACTGCCTAACCGTACCTTCATTTATAAAAAGAAAACCGATGGAGCGGATGGAAAAGTTGATTGTAAATAGTGTTCATTAATATTTCACTTTTCAGATGCTGACCCAGTTATACCATTTTACTAAAGGAGAATCAGCATCTTTTTTTCTAAATGCATATTAGACATCTTATATACTAGTGTTATTTTATTTATTATTCAAATTGATAGATTTACAAGGAATGAAGAATCTTTTTTTAGATGATGCAGCAAAGTAACATACTTACATAGTTGATGTGGTTGAAATAAGACCAATGAGGCCATCAAGATTAATATAAGTTGTGTTGACCCTAAGGGAGGCAAATAGCCCTCATGAGGCAGATAGCAATTGCCCTCATGCATTATATAATATTAAAAAATACCCAAATGACTTTAGCCTACAAGAGAGCAACAGATAACTCACCAATGCTGATGGCTAGGTAGACTGTAGCCCGGAGGCAGCCAAATAGTAGAATGTGATCTCTTGGTAGACCTCACAACAGACATCAGAAGAGCTTGATGTTAGCCGACCAGATTGTTTTCCCAGCTTCAATCTTTGTAGTCATATAAGTAGTTGTAAGACTTTACAAGCATCTAGCAGTGTCCCCTTGGTGCCACATGTACCTGTGCATGGTATATCACTAACTTATGCTCTTCAAAAAGTAGAAAACCTGGGCCACTCCTGCTTTAGTTCCTGTTTGAGACACTGTGAGTTTGGAAGACTAGAGGTCTGGGACTTCCAATTCTTCAAGAAAAGGAGTAGTTCAGTACAGTGCAACATGAATTATAGTACTCACTATGTGTACTACATATACTGAATTTCTCCCTGTCTGTGCCAGGATGAAGTGCTCCTATGGTACCAGGTGAGGGCAACAACATTTTATTCCACACTGAACAGTACTTTGAAGGGGATCCTGTCTACAATTTACAACTTCTTGTATCTCTTTTAGATGTTATATATAAGGACTTGCTAAAGGCCCAGATTTTACCATTACCAAGGACTGCAGTAAAATTTTAACTAATATTCCCATCTGAGAAACTTATTGCATATCAATATTATAAGTCTGTTATCGGAACATCCCTTTAAAGGAGGAATCTGGGTAAAATTGGTGTGTTATGCCTGATGCAGGACCTGAGAAAGGCAGATATGTATGGCAGAGGGATTTAGAAAGCATTGCAAGGAGAATAGTAGTCATATTCTGTGCACTATATATAATACTGTAGGAGTTTTGCTCAGGTTGTACCATTAACTTACTTTAAATAGACCCCATATGGTCCCACCTCATAACAATGTCAGCCATACAGTGACTCCCCACCTTAAGCAGTGCCAGCTTGATGGTTAGGGATTGTTCAGTTAATTAGTTCGGGATTGTTTAGTCCCAGACCTCTAGTCTTCCAAACTAGTTTGGAACCCCAGCATTAACAAATCTGGCTGTGCAGTTTGTTTGTTTTTTGTTTTCTTTTACTGACAAGACGACTCCAATTTGCAACAGTATACTGTGTTAGCTTACTCCTCCAAGAATATATCAACCGTACTGCGCACTTTTGTGTCATCAGCAAACTAAGACCATGTTCAGACCTTGTAAGAGACCGGCCGTTCCGTGACCCAGCCGGGTCACAGAACAGCCGGTCTCAGAAAAGATCATCCCTTCCGGTACTGCAATACCAGCCGAATGATCTTTAGCGCCGCTTAAGCCCCTATTCCACGGGTCGTCAGAGGAGCAAACGAGCGCTCTCAGCGCTCGTTTGCTCCTCGTTCCCTGCTTGCTGCTGCCGCTGCCGTGAGTGCGGGAGGGACGGCGAGGAGGTGCCGGGGGGCTGCCCGGGTGATTGCTGATCGTCCGGGCAGCCCATAGGATATAGCAGCGTCTGCTGCCGACGCTCCTATTCAACGGAACGACGGCAGAAGATCGCTGCTATATCAGTAGCTTGTTTTTCAACATGTTGAAAAACAAGCGACTGCAACGATCAGCCGACATGAACGATGACGGCTGATCGTTGCACTCTATTCCACGGGACGATTATCCTTCGTAGCGGCCGATATCGGCCGAATACGTACGATAATCGTTTCGTGGAATAGGGTCTTTAGTTCTGATACTGGCGCACACGGATACTCCCCACTGCACACTATGGAGCGTGCGGCCAGAGCCGCTCGCTCCACTGTGTGTACTGACAGGGTTTTCTGTGGCTGCTATTCAATGAATAGCGGCTGCAGAAAACTGACATGTCCGTTTCTCACTGCGCCGCTAGGGATCCCGGCTGGAGTGTAAACTATGTGTATATATTCCGGCCAGGATCCCATAGCGGAAACGTCACGTATATTTTCATATTAATCACAGCCATTGTTGCAATCAGCAACAACGGCCGTAGTTTTACGAAAATATACGTAGTGTGAACATAGCTTAACCTTACCTACTAAACCTTCTTTGTCACTTACAAACATATTAAAGGGGTTATCCAGCGCTACAAAAACATGGCCACTTTTCCCCCTCTCTTGTAAATGGAGCTTAATTGCAACCACACCTGAACTGGAGACAAGAGAGGGGGAAAAGTGGCCATGTTTTTGTAGTGCTGGATAACCCCTTTAATTAAAAAGCATAGAACCTAGAACAGACCAATGTGGTACACCACACTACATTAGGTGGGGTTTCAATCTCAGTTCCATTGAAGTAAATGGAGCTTAATTGCAACCACACCTGAACTGGAGACAAGAGAGGGGGAAAAGTGGCCATGTTTTTGTAGTGCTGGATAACCCCTTTAATTAAAAAGTGTAGAACCTAGAACAGACCAATGTGGTACACCACTTGAAACCAGTCTCTGCTCAGAATATACACCATTAACAACAACCCTCTGATATCTATCTGTCAGACAACTACAACTCCATTGAACTATCCAGGGATCAAGTTTATGGGGACCTGTCTCAAAGGCTTTGCTGAAGTCCAGATAGGCAATATCCACGGCACCACCTTCATTCAACACTTTTGTGACATAATCAAAGAAATCAATAAGATTAGTCGGACATGATCTGCCCTCTGTAAAGCCGTTCTGGTTTGGATCCATCAAATTGTTTATTTTAGGGGATCCATTATCTTCTTTTTTATCATTTTTACCATTACAGATGTCAAGCTAACTGAGCCAACCCCCCCCCCCCCCCCCCCCCTTGGTTTCATATGCACACCCCATGAGCCTAGCATTTACACCCCTTTTTCGGAAATAAATTTCACATCCCCCTGACTATTCAGATATAAAATTCCATTCTCAAAAATTCTCAGGAATGGGGGAAAGCGAAAGCAGGTGGCGAGGGGGGGGGGGAGAAGTAGTAAAAGAGAATACAAAAATCTTTAAAATCTTGTTGTTCACAATCAAGTACCTGTGCAGTGTTCAGACAGGTGATGAATAGGAAAAATCCTGCCTGGGGCATCTCTAATGGTGAAAAGGGGGCGGGGAGGAGGGATGGAGGGGCGGTGTAAGTCTAATCCTCAGATACCCTAGGCCACACCAATTTGACACAGGGCTGCAAGTTTAAAAGTTGTTTTTTAGGACAATAACTGCATAACCTGCCATCTTGATCTGTTATGCAAAGGCACAATGCACAATCACACAGACATCACACATCAGACAGACATTGTTGCATACACTTTGTTAGCCATCAAAATGAATGTCTTATTATATTTTCACTTTTATAAAATTGTATTTGCTTCTGAGTACAAGCCTAAAATAGTCTTCATGCTTCCTATGAATTTCCCTAGCTGAATTCTTATGACCTTCATGGTGCATTGATCTCTCACCAAGGTCCCACTTTACAGACAAAACTTAGCTGTCTAAATAGTTATAATATGTAAAATTAATTCCCCCACTTCTCCTGGCAAGCATTAAAGCGGATATGCCTTTCATCTATTCCATATATCACTTCTTACAGATAAGCCCAGGCACCCTGCAGGTACCCTAAGCTTTTCTGATTGTCTGGTCGGAGCTAATAAACCATTACATGAGAAATACTGCTGTTTCGCAGCCTGTGGTATACGTTGCCCCCGGCAAGAGGAAGGCTACTCCACTTCTAATACCGAACTGTAGAATGCAAAATAATAATTAAAAAATTGTGAATATTAGAGGGATACACATACCCTCCAAGTACCCCCATTTATAATATATAGTATAATACTAAAAGGACTTATGTCTAGGGATGGATCTTAAATGCTTCCAAATGACTACTATAGACTACTATACTATACAACTATACTAGACTACTATATGTATGTATTTCTGTAGGAATTTCTTTGACTAATTGAATATAACTACCAGTGTTTGCACTAACCTATTCTCTGTGTATGGGCAATATGACTATTTCTCATACCACATACAGCTTTTAATGGGCTATTGAAGGATGAGCATGGAAATATTTGCAGGCAAGGTCTGAGGTGGTAAAAATTTGGTAAAGGAAGAGGTTACTATTATATATTTTTATGAAACCCCATATCTAAATCTAATGCTTGAAATTAAAGGGGTATTCAGTTCTGGATATTAATGGTATATCTGGTGGATACACTATAAATGTCTGATACAAATCCTACCTCTGCAACCTATTTCAAGATTGAAGGCGGAATGATTCCGTCCAGTGTGTTTACAGCCACTAGAGGTTGAAAACAATGCTCCCCCACCCATTGACTTAAGTCGGAGGCAGATCCGACAGGGCCAGGAGACCTCAATCTTGAGATCTACAGGACATACCTCTATCACACATTTATAGCATATTCTGTCAATATGCCATAAATGTCCATATGGGAAATACCCCTTTAATTAAAAAAGCAGTGTCCTTAGTCCTATAACAGCATGGGTCATCATGAGCTTGTCTAAAGATGATGCAAAGTTCCAGTAGCCACGTAAAAATTAAATGACATATAGTGACCTCAGTATAGTGACCTCAGTGATGTTGGATCAGACCTAGGTATTTTGCACTCTGCCCTTGGCTAGATGGTGTAAATTAACAGCTGCCCTAGGCACTAAACCTGAAGACACCCCATCTTCACTCACCAATTAGCATTGTGATTTTCTAGTTTCTGAACATCATATTGATATGTGATCAATCTTAGGCTGCGTTCCCACATTTACTGTACAATACCATACGCAGCCGAAACCAGAAACTCATGCGGTAACCAATAGCTGTATGGCCAATAATCCTGGTAACAGCACATGACTACAAAGGAATAAATGGGAGCGTGGTTTTGGCCACATGCATTTCTCTACATTGTCTGAATCACGTTTTTCATGTTTTTTACTGCTTAAAACATAAACAAATTTCCTAATTGAATCGAGGATTAGAGCAGTCTGCATATTGTCTGAAATAACTCTCACCACAGGCTTGGTAGATTGGTAGGTAATAGCTCCAGGTGTCACATTTAACACTGCCATACCAGACCTGACCAATACTGCCAATACTGTGACTGGATAACACCGCCATACCAGACCTGACCACTACCACCATACTGTGACTGGGTAACACTGCCATACCAGAACTGACCAATACCGCCATCCTGTGACTGGATAACACTGCCACACCAGACCTAACCACTACCACCATACTGTGACTGGATAACACCGCCATACCAGACCTGATCAATACCACCATAACCCCACCCCCCCAATACGATGACTGGATAACACCACCATACCAGACCTGATCAATACCACCATAACCCCCCACCCCCTTCTGAAAAGACACCAGATTTACTGGTCTGAAAATAATAAAGACAAAAAAAGTATTTTCCTTCCCCTTGCTCCCTGGTGCTGCTCCCCTGAGAGGTGTCTAGTGGTAAATTCGGCCCTAGGTGTATCCAGAACCAACCCAGGGTTTATATAAAATGTTAACCATTACCCTTAAGTCGGCTGCAGTAATCATCATAGTAAATGGTATTATATAAAAAGAACCACTACTCTCTTTACTGCACATCAAAAAAATGCATTCTGATGGTATTTATGAATTATTTCCTCTGCTTCTTTTTCTCCCTTCTTCTCTCCCACCTGCTGGCTTAGTAAAGCATGTTAGTGGAATAAGGTCACTGTTAGATGATCTTTTTGAACCTCGAGGCTCGGCTTATCGTGGAAGCTGAATACAAGCACTCGGCTCCAGGAAGATGTCTAATTGTTGCTATGGTAATTGAAGCTGATATCTCTAGAGAGTTTCATGAGCAGGGGTAGCGGTGTCTATATACAGATGACAGTGTCTTACAGGAAATCTTGAGGACTGCATTATCATGGCATTCCCCTTCCTTGTTTATTTAGTGCTGACAGTGAATCATTAAGATTCCTGGTGAACGTAGACTCTCACATGTAGGCTGAGGATTTATCTGGAGCCTTAGAAGTAAAAGGCCTATTACACAGATAGATTATATGTCAAATCAGACAAATATCTCCCTGTGCAATAAAGCCAGTGATCAGCCAACAAACAGGCACTCGCTCATCAGCTGATCGTTCACTTTAAATATGTCAATAAATAATCTGCTGCCAGCCACACACCATATAATATGAGATGTGTGGAGGATGGCTAATTAAAGGGAAATCCAGACTCTGATTTTTTTTTTTTTTCCCAAAAGAGCCAGGGAGGAGGTGGATGAATATAACAACATGCACTTACCAGCGCTGGGGTCCTCCACTCCTGATCCCAGTCCCCTGGCTGCTTCCTGGTCTGACTGGGACCTGGATTGTGATGTGTCAGGCCCGCTCAGCCAGTTGGTGGGCATAGCGAGGTCCAGCCTCGTTGTTATGTTTAGCCACCTCCTCCTCAGTTCTTTTGAAAAAAAAAAAAGTCAGAGCCCAGACTTCTCCTTTAAAGGAACAGTCTACACTAACATCACTTGCCATGTTCATGCAGTGTTGGCCACATGATTACTGAGCCTTGTAATAGGCTCTGTAAGTAAGCACCGATCTAGCAGATTGGCACTCACTTACACTGCAGGTCGGGACACGTAATACAGCCTCGGGCTGTAATGAGAGAGTTGTGTTCCTGGCAAACACACAGCAGCTTTTCAAATCATACCCCTGGGGCAATTATGAATAAAAGCAATAATACACATAAATAATAATTTTTCATGAAAGCCAATATAACCTTGTGTTGTAATTAATCGCTGGAATATCCAGATATCCAGGGGCAAAGTTCCATAGACTTTACCAGTTATCAACACAGCAATCCATTCTTTCCTGTAGACCCATTTCAGGAATGGACCTTCTGGCAGTCTACATGTTATAAGGAGATGCCCTATAAGCAATCTAACCTAAGAAAATAAAAAAACAATATTGTTCAGAGCAGATCAATATGACATCTGGAATGATTTGTAATAGTAAAAAATAGCAGTACAGCAGTAGACATTACAACACGGATAGGGAAGACAGAGGCATAAGTAGTAGGCCTGGATTTTATGGTACTGTATTATAGCAACTGGAGCTCAATAATTTTAGCTTCTGATCTGTCACCATACCCCAGGAGATAAGCAGGAGAATATAGGTTGACTGATGGGGTAAGATTATATTCAATTGGAGGCCAGATTGTACAATTTGGACACTGGTGGATTGCAAGGAGGGGCATAGAGCTAGGGGATTTATTGTCTTTTCTCTACTTTTGGAAATGTTCACCAAATGTTAACAGGGTGACCTCCTTTTTGTCTGTACAAGACTAATGCAGTAGCTTAAAATGTTAAAATAGCTTGAAACCTGCAGCGTTAAATCCACTGTAAATACGTTATGTGTGAACCCACCCTAATAGTAACTCTGACCAACCTTAACTCCATCCCAGAATTCCTGGTTTCTATTATGTGTCAACCCCACAGGAACTGTTTTAGTTACAGGAAGCAGAAAGCAGCCGTTAAGGCCCTATTACACGGAGCAATTATCTGCTCAGCCAGACTGATTCGGCAGATTATCGCTCTGTGTAATAAAGACAATGACCAGCCTAAGAGACAATCATTGGCTGATCGTTGTCTTTCAAAATCATTGATGGCTGATGACCGATGGCAGATGAATGTGTAAAGAAAAAAAACAAAAAGAAAACTTTATACATACCAGAATTCATGCTCCCCGGTGTTCCTCCTGCTTCTGCCCTCTGCCTGCTCTCCGCAGCTGTCACTGGAACTTCTGAGCTGGTCTCAGAAGTAATAGGCCGCTCAGCCAATTTGTGGCTGTGGCATTGTCCCATCTCAGCCAGTGATTGACTGAGTGGCCTGTCACTTCAGAGACCAGCTCAGAAAATGTAGCGGTGGCTATGGGGAGTGGGCAGAAGCGAGGAGGACACTATACGCGTGGACAGGTATATATCAAGTTTATTATTTTTCACTTAGGGCAAGGGCTTCACGAACATCACTAACAATGTCCATGCAGCCCTTGCTACATGACTTTTTTCTTTTAGTCACCTAAGCTAATTTATTTTTTTTCCCTGACACTGGACATTATTTTTTAAGGGGGTTTACCCAGGACAAAGGGACATGTGCATTAAAGCACTTACAGTACTGTGTTGCCCCAGAATCTGATTTCTAACTACATTATAACTACTATCTTGTATATTACTCTATAATTTGTTTTCTGATTACTTTTGTGATAATATTTGAATGGAATACTATTCAAATGCATAACCTATCACAGCAATTAGGTAATCCGGATATATTCACTTTCTATATTTCTTCTTTTCCTGCAACTAGTAATCCCTATACTTGACTATGTACCTGCTGGAAGGCACTTTCCTTTGAGTTTTGATGATGTCATGACTCGGGGGGAAATGCCTGTCCTGGCTGATGGATTGGCCGCTGAGCCAATCATTGACTGCAGTGCCGTCCCACCCCAGTCACAAACTGTTGAGATCCCCCAGCCCGGCAGGGGTCCCGGAGCTGTGATACAGCCCTGAAGCGGCACGGTGAGAGGTGAGTTGAGATAGGTTTTTATGTTGTCCCCCCGCCCCTGCCTTTAAAAAGGAAAGTACTTGTCCAGACTTCTCCTTTAACCAAATTATTTCTTTAAAATAAAGCTTTTTTCATTAAAATTCATTGCCCAAGGCAGCCTATGTAATAGCATTGCTGAAAATTAATTTGTGGGGAATGGGATCTGTGTTGCATTCCAGTAGATGCTCCCAGTCATGTTCTTTGGGCTTATCTGTCTAGTATTGTAATTAATGCTAATAAGAATTTTCAGGTCAGCGATATGGCAAAGCACCGAGCAGGCATTTTCCTTTCTTATTGGTTGGTTTTCCATCAGGACTGCAGTTAAGTAGGTTGTCTTGTCTCAGGGCAAGTCTAGAATAGTATATCACACTTACTGTAAGAGCAGTGGCTATTAAGTGTCTATATACAGTGAATTTTTCCATCTATTAGACATTAATGGCATGTCCTATGAATATATGATTAATGTCTACATTGGAATAAGATCTCTTATACTTTTTGCCAACTATACATAAAAGCTTTAGAAAAATTACCTGCCCTGTACAATCCACAATAAAGAATATGGGTTTAAGGGTATTTACTGGCTTTTATTGTAATCCACATAAGATCCGACACTCAACCTAACTACAATGACACATTTCAAGCTGCTTTGTTCAGTTCTTAGCCATAATGTTCAGCGTTAGCAGCTTACAACATCTCATTGTAGCTATGCTGAGCGTCTTGGATCTTATGTGCATTATAGGAAAAATCTGTGAATACTTAAAGTGTACCTGTCATTTGTAAAAACTTTTGACAGGTCATAGAGACATGTCAAAAGTTTTGATCGGTCCAGGTCTGAGTGTTCAGACCTGTACCAATCGGGAGAACAAGCAAGGAGAGGACCATGTTGCAGCACGTCCTCTGCCCGCTCTGTGTAAGAAAAAAAGAGTCGGGCTCCATAGACTTACATTATGAGCCAGACTCTTTTTTTCTAACACAGAGCGGGAATGGACAGCTCTGCAGTGTGGTCCTCTCCCCTATCATTCTCCCAATCGGTATGGGTTAGAACACTTAGACCTGGACCAATTAATACTTTTGAAATGGTTATATGACATGTCAAAGGTTTTTTGCAAATGACAGGGATGTTTGAAGGTGCTGGACTTCCATATTCTTCATTGTGAAATCTACCTAGTGTTACCTCAACACCTGCTCCAGTCATCTTCATTCTTACACACAGATCAGCTGACTTCTTACTCTTACTTACTTTGCTATGCTTTGTTTTATATACGTGTATATGTATACATGTCCCTAAAGGTGACATAGAAATATGGTAAATCTAGTCTATTTCATATTCATACATATTCATGGAATATGTGACATATGATGACATTTCTACCACACATTCTCTTACTGCTGTCCCTTCTAATGCAAGAAATGATAACAATGAATTTACTGTATCAATTGCTAACAATAGCAGAGCAGGAGCTGTACACTTCTTGCCCTATATCCCTAGGCAGTAAAATGCAAATTATGCTTCTGAATTTCATTGCAGTTTAATAACCTAGACACATTGGGAACTTATCACATCTTCTCAGTACTTCCCTAGTGGAGTCTAAGCTTTGGAAATCCTCGGCCATTTGACAGTAAGTTGGAAAGAGCAGATGTGATTTAATAATGTACAAGCCAGCAAAGCCATGACGCCTTATCCACAGATCACATACAGCTGGGTTCACATCTATTTGGACCATAACACAATTTTTATATTTCAGCCTTAGTAGGCTATCAAAATGAATAGAAAAACAAATACATCAATAAGTGAATTAAGGGAAGACTTTCAGCTTTAATTCAAGAGGTTTAACAATAAGTATGAACCTGTTAGCCATTATTAAATAATTCCTCCATTTTCATAGGTTAAAAAATAATTGCAAAACATAATTCTTAATATAAGGGGTATATTTAATATACAGTCAATGTCTGCCTGAAGCCTGGGACCTATGACTATCACCCAATGCAGAGTTTCCTCCTATGAGGCCCTTTACCAGGTCTGTCCTGCTGCCATGTTCAGTTTATGCTTGTTTGTGGGTCTTTCTGCTGTAGTCTTTAATAAATGAAAGTTGCTCAGTCAAGTTGAGGTCAGATGAAGTCTTGGACATTGTAGAGTATTTAAATTCATTTCTTTGCCTTAAAGGGAAACTAACAGCTCTTTGTCATTTCTGCTAAATCTTCACTGCCTAATTTACATGTTAATTAAACTGAAGATTTAACAAAAACGGCACTGAGGATGACGGTAAGAAAATTACCTCCATTCTCAGCTTCCCCAGCGCTATCGGATCATAACAGCAGGTTAGTTTCCTAACCAGCTGTTAATTTCCCTTTAAGACGCTCACTTTTGTGGTATGTTTTGCGTTATTATACATCTATAAACACAAAGTAATATCCTATTATTTTTTGTAGCATTTGACAGAATCTGAACAGGAAGTATAAGACTATACATTACAGAATAAATTCTGATATATCTGCAGTCGTATCAATAAACATTGATATAGAAATATCCAAAATGGTCGGCATCCTAGTTTTAAATGTAGGTGTTTGGTGAAGATAAATATACCACTGCACTCAATATGTTACTAGTTTATTAGTTTCCGCATAGCATCCGCTTTATTCACACAATTCACCTGGCTTTTAGAGCTTTTCTAGCAATGTTATATCTGGCCTTTCAGTTCTTGAATAACACCAGTGGTGTGTATCTTTAGATAAACCTTGAATATGAAAAAAAATCAATCGCACTGAAAGCCTTCAGGCCAAATAACTCACTATTGGGTCTCCACTGACCCTTCAATATCAATATCAGAAGAAAAATAGTGAGGGTATATACGTGTAACACACGAGGGTACCTGAGTATCATAAGGTGATAGTCCTCTTGTCGAGCGGGATACCCGTGTAGAAAGGAATCCAGACACTGGTGCTGCAATCAAATTTGCTACTTTATTTTTTAGCAATATACTCGGTACACTTCGGCTCACTGGCTGATCCACACACCCAAGCGTCCACCTGGTGTCCTGCGGACGTTTCGGAGGATAAGGCTCCTCCTTCCTCATGCGCATGAGGAAGGAGGAGCCTTACCCTCCGAAACGTCCGCAGGACACCAGGTGGACGCTTGGGTGTGTGGATCAGCCAGTGAGCCGAAGTGTACCGAGTATATTGCTAAAAAATAAAGAAGCAAATTTGATTGCAGCACCAGTGTCTGGATTCCTTTCTACACGGGTATCCCGCTCGACAAGAGGACTATCACCTTATGATACTCAGGTACCCTCGTGTGTTACACGTATATACCCTCACTATTTTTCTTCTGATCTTTAGATAAACCTTCTGCATTTACTTACACTATACATATCTCTACAGACTTTGGCAGTGACATGCATGCCTTCTTGAATTAAAAGGATTCTGAAATGATTGTTTAGTTGTTTTTATGCCCTTTCAGGCCTTTTGATATTGCCAAGGTCACCTGCAATTTCCTTCTTGCTAAGATTGTATGAGTGTGGATATTTTTTTTTCAGCCTAATTTCTTCAACCGTTCTTTACGTGATGACATTTGCGGACTACATCAAAAGTGCCTATGGAGAGTTACGAAATGCAGGTGTCCCCCTTTATTGTAAGGGGTCAACGTAGCAGTACTGTTTTGCTGCAATACCTCCTTGAATGCAAGATTACTTTGCATGTGAATTTTAGTTCATGCTCAATGTATAAACCCACTTTCACATACTCTGTTAGGGTGCGTTCACACCTACAGGATCTGCAGCAGATCTGCAGCAGATTTGATGCTGTGTTCAGTTATTTAAATGAAATCTGCTGCAGAAAATCAGCTGCAGATCCTGTAGGTGTGAACGCACCATTAGGATAGTTTTACACATACCATATTGTAGCGGATTTCATGCTGCGAGTTCCACAGCAAAATCCTGCTCACTTTATCCACCACTGCCCGGCTAGTACATTACCTTTCTCCGGCTGCCGAATCTCTGGTGTCCTGCTCAGCCAATCAGTGCGCTGTCAGGGACCCAGAGAGGCAGGCGGAAGCGTGGGCAGGTGATGTATTAGCCCAGCAGCTGGTGGGTAAAGGGAGCAGGGGCTACATTCTCGCAGCAGAGTGAAAACCCTCTGTGAGAATGTAGAGCCATAAGGAATGATACTACAGAGTATTGCAGCTTATTTTGCTGCGAAATTCCCAGCGTGCAATCCGCTGCGATACGGTACATGTGAAGCTTCCTTTAGGGTATGTTCACACATGGCACATTTACTACAGATTTGTTACAGTGTTACCAATTTACTTACTAATAAGGTGATCAAAATTTGCAGCAAATCTGTAGTGTGTCCACAATGTGTGAACATACCCTAAGGTAGTTACCTGTTAATATACTGTAGGTGGTCTTCATGTCATGCTATTCTGCTAGTAACCAGGGCAGAGAATACAGAAAAACAGAAAATTGGTCACCATGTTTAACATAACTTCTATTATTATGCAAGTGTTTGCTGCTGTGCCTGAAATAGAAGAAAATAAAAGCACACTGCAAATGCTAAGATTATTTTTAAATGGTAATACTGCCCTAGAAAAACTTAGGTTCTTGGCATACTAGTTGATTAAATAATGTGCACTAGATATGAGTGAATCTACAGCAGGAACAAAGTTAAGCGCTTCGTACCTATCTGGATTCTGCTCATCAGGCTGCTCCGCTCCAAGCCGCTCTTCCCTGGGTGCTGGAAAAAGATGGATCCAGTCCTGGGAAGCTGGGAGAAGTTTCCCAGGACTGGTTATATCTTTTCCCAGTCCCCAGGGAGGAGCAGCACAGAGCAGACCAGACTTCAAAGCCTGATGAGCAGAATCCTGATAGGAACAAAGTGATTGGCTTCGTTCCGACTGTAGATTCGCTCATCTCTAGTGTGTGCCAAGGTGACCTCCATAGGACAGACCCTACACTATAGATATGACTCTCCTTGGCTAGCACTAAGCCTACAAATTCTGGGCAGGGTAGAGAATAGCTATAAAAAGTGTCTCTTCTTCTATACAGTTTGGAGTATACACAGATTAACCATCACCTGTAATACAATTAGGTTGGTCTTGAGGGGCGTTTCAAGTATGCAGTGGATAGTGATCCAAGGATGGAAAATCTGTAAACTAGCAAGAGGTTCATGGGCCCTCAAACTTCACAGGCGTGTGTGGGAAGTTAAGGCTACCCACCTAGTCCAATCCCACAGAAGTGCTAATTTAGCACAAATAGCTAAAAAAGTTAAAGCGACTCTGTACCCACAATCTTACACTCTCAAACCACTTGTACCTTCAGGTAGCTGCTTTTAATCCAAGATATGTTCTGGGGTCCGTACGGCAGGTGATGCAGTTATTGTCCTAAAAAACAACTGTGCCCTAACTTTGCACCACCCCTCTGTCCCTACTCCCCACCCTCTTCATCATTAGGAATGCCCCTAGAACATTTTCTCCTGTCTAAACATCGCACAGGTGCCTTAACGATCCAGCCCATGTGCCGTGCTGACACAGGTGAGGAATAGTAGAATACCTGCCTGGAGCATTCCTAATGATGAGGAGGGCGGGGTGTGCCAGCCTAATGCATACATAATCTAGGCCACGGCTGTTTGGCACAGGGCTGCCAGTTTAAAAGTTGTTGTTTTTTTAACAATATTTGCATCACCCGCTGAACGGACCCCAGGACAGATCTTGGATTAAAAGCGGCTATCTAAAGGTACAAGCGTTTTTTTTTTGTTTGTTTTTTTTTTTTTTTTGGGGGGGGGGGGGTCAGATTGTGGGTACAGAGTCGCTTTAATACAGGACACTTTTAGAAGCCTTTTGCAGTCAAGGCCTCAACAGCCTATTGCAGTCTTACTAGCACACAGAACACTTCCATAATATTAGAAAGGTGGCTTTAATATTAAAGCTGTAGGCTTGAGATATTTATTTTACAAGTAATTTACATAGATTATTATTATTCCATAGATGATGACTGTTATTATTATTTTATTATTTATTAAATTTTTTTTTTATTATTATTATTATTATTAATTATTATTATTATGAGAAATAAACTAAACCATTTACTCTTGTGTGTTATATAACATACAACTAATGAAGATCCCTTTCGGAATATCCATCAGATGCTCATGTCAGCAGTTACAGCTTTAATCAAAGAAAGTGGTGTAATTCCCGGAATTCCTGCCCCCGACTCTTCTGGGATGCCATCTAAATGTTTGCTTGTCATATGTGGCTTTTACTTGGAGAATCACTTATCCTTCCTGACTGATGCTATGCACTTGCAATGGTGCCACATTTATTCACTCAACGTTGACAGTGTGCACAGAAGTCTGCGTCCTTTCATAACCCTTCGCCCTGCTGAATTATGGCCCTGCTATTTCAGCTATGTTTAATGGCATCAGCTGCTATGTTACTGTTATTACCATATTCTGGGTTTCTAGGATCTACTTGTGATTTACAGCAGTAGCGAAATTTGGTGGGGGCAAGGGGGGCGGTCGCTCTCGGGCCCACTCAGACAGGGGCCCACTGAGGTCTCAGACAGTTAAAAGCTATTGCTTTTGCAGACAGCATTAACACGTCAGTAGTGGCGGGAACCGTATGCGCTCGCACTCCTAATGAGAGCATACAGTTCCGACTGGGCCAGGATGTGATTGACACAGCATCAGGAGCCATTGGCTCCTGGCTGTGTCAATCATTCTTGTGGCCGTAGGCAGCGTTATGCCTCCAGCCACAAGAGGCTGTGCTCCGCATCGGCGCACGCCCCCCGAACTGCAGCGCCCACCCCCTCCTTTATGCCTCTCTTGCGACCGCAAGCACGGTCTTGCTTGCGGGCGCAAGAGGCAATCTTGCCCCCGTCTGATGCGTCGCTCCCTGGGGGATTCCCAGGGAGCGCACGTATCAGGAACCTTAGTGGGCGTCGCTGGGACTTCCTGTACCGGAAGTCCCGGCCCGGGCGCACACTCAGCTTCCGGATGTGTGCGCTGCCCGGGAATCCCCCAGGGAGCGACGCATCAGCCGGGGGCAGAAGAAGAGAGGACAGCAGCGACGGGGGAGCGCTTGAGTTGTGTGTGTTTTTTTTTTTTTTTTTAATCTGCTGTGCAGGGGGCAAACTATAAGGGGGGAATACAGGGGAGGGGAGCCATCTATAAGGGGGGGATACAGGGGGGGGGAGCCATCTATAAGGGGGGATACAGGGGGGGGAGCCATCTATAAGGGGGGAATACAAGGGGGGAGCCATCTATAAGGGGGGGATACAGGGGGGGCATCTATAAGGGGGAATACAGGGGAGGGGAGCCATCTATAAGGTGGGGATAAAGGGGGGGAGCCATCTATAAGGGGGGGATACAGGGGGGAGCCATCTATAAGGGGGAATACAGGAGAGGGGAGCCATCTATAAGGGGGAATACAGGGGAGGGGAGCCATCTATAAGGGGAGGAATACAGGGGAGGGAAGCCGTCTATAAGGGGGGATACAGGGGGGGAGCCATCGATAAGGGGGGATACAGGGGGAGCCATCTATAAGGGGGGAATACAGGGGAGGGGAGCCATCTATTAGGGGGGGGATACAGGGGGGGGAGCCATCTATAAGGGGGGAATACAGGGGAGGGGAGCCATCTATAAGGGGGAAATACAGGGGAGGGGAGCCATCTATAAGGGCGGGATACAGGGGGGAGCCATCTACAAGGGGGGAATACAGGGGAGGGAAGCCATCTATAAGGGGGGAATACAGGGGAGGGGAGCTATCTATAAGGGGGGAATACAGGGGAGGGAAGCCATCTATAAGGGGGGGATACAGGGGGGGAGCCATCTATAAGGGGGAATACAGGAGAGGGGAGCCATCTATAAGGGGGGAATACAGGGGGGATACAGGGGGAGTCATCTATAAGGGGGAATACAGGGGAGGGGAGCCATCTATAAGGGGGGAATACAGGGGAGGGGAGCCATCTATCTGGGAGGGGAGCCATCTATAAGGGGGGGGGATACAGGGGGAGCCATCTATAAGGGGGTAATACAGGGGGGGGACATCTATAAGGGGGCAATACAGGGGGGAGCCATCTATAAGAGTCAGCCTACCCACTAAACAAGGGTGTAAAGCGGCCAATACAGATGTGCAGTGTGTAGAGAGATGAGGATGATGACAGAGTGTGGAGCCTAATATGTCTGTCTGGCAGATTCTGTGGATTCGTTGCTCGGAGAAGTCCTCATAATGGCCCAGGGCAGATGGAGAAGAAGATGAAAAGGGAAGAACTCCGTTCAGAGAAGACGTCCCCTTTGAGTCACTAAATATATCTGCACTGTAATGTATATGGTGTATAGAACCTGTGTAGAGCTGGGGCTACCGCTAAATGACTGGAAGAGGTGTTATTGGTCTGTGTACAGTGGATTATTCAGTAGCAGCGGTGGGGTTAGTCAGTATGTGCTGGTATTAGTCAGTATCTGGTGGTATTAGTCAGTATGTGGTGGTGTTAGTCAGTAAGTAGTGGTGTTATTTGTTAATTGTAATCTGATACTGTGTTTTATTGGATTTAGTATAGAGGATTTAGTCAGTAACAATATGGTGGTGATGGTAGTGGTTGTGGCGATAATATTTCCCCCTTGTATACTGGTATTATTGGTAATACCATATATATATATATATATATACCAGTAGCATGCACTTGGTCGAGGAAGGGGGGCTCCAGGTTGACAGTCTGCAGCCCTCAGGGTATGCTGGGAGTTGTAGTACAGTAGTACAATCCTCCGATACCTGCCGCTGTAGACAGATGTATTGCTGGAACTTCAGGGCTGATGGTTGTCACCCACAGGTTGCAGCCACCAGGAGAATCAAACTGAGGACAAGAGTGGTGCTGTCTGTGGAAGAAGGCAGCTATATTTTTTTAATCTTAAGCACTTTTACTTTTTTTGTGGCTCTATATTCCAGATGTAGAAGCCTCTTATCCTTATTCACTATAAGAAATGTAGAAGAATATTCCCTTTATTATTCAAAAAAATCCTTGTCACCTGCTGGGGTTCCCTATGGGTAACGTTGGTTGGGGGCCCACTCAGCCTCACTCGCCCCCCCCCTAGGCTGAACCCCTAGCTACGCCCCTGATTTACAGGGATGATGGCTCATAAAGATGCAGGGAAAGAAATATAAAATTGTCTTTGCGCTAGTATTTTTTTTTTTTTTCAATAAATACAATAAAAGTGATATTTGTACCCAAATCCAGCTCTGTTCTCTTTTCTTTCACTGCCATATGCATCTTTCCTGTCAAAAAGCAAGAATGGGAGGGGCAATGCAGGAGCCAGAACATAGAAGGAGTGATGGTGCATTGTGTGTAATGGTGTGTGTGTGTGTGTGTGTGTGGGGGGGGGGGGTTATGGGGTTATAGTGCTATTATGAGGGCACAGTGTGACAGGCAGAGTATAGGAGAACACTTTATAGGTTTTATTTTAAACAAGTTTAAGTGGGTCAGTCATTTCCTAAATACTCAATGATCCGTTGGCAGTACAGCATGACTTTAATAAAACTCTTCAAGCCATGTCTTGTAAAGATGTATGCTTGTTTTTATTTCATTGTCAAAGAGGTGGGGCCTAGAGATTGGCAAATCTATATAACTTTCTGACATCAGTTGATTTAAAATATTTTTTTTGCCAGAGTACCCCTTTACTAGAACCACGGAATTAAAATTTCCTGATTTGTCTTCTTTATTGCCCTGTTATCCTGAATAGGTATAGAATAGAAATTTTCCTCAAGAAGTGTAATTTCCAGAATGTCTGTATATTATTCAGTTTTTTGAAAACCAAATGCCAATTCATGTTTACATGATGCTACAGTAACAGGTACCGTAGACGCTGCCTCTCTACATAGGCATTGCAACATTGGTAAATAAGGGATGCTTAGAAGTCATGATAACCCCTTCTATTACAATAGGACATAAGCTGGGCCCTTTTGTTTCGGGTTGGGCCTTAAGTTGTGTTGTGCTATTGAGAGTGTTGTTCTGTGTACCTCTGAGTTTAGGAACTTATTTTATATGTTAACATGTAAGAAAAACTAAGGGACAGAATAGTACTATATTGTAACTTCAGCTGTGGATACTTTAAACCCACTTACTCATATAGGACAAACTAAGGAGAACTAAATTGTCTGAAACACTCTGCCCTATAAAGGAGGATTTGTAAGAAGCAGAACAATAGCCTTCACATCAAAGCTTTTATATGAACGTGAGCCCTGGAGAGCACTGCAGCATTATCTCAATAATTCTCGCTCACATTCCGCCTCATGTCTGGCATACCATGCATTATAGAGCCAGCAGCAATGATAAAAATAAACCCGTGTTGGGTCATTATACTACATTGTATAGATTGATCCAGAGAAAATGCTTCTGCATGTTTCCTGTATCATCACATAATGACAATAAGCTCACAATGTGGACAAATAATTCAACCACACATAAATGGTTAAGAGGTGTGCTACCACCCTGCTGGAAAGTTGCAGACTCAGGCTATGTTCACACAACATATATTTTCTCAAAATCATGGCTGTTGTATAACGGCCGTGATTATTACAAAAAAATATGTGCCTTTGCTGCCTATGGGATCCCGGCCGGAGCGTATACACATAGTATATGCTCCGTCTGGAATCCCTAGCGGCGCTGCAAACAACTGACATGTCAGTTTTCTGCGGCCACTACCCATGTCAGTGCACATTGTGGACTGAGCGGCTCCAGCCGCTCGCTCCATAGTGTGCTGTGGGGAGAACTCTGCGACCAAAAAGGACCCGTCAGGTCCGGTGTCTCTGCACACTGAGGGGACTACAGGCCAGCCGCCGCCAAATGCTGCTATGACATGGTCGCCTCCCTGCACACCCAGGACAACATGTGCAGCGCTCGCCGGCCGGGTGGAGGGCGCTCGGATGGGGGGAGGGGAAGGGGGGGCCGGCATCAGTCCTGTCCAAGCGCCCCACCCCCAACCGGCCGGTCAGCGCTGCACATGGCGGCCATGTCATAGCAGCACTTGGCGGAGGCTGTCCTGTCCTCCCCTCAGTAAGAATACAGGATGGTAACATATAAGGAATGAATGGCTGGAACAGACAGGATAAGTTGTAGGAGACATTGCTGTGTGTGGCATCCTGCCTGCTGCAGCACATCCATTCCTCCTATGTTACAGTCCTGTATTCTTACTGAGGGGACTACAGGTCCCAGCATGCAGCTCCCTGTATAGTCATAAACCCCTGTTCGCCCCCCTGTATAGTCATACACCCCTATCCACCCTCCCTGTATAGTCATACACCCCTATCAGCCCCCGTATAGTCATACACCCCTATCCACCCTCCCTGTATAGTCATACACCCCTATCAGCCCCCGCCGTATAGTCATACACCCCTATCCACCCTCCCTGTATAGTCATACACCCCTGTCTGTCCCCCCGTACAGTCATACACCCCTGTCCGCCCCCCCGTATCGTCATACACCCCTGTCCGCCCCCCCTGTATAGTCAAACACCCCTGTCCGCCCCCCCTGTATAGTCATACACTCCTGTCCGCCCCCCGTATAGTCATACTCCCCTGTCCGCCCCCCATAGTCATACACCCCTGTCCGCCCCCGTATAGTCATACAACCCTATCTGCCCCCTTTCCATATGTGCCCCCTTTATAGTAATGCACCCCTAATCGCCCCCCATATAGTCATACACCCCTATCCACCCCCTACCCCTATGTGCCCCCTGTATAGTCATACAAATCTATCCCTATGTACTCCTATGTATAGTAATACACCCCTATCCCTATGTACCTCCTGTATAGTAATACACCCCTATCCACCCCCCCCCCCATATAGTCATACACCCCATGTGACCCCCTGTGTATACACATTCTGTAGAGGCTGTATACCTGTATATACACGCCCAGGTCTCTGCTGAGGCTACATGTGGGCCATTATCGCCCAGCCCTACTTCAGACAGTGGCTGGAGCTGGCCTAAGCTTGCAGGACGTCAGGGAGAGTGGAGAGGTATGTAGGAGTTTTTTTTTACACCATCAGTAGTCGGCTGCTATTACACTAAGCCAATTGATCGTTTACTCAGCTGATCGTTGTATCTATTAAACAAAGCAATCGACCGAATCTGCCTAATTCAGCCGATTATTGTTCCATGTAATTGGGCCCTAATACTCTTTGCACTGTATAATAAGGAGCATGACCATGAAACTCTGCTGATACATGTGTACCATTAATATAGCATTTCCCCATGACCTCACTTCCCCATCTTCTCTTATACCTCTTACCTTTCTTTATTCCAATTTTATCGATTCTTATGAGTTATTCCGCATAGTTTATCTGTTGACGACACTGGAAAGTACAATGTCATAAAGATTTATGTATAGTACCTTATTTTTATATTGCCTTATACACATATGTTTGTATCTTCTCGTACTGCTTAATCTTTGTACTCTCCACCTTGTCTATTAATGTTTTTGTTAGGTTATGAAAATCTCTAAGATTTGAGAAAAAAAGTAGAAACAAAAGGTTGATCCAGCACTTGTTGGCATGTGTTGGATTGTTCTGCATTGGCATATATAATTGTGTGTAATTTTGGCACAGCTTGAGGTTGTCAGTACAGTAGGCATACCTCGTCGCGTGCCAAAACATACCATCTGTCAAAAACAAGAGGCCAAATACATAAGAGTAGGACTGCAGGAGGTATATCCTTGTATGTTTTAGAATTTGTGAAAGGAAACTTTGCTAATAAGAATTATTTAAAACTGGGCACAGTTAAAGTTTATATGACTCCAAGGAATCAGCAGGAATACTGTGGACCTGGCTGACTAATTGAACCATAGAGTTAGCCATAAATTACTAATAAACCTTTAAACATTAAAGACTGACACAAACTTATTTATGTGAGACTGGAAAATGACCACAGATTTATTAGCCCTAATGGGAACTGGCCCATGAACTTCCATAAAATTACAAGTATTACCAAGAAAGGAATCACCAACATGCCAAGTCACTGCATCTGCAGCGGGAATGGCCTAGACAACCAGCAGCTGATAATTCTTTCATTCCCAGGCTCCCAAGTCGCCAGCTGGGATATCTGACTGAAAAAATACAGTAAATAAATGACATAGCAAAAATACAAACAAAAAAGGAAGGTAGGGTGGAGAACTTAAAAAAACAGGTGATCAAAGAGAATAAAGTGTGCAGTCCGTGCCAAAAACATTCCGTCTTCTACTACTATGTCCCCTGCAATCAAAGGCTCAAGGCATTAAAGGGGTTTTCCATTTTTAGGGTGCCTTCACACCTACCGTATCGCAGTAGAAAATCCGCTGCGGATGCGCAGCAGATCCGCAGCGGATTTAACTAAATGAATGAACACAGCATTAAATCCACACTTACAAATCTGCTGCGGATCCACAGCGGATTTGACTGTGCGTATTTAATGCTGTGTTCATTCATTTAGTAAAATCTGCTGCGGATCCGCAGCGGATTTTCTACTGCGATACGATAGGTGTGAAGGCACCCTTACAAAGTTTTCCCATATCCACAGCAGGATAACTTTCTGAGTGGGGGGAGGTGGTCCAACAGCAAGTCTCCTTCTCAGCTACCTATTAGGCATGTATGAATAGCTGCTACATGTAAATCAATGACTGGAAGCTGCTCCACGTCAGGGGCTTGTGAATACAGACGTTGTGAGAGATTCCAAGTTGCCAATTGACACCTGCCTGGTCTTACTTTCACGGGAGGCCTTACTTTCGAAGAAGAGGGGGGGGGGGGGCTTATATTTAGGATTCTGCAAACCCTCTACTAGGCCTTATTGTCGGGGGATGTCTTTTTTTTCAGGGAAACTTGGTAGAACATACAGCAGCTGATAAATACTGGAAGACTGGAGATTTTTTATAAGAAGTAAATTACAAATCTCTGGCACTTGCTGGGACCAGTTGATTTGGAAGACTTTTTTTTATTTTGTGAACTACTCCTTCAAGGAGACAAATGATACCTTTTATATATCCCCCACCCCAGTTCCTATGCATATCTATGCTTGAGTCACAGTGAGGGCTTGGCTTCCAGCTGTCAATCAAGCAGGATAATAAATGAGAAGAGAGGTGTCATAGACTTCCGAACTTCAGGAGTTTTGACACTTTGCGCAGGAGAATAAGAGCATTTTTCTATGATGCAGAGGCAGTTTAAGAGGCCTTCCCAGCATTATCTAGCAATACCTTCATGTGCCGGTTATTAGGTCCATTTTGGTCCTGCCTTGGACCACGTGAAACAGACTTTCTAAAACTTACAGAAAATGAAATGCAAATCAGATGTGACTTTCTCTATTCACTGCTATGAGAAATAAATCAATGGTCACATTGAAACAAATAATGAGCGTGCACAGAGGCAGTCATGTGGTCCAGGGTAGAACCAGTCAGAGCCGATAGCCAGTTCCTGAAGGTCTCAGTAAATAAACTGACCACTTACCACTGTAGGGATGGCTAACATGGCTGCAGAACAACACTTTTCTCTGGGGTACCTCTTTAATATAAACCAATAGAAGGGACGGATCATGTCATATTCATGTCATATTGAGGTCCGACTTGACATAGTTTTCAACAATAGAAAATAACTACGAATTATCTAAAGCTAGTCACATATGGAGCATTATGAGGAGGTTGTTTATTCACAATGCACCAAAGATATCTATAATTCAGGGACATTATGTATTTTGTATTATGTATTATGTCTTTTTCACATAGCTGTACGCATTGTAACTTGTGGATCTCATTCTGTTTGGCTACACACTCACGCTGAGCAGCAATGGTGTTCATTTTTAGCCAAGTAGCTTCTCAGCCCTTGGTCAGCATGATATTCCCTTAGAATTCAATGCTAAACTAATTAATATCTTGTAATGACTTCCATCCCTACAAGCGATTACCCTTATCCTGCAAGTCATCACTCCTTGAATACCAGCACTGGCATCCCTGATATTCTGGCCACAGTTTAATCATCTATGGAGATATGTGGAATTCATTTCCTGGTGGGGCTGCGGCTCAATAGGAATGAGCTGAACACTCCCGAAAGAAACTGATATTGTTTGAAGGATTTACAGCTGATTAGTATATATCATGTGGAGATCTGAATTTAATATCAAATATGGTAATAATGTGTGTGTATATGTTACATGGTCAATACGGCATATGATATTACTTTAGCTCTTTACATGTGCTTTTGTTTTCATAAATGGTGTTTTTGCTTCATTTTATTTTTAATTCAAGATTTATATAATAGGCCATTCATCTTATAGCTGCAAGGAGCTCTTCACACTGCCTTTTCAGTTTAAGTTTTAAGATTTTAGAATTGCTTAAAAAGTTATACAAACGCACAAACGTTTGTGACTGTTCTATTGGTCCATTCTCTGGGACTTTATTGGTTCTATACTGTGTGAGCTCACATCTTGCCTCAGACCTCCTCTGAAACCTGCTGTCAGGACCAGTCACACCAAACACAACGAGACAGTGAGCCCTGAGCTCAGCCCCTCCCACTGTCCCTACCTAATTGCCGCAATCTGCCCTAAAATGGCAGCGGACAACTTGGCGGCGATCCCTGGCCTGGATACGTGAAACAATGGACAAGACAAAACGAACAAACACAATAAGAATGGTCAGCAATCCGGGTCACAACAGTCTGGCAGCAAAGGTACAAAATCAGGATCCAAAAGAGTAGTCAAATAACAGGCAATGTGGTCGGGGGCAGGCGGCAATCAAGCGAGGTCAAAAGATACTAAGCAGAATTCAGGAGAAGCACAGAAACAGAACCACAAGCAGGCAGAGACTAAGTCAATAACCGGCAAGGCACAGGCAGAAGCTGAAATCTTAAATAGGAGACCAGGAACCAAGTCCAGAAGATGATAGGAGGGACCAGCTGTCAATCACTGAGGCAAAGGCAGGTTAACTGTTACATGACCAGAGCAAACTTAGAAGCACAGACACGGGTGGGGCAGGGAAAACAATAGCAGACCAGAAGGAATAAGACACAGTTCAGACAGGGTAAAAACAAAGGCAAACAAAACACAGAATAAATGGAATATTATGGCCAAAATCGCAGTCTCGGTTGTACCTTACGCACTGAGGACTGCGCCAAAGTTCCATTCATGACACCTGCCTCTTAAACTGGAACAACGGCTGTTGTATTACAGTGCAGGGAATGGCCAGCATGTACTGCCGAATCGACTGTAGGAACATTATCTTTTTACTAATAGGATTGCGAGCACCTTTGGGTGTGCCATTAGGTTTACCATTGGCCATAGTGCAAAGTACGTCTTGAAGCCATATTTTACACTGTGTGCATGGACGTGGCAAACTTTGACACAAGCAAACTATAAAATACAGCATATATTTGCAAAATATGTATTCCTAAAGTCACCTATTTCTTATAACAATGTGGTATAGTAGACTATACCAATGACAATGTCAAGTGACAATTAGAGATTTCATTAAAAATAGTTGCTTGTGCGTCTTCATATCCTCTCCAGACATTTTGTTTTTTTTTACTTCCTCAGCAGGGATAAGTGATTCTTGGAAGTAGTATTAATCCCACTTGAGAATTCTCTCGTCACATTGACCAGTCATACTGAAGCACCTACTTTAATTTCATTGAACAGTTATTTAAGAATTCCATTTGTCTCTGTGGATGAGCATGCATAATAGTGTATTATTAGCACAGAGCGAGGACCACATGCGTACACCAAGAGTCAAGAAGTATAACCCTCAGGCTATGTTAACACACTGTATAATAAAGGTAATATATGGCCGTAATTTTGAGGTTAAAAATATGTCCGTGTTTTCAATATAATGATGCGCTTCATTGAAGGGGAAATTGTCCGGCAGTGCACACAGCATATAGAATACAGACTGTAATCAGTTAGTCCAAATAATGGACATGCTCATTAAATACCACCTGCTTGTGAATAATACTGCATTTTTAAAATAATAATAATAATAATAAAAAAAAAAAAAAAAAAAACATTTGTTCACACATTTTTATTTTCACTAAAATTATGGTTGTGTTTTTAACTTTTATTTTGCTGTGTGTGAACCTAGCCTTAAAGTACATATGCCACAGGTTAAAAGCTCAGACCATGAGTATATTTGGTCATATGAATCTGTGTGTACTTATATACTGTGGCAATACAAAGGTTTTGATGGATTGTTTCTGGCAGATTGGACGTTTTGGATGTACAGTACTTTATGGATATATTTTCTATTAGCATTCTATGGCAGATGCTGCAATAACATTGTTACATAGTATGGTTAAAAAAAGGCACATCCATCAGGTTGACCAAAGAAATAGGAAAGGATATAGACTCTTAAAGCAACTCTGTACCCACAATCTGACCCCTTAAAACCGCTTGTACCTTTGGATAGCTGCTTTTAATCCAAGATCTGTCCTGGGGTCCGTTCAGCAGGTGATGCAGTTATTGTCCTAAAAAAACAATGTTTAAACTTGCAGCCTCGTGCCCAACGGGTGTGGCCTAGAGTATCTTTGCCCTAGGAATGCAGCGCCTTTCCATCCCTCCTCCCCATTAGGAACGCCCCTGAGCAGCATTTCTCCTATTCATCACCTGCCTGGACACTGCACAGGTGCCTTAACGATCCAACACGTGCAGTGTTTACACAGGTGATGAATATGAGAAATCCTTCCTGGGGCATTCCTTATGGTGAAGAGGGCAGAGAGCCAATTTGACACAGGGCTGCAAGTTTAAAAGTTGTTTTTTAGGACAATAACTGCATCACCTGCCGAACGGCCCCCAGGACAAAATTTGGATAAAAATCAGCTATCGGAAGGTACAAGTGGTTTGTGGGGGGCAGATTGTGGGTACAGAGTCGCTTTAAGGGTACAAACACACACGCCGTATACGCAGCCTATTTACTGCTGCGATACGCAGCAAATACGCAACAAATATGCAGCAGATTAGATCTAAATAACTGAACACAGCATCAAATCTGCACCACCAAATCTGCTGCAGATCTGCTGCGTATTTGCTGCGTATCTGCTGCGTATACGGTGTGTGTTTGTACCCTAAAGAGATATTTCCATGTCAGTATTTCCCTATATGACTGGTGTTTGTTTAACTGCTGAGAACCCAGGATCCCCAGAATGAATAGTGGGTACCGCATGTGTGCATCCACCGCTTTGTTCATTCTTCTGTCCCGTTTGTGGTGCACGGCATTTATTCTGCGGACAATTTTGTCCCCATTTATGAATGAAAGATTTGGTTGTGATATTTGGTTAATGTTCACCAATTTTTTGTTGATCCCATTTCAAACAGTATCCGAATGTTAAAACCATCACCGGTTTACATATGTTAGGCTTTTTGCTACCTATAATGACTATAGTGTTGGGTCTATTTTATAGATTTATACTAGATATTGTGCTGCATTGTGTAGTGATGTGCTTGTACTGCCATTTTATATATCTACTATGGCTATGCTTTAGAAAAAGTAATTCATCATCTATACCTAAATATGAAGAATAAAACAACTACGCTATGCCCTTTATTTCATAGAATAAAACTCCAGTTGCCAGTAAAATGCCTGTCTGCAATATAAGGATGCAGGAGCTCCATGTGTATATGAAAGGTGCATTATAGAAGAAACCTATTACCACGTGGCCCGTCGACACTCATTTCCTCAGCATCCTGGATGACAGCTATGTTAGTTTTGCATCCAGCTACGACTACCTCATTGAAATTCTGCACTGCAGTAGTACTAAGGAGAAGCCGCACAAAGGAGAACTGGCAGCGTGCTGCAGTAGGAGCAGCCCAAATTCTCTCTCTAAACACAGGCATTCTTCACCACCTGATCCATCCATTCAGCCTGTTTTTTTCCAGTCTGATGGATGGTTTCCATGCCATGTCTACAGGCAGCCTAAATGCTGAGTAACTGGGAAAGCTCAGATACCTGCAGAAGGATTACTGGAAGCAGTTAGGGTGTGTTCCCCACATTCAGGTTATGGATACAATTTTTAAAGCCAAAGCTAGGAATAGATTTTAAAATTGTATTTATGATCCATTCTAGGCTTTGCCTTCCAAACTGCATCTAAATACCTACACATAAGGACACACCTTTACTATTTATACAATGTTGTGTTAACCCCTTAAGGACTTATTATATACATGTACAACATGGTGGCTTTAAAATGACTGTACCACCAGGCCCAGGATGAAGCACTGGAGGCGGGCCTACGGAAGAAACCCCAGCCCCTCCATGACGTGACTCCATTAGAATTAATGGAACCCTATCATAGAGGGGCTAGGGTTTCCTCCCACTAAGGGTGGGTCGGCCGCCTCCAGTGCTTCAGCCTGGGCCTGGTGGTACAGTCACTTTAAGAATGTATGGACCGACTCAATATTTGATGCGGTTGGCATCAATCCCAGCTGGTTAACCACCTAGATGCTATAGCAAATGGATACAAGTACTGTAGAAGCTATGCAATCACAGTGCCGCTATTGATTGTCAAGGCAAAACATAACATTGTTTATGCCTGCAGCCTATGAGTGACTGGAGCAGGGAACTGCTCCACCATTATGTGAAATTGCAGCTGCGTCCAGAGGGTTTGAAAATCATCTGCAAGGTCAATAAAAACCAATGGGAATTGATTAGTGATGTACCAGCAAATATGCACTTCATCAGCTGAAGTCCATATTATACAAAACCTTAACTGGGCCAATGCAAAACATTTATTAGTTTTCTTTAGAAGAGATACTTCAGCAGTTTGTGTTATAAGGAATAACTTCTCCCTACTAAAACATTAGCAGTCATCTTTTAGTTTATGACCCTTTATGACCCTTAGTTTATGACCCTTAGGTCAGTTTATGACCCTTAGGTCAGTTTCATACAGAGGGAGAATCAGCCAAATTAGGCCGATTTGGCCGTTTATCACTCCGTGTATTAGAGACAACGATCAGCCCATGAAACCATCATCGGCTGATTGTTTCTTAAGGTCCAGATCTAAAATCATTGGGTGTCGGGCACGCTTCCATACGTGTAATAGCGATGTGTGGCTGGCGGCCAGTGACTGTGAAAAAAATAACCTCCTACATATCACTCCACACTCCCTGACATCCTGCTAGCTTCAGACCGCTCCTGGCACTGTCTGAAGTAACAGGCCGCTCAACCGATCACTGGGACAGCGCCGTTCAGCCAATCACCTTGGCTGAGTAACCTGTGACTTCACACAGTGCCAGGAACAGGCCGAAGCTAGCAGGACGTCAGGATGTTAAGCACCTATTATCTAGGAGATCGGTGCTCACTTACAGAAAGTCATCTAGTCCCAGTTGAAGTTTGATGACTGAAACTGACAGCTGTCATTCTGGGTCATTAGGTCAGAGGAGGACATGCCGTAATATGGAAGCAAAAATACACCAGTAATACATTTATGTGAAAATGGCGTAATGCACACCAACTGCAGTGCTCTGATTTTACAGTGTATGGTCTTGGAACACTTCTGCGGCTGACACATATGTACAGTAGGAGGGATATTATACCACCTATAGAAACAAGAACTTTGCCTTTCTTTTAATAATGTCCTTGTAATGTTATTTCAACTCAAACTCCTTCTTCGGTCTTCAACACATTTCAACTGCAAGACTAAGGTGACATGGTGTATTTGGCTGTGCGATTTTACGTTTATGTCGGACGCTGTAGTTTCACTGTTACATGCTACATAATGCAACTGGGACACGATAGTCACCCAAAATCCAAATGTCATAGATTTTTGGTCACAGGTCGCATGTCACATTTGTCAGCATTGACCTCAATTGCATATTCTTACATTATGTCATTGCATATGACTGGACAATATTAATTTACATGTGTCCCGAGCTCTGTTCAAAGTTGATTTTGTGCAAATTGGGGCATTGCTTCTTATAGTCAGAGGTAAGGCATCTATTTAATAGCATTATAAGGTACTTGGGCCAGTTTGGGTGACAAATTGCAAATTCCCTTTAAACCTCTGATTTATGAGGAACATTTTAAACATCTACTGCCTCCACGTGGCACCTTACAGAACTCAGCATTACAGCAAATAGATTTCATAACTTTCTGCCACCTATACATGGCAGAAAAAGGGTGTTTCCCACGTTGGTTGTATAATTTACTTTTATCTATTCTCCATGAAACAGATGGCTAAATTGAAGAATAATGCTGGAAAACCTAAATAGGATGAAATTATGTCTGTATTTAAGAATCTTTAGCCTAGTATAGATTTCTGCTCTAACATTTTGTCGTCTTGATGACATGAACGCTCCCAGCCAGGCCTGCAGCATGCTATAGTGTTGTGTCAGCATCTGCTCCTTGGATATAAACCACACACGGTACATGAATCCTCCCGCCCTCTCATCTCTTCTGCTTCTGGCCATATGCTGTTCTTTCTTGGCAATGGCCGCCCTTTCTTTTAGCCTGCATAAATAATAGTCACTAGTTATGTCTGTTTTGTCCATGTATGTCATATGTAATGTATGCAGCTCAGGAAACAACCCTCTGTTGCCAGTGACAAGCTGCTTTCTTTAATAAAGACATTTTCTGTGTGTTTCTAAGGCCTGGTTCACATCCTAGCACACATTTTGCTATCAGTTTAATGTATCCGTTCTATGGGAGAGAAAAAAAAACAACGGATGCTGTTGTATGGCATAAGTTTTGATTCGTTTTCAAATGGATTACTTTATAAGAAAACAAAAAGGATCAAAACAATCTTTTTTTTCTTTTCTTACATTTTGTAACGTACACAAACGGAGGTTGAGCTCATTTTTCTGTATGTTTTCCAAAACTGATACTGTAAGATGGATTGCAAAATCGTGATGTGAACCTAGCCTAACTCAATCCAATATAATGAAACCGAACAACAATACTTCCACTTTCCATAATGTTTGGCCACCAGTATGGATTTGTTGTGTTATGTGATGACTGCCTTCTGAGCTGTGGGGTTTCTGAGAAGCAATAATTCTTTATCAGTCACCTATTATCAGATCCTATTTATCATTTATTAGAGATGAGCACAACTCAAACTTGCTCGAGTCCAATCATTCGGCATTGGAATACTGGTGGTCATAGGCTGTATCCATGTTTTCCCAGACTTCCTAGGGCTGCATCTAACTTCTTCAGCCACCAGTATTTAAATGCCAAAAGATTGGACTCGAGCATGCTCCAGTTGCACAATGTAACAATGTAACTAAATCTGCAGACACCTATAGGTGTTCCATGTAAATGTAGTTTTTGGGTTATTTTTGGGTTATTATGGGTTATTTTATGTATTTTATTCTTTAAGTTTACATGTTGTTTACACTTTAGGTCAGACTTAGTGATAGTAAAAACAAAAGTCTTAAATGAGCGTATAGATTGTCTAAGTGTTAGTGTATTGTTTGTAGCTTTAGCTGAGAGGTGGTATTCTTTTTTAAATGGAGTATTCAATGACAACTCCTTTTTCTCTTTTATTACCTGTCATTATTAATGGGCCTGAACATTGTCATTCCCACCACTGCAGAAAAGGGGGGGCCTAAATATATTTTCTTGGCTAGAGCACCTGCCCAATCCCTCTTTATTTAAATAAATGGAAGTGTGTCAAAAAGTTGAGTGCATTTAGTCAAAAGTTTGCCATTGTCCTCAATCGTAGTGGGCTACAAATGATTCTAATTTATTTTGTGAATTGACGTACTATATATTCCTTGTGGTGCATTCCAGGGGAAAATATATCTGGTGTTTTGTGTCTATTTTTAGGTAAAACATTGGATTTTTCACCCATTTTGGTCTAAGTTTTATCTATGAACCAGTATTCGACGGGCAAATATTTTTTAGATGCAACTTTTTTTTTTTTATTCTGCCTGTTCTAAATATTTATCCAAAAATTTTCATGATCCGGGATTTGCACCTAATTTATAATTTGTGACTTTTTAAAAAGTCACAGGAACTGGTGCAGGCCTACATCTGGTCAGTAGCAAGTGAATTTGTAACTTTTTGTGATAATTTTTTTCACAAATTTATGAATATTTTGTTAAATTTTGAGCCGGGTACAAAAACACTAAGGGGGATATTTACTAACAAATCTAAAACACGATTTTGTCAAAGATGTTTTGGCATAATTTCCAATCTAATGTGTTTAGTCAAATTTATGTAAATTGTCTAATGGCATAGTAAATGTGTCTTTAAAATAATGGTCTTTTAATTAGTCTAATAAATTCACCTGGTTCGGAGCAGACGTAGCGATGCGCCAATATATGTGACTTTTTTAAAAATTGCGCAGTTAATAAATTTAGCTAAAAAAGAATCCTGGCGCACTTTCGATCTAATTAACAACAAAAAATCTAATTCAAAAAGTCGCATCTAATTTGAATAGTCTTGTCTAAAAAAGCTTAATAAATTCATATTAGGTTTATTTTGAGAGCAAACTAGATATATTCGACTAAAAACAGGCGCAATTAGTTTGACAAATGTCCCCCTAACACTCTGTGGAAAAGTCACACGTTTTAGATTCAGTAATAAATGTCCCTCCATGTGTTTTGTCCTTGGCAGCAGCTTTCCGGCACTGCTTGCTTAGGTATGTTATCTACAGTCTTCCTTAATAATAATATAAGTAATATTTAACGTTCTGTTCATAGATTTTATATTTTGTATAGTTCATTTAATTTGCTGTATTTATCACATATATTATTTGTCTCTTCTCAACAGATATGGACTGGAGAGCTGGAGACAATGGATGTAGATGGTTGAAGTCAAAGGTGAGATTTTAATACTTTTTTCTCATAATACTTCGCAGACATTTTTATCTATACAAAATTGACATAAAGTCTATAAAGCTGCCATAACATTAAAATATGGATCAGTTTGTTTTTGTCTTCTTTTCTAGTGAAAGAGTGACAGTAATCCCAAAAAATGGAGCTTCCCACACATTTCTGAACTGACACACCAATCTGTTATCACTGAATGATTGGTAGCTGTGGATTGCAACACCTGTTCTCTATGCTGTTTTAAGGCTCCTTTTACATGGGAAGACAGATGCCCCATACAAGTGTCAATCAACATTATACAAGATGATTGGCAGTCAGTACAAGGGAGTGCAGGGCCTCACTAAAGATCTCTGGATGTTTGCGCTCGTCTGATCGCTGGCCCTTTTACAAAGGGCAATAACTGGCCTGTGTAGCTGATAACTGCCCTAAGTAAAAGGTGCTTAACAAATGCGCCATACAGATATTAGCTACATATTAAGGCTGCGTTCACACTACGTATATTTCAGTCAGTATTGCAACCAAAACCAGGAGTGGATTAAAAACACAGAAAGGATCTGTTCACACAATGTTGAAATTGAGTGGATTGCCGCCATATAACAGTAAATAACGGCCATTATTTCAATATAACAGCCGTTGTTCTAAAGTAACAGCAAATATTTGCCATTAAATGGTGGCCATCCACTCAATTTCAACATTGTGTGAACAGATCCTTTCTGTGTTTTTAATCCACTCCTGGTTTTGGTTGCAATACTGACTGAAATATACTGACTGAAATATACATATACTGACTGAAATATACGTAGTGTGAACGAAGCCTAATAAAGTATCCATAAGGTGAAAAGACCACATAGCAAACATAAAAATAGTGTACCTCTTCTGCTCCTTGTTCATACCACCATACCTCCTTATCCTACGACAAAAGGTTTTCGTGCTTATTCATCCTAACAGTTTCATGTAGAAAAAGGCTATCCTTGTCCAATATATTCTGTATTGCACATATAGTGTGATTTATATTTTCTTCCTTTTTTGTTAAAGGGCTTCCACAAAAGAAGAATATTCTACTTCCTGGAATCCTAATAGACCAGGAGCTCCAGCATCCACTGGGGATGGCTTACTAAGAGAAGTGAAGTCAAAGACACTTACAGCAAGACACAACTATGTCGAAAAAGGGGCGTAACAAGGGCGAAAAGCCCGAAGCCCTCATACTTTCGCTACAAGCTGCAAATGAAGACCTCAGGACTAAATTAACAGATATTCAAATTGAGCTTCATCAGGAAAAGTCAAAGGTATGCCAATATAGTGAATAAAAGACAGGGGGGGGTTTCATGGTCTAGAAAGCCCTTGATTTAAGGCCCCATTACAGCAAGCGATTATTGGCCATATTTGGCCGATTATCGGTCATTACAGCCGATTACCACTTTGTGTAATACTGTAGCTCCTGTTTAAAAGGCAATGATCAGCCGACATGCACAATGTCAGCTGATCCTTGTCTTTCAACATGTTGAAAAAGACTTACTTAACAATAGCGACAAACTGCTGGCTGTCGCTCCGTGTAACAGGATCGGTGGCAGCAGACCGCTGTTATCTCCTGTAGGCCCCCGCGGACAAGCTAAAGATTGTCCAGAGAGCCTTACCCGTTAGCTGTTGGTGTGTGTAATAGCACCGGGAGCGAGTGGGGAACGAGGAGCAAGCAAATGCTGATCTGACAGGTCGGCATGTTTGCTCCTAAACATAATCCTAAATTATTAATGCGTTTGCAAAATAACTGTTGTAAAAAGTCACACATTTTTGATTGATCGCAGCAGGTCTCAGCAATGAATTTATCCTGAGGCACAGCCACTACAGCCGCAGCTACACGTTTCTTCACGGCTGTCAATCAAGTCAGACTCTTTCACTTCATTACAGTCTAGGAAGCGAAAGAGTCTAATCTTCAGACGGTCAGGGAGTAGAGCATGCTCCGCCAGCTGTATCTTGGGATTACAGCGGTCTCAGCAGTGAGACCCGCTGCAACCAGGAACTTTTGGTGCTTTCTATTTACATAAAACAGATTATAAATTTTATAAAGTTTTCCTGTTATCTGAGTCTTTACTTCAGAGAATGATTCCATGTTCCTGACCATAGATAAGGCCAGAAGACCCTCACTAAAATCCTTTATTGTTTCAGTAGCTGGGTGCCACCTCCGCTATACTTTATACATATATTGTTTTCTATCTGTTCAGGTGACAAGACTTGAGAGGGAGAAGAACCAGGAAAGCAAGAGAATAAAGGAGCAAGAGCAGCACAGACACACGGCCACTGTTTCAGAACTCAAGGCCAAGTTGCATGAGGACAAGATGAAGGAGCTTCAGGCAGTAAGGGAGAACCTGATCAAACAACATGAGCAGGAGATGTCTCGGATGGTTAAACTAAAAGAGTCAGAGATCCTGCGGCTTAAGTCTGCTGTGAATGCTCTTCGAGATGGCAGCAGCGACAAAGTAAGGACAGCTCTGACCACAGAGGCGCGGGAGGAGGCAAGGAAAGTGTTTGACTCCGAGCGCCTCAAGCTCTTACAAGAGATCACAGAACTGAAGTCTGCCAAGAAACAGGTGGATGAGGCCCTTAACAATATGATACAAGCTGACAAAATCAAAGCTGGAGATCTTAGAAGTGAGCACCAATCCCACCAGGAGGCGATTTCAAAAATTAAGTGGGAAAGTGAGCGCGACATCCGTAGACTGGTAAGAAAATATAGTGCGAATACATTGTTGCAGATCCAATCTGTCTAAAGCATTGCAAAAATGTAAGAGATATTAACTTGATTGACCAATGCAGGAAATACTTTAATCTTTCCATGACACTAATTTAAGACTCCCTCATTTGTGGGCTGACAGCAGGTGGTTGCGATTGAATAGAAGGATAAAAATGAGAGATTCAGAATCTACATGTACCATGTTTGCTGCAGATTTGAAGCCATGTTCAATCATTTAGTTCTTTACACAGCATCAAATCTGCAGCGGATATGGTACGTGTGAATATAATCATAATATAATGACAGATTACTGTAGTTTAGGTTTTCTGGATTTTAAATATGATGAGCAGAACCCAGCCACTTTCTAGATATATGCTATAAATCTTAGTGTAATGGTGGTTTGAATTTGTAAGTTTTCTACTGTCAGTTGATAAAGGCAATAGTCGAAACAGGTCATGTATCCTTTGAACATTGTGATACATACGATTCCATGATAAATTTCCAAGTTCATCAGAAGTAGTGAGTGCAGGGATCTGTTTTTTTTTCTATACGTGTATGGAGGATCCTGTGATGGGGCAATTATCATCTGCCTCATAGGGGTTTATGCCTTTCTCTGGATCAACCAAGTTTGGTTTCTCTAGGTTGAACCCGATGGACTTTTGTCTTCTTTCAACCTTATTAATTATGTTACAATGGAGTCCACAGAGTGCCGTCACCCTATCTCTATAGTTTTCTACTTTGTCAAAATATATTTGTTTGTGCCTCTAGAACATAGAAAAATGCTTTTATTCTATAGTACAAAGAGTCAAAGAGGCTTCCCCAAGACCTTAAAGGACAAGTGCCATGAAAAACTTTTTCCCAGTAATTGAAGCACATTACAAAGTTATATAACTGTAATGTGCTTCAATCACCTATCTGCCTCCCTTCCCTGTCTTTTCTCCCCTCCACCCCCCAGCAGGAAGTGTAAGAAACTCACACAGACCTAATTACTGTCGTCACCAAGCTATTCTCTCAGCTTCTTCTTGTGACGATGAGTCATCAGCAGGAGGGCTGCTCTAGCTCTTTTTACACCAGCCTCCCCCTCCCCTGCCTTGTCAGGTGACTCTGCTTGCTCAGCTCCGATTGGCTGAACAACTGCAAGCCATCTGAGTCCATGTCACTTGCTTATCTTCCCTAGTGACATGACTCCTTCACTCACTGAGTCCACTCGGCAGCAGGAGAGAGTATGAGGGGAGGGGGGAGGCTGCCTATGTGCTGGGAGTCAGTCGGAGACAAGATAAGCAAGTGACATGACTCAGATGGCTTGCAGTTGTTCAGCCAATTGGAGCTGAGCAAGCTGAGTCACCTGACAAGGCAGGGGAGGAGGAGGCTGGTGTAACAGGAGCTATAGCAGCCCTCCTGCTGATGACTCATCGTCACAAGAAGAAGCTGAGAGAAGAGCTTGGTGACGACAGTAATTAGGTATCTGTGAGTTAGGACACTTCCTGCTGGGGGGTAGAGGGGGAAAAGACAGGGAAGGGAGGCAGATAGGTGATTGAAGCATATTACACAGTTATATAACTTTGTAATGTGCTTCAATTACTGAGAAAAAGTTTTTCATGGCACTTGTCCTTTAAAGTGCAGCAAGCTGTAACATCTCCTTACTCCCCCTCCAATACCTGTTCCTGCTTGGGGCTTCCAGGTGTCAAAAAACAGGGAGGAGGAGAGAGAAGACATTGCAGCTTGTAACTTTCCAGAAACTTGGGAAATCCTCTCTGGCTTATTGTACCAGAGAATAAAAGCCTTCCTCTACTTTATGGAAGCACAGCTTGAGATACAGTATAAGGGAACATGTCATTTTACCTAAAAGCTCTCTTACAGAATCAGTAGTTTGAAATGTAAATTGCAGCTGACAGATTGACTTCAAGGTCATGTTCCTACAGAGTGAGACACCGGCGTCAGAGAAGATCATCCCGGCCGGTACTGCAGGATGATCATCCTGGCTGCTACAGCCGGATGATCTTCACTGCCGCTGAACTCGGATGGGGGCGCATCAATGTGCACCCGCATCCGAATTCTCCGCTGCATACAATTGAGCATGCCGCACGTTCCATTGTGTGCAGTGACAGATTTTCAGCAGCCGCTATTCAACGGATAGCGCCGCAGAAAAATGACATGTCAGTCTTTTTCGGTGCCGATAGACATCCTGGCTGGATAGTATACAATGGAGGACATTTACGAAGTGGCCGTCCGAGGCGTACGCCAGGGAGAAGGTGCAGATTTGCCCCTTCTCTCTGGCGTACGCCTCCCGTGCGCCCCGCTCGCCCGATGGGTGGGCTAGGGGAGCATGGGGGCATGACAAGGCGGGGAGGAGGCATGGGCTCCTCCCGCGTCTCATTTATCATCTGCTGGAAAAGGGGGCAGAGCCTAATATAAGATCAGCGTACTTGTACGCCGGACTTCATAAATCCCGCCCAGTGTGTATACACTTTGGCCGGGATTCCCTCAGCTGCAGCACAATGTGAGTTCCGTAGTAATCACGGCCGTTGGTGCCGATTTTCAAAAACAGCCGTGATTACTACGGAACTTACGTTGTGTGAACATAGCCTAACTCCTTATGTAAAACCAGAGTCATCAGCAGTGTGGTACAGTATAGTTTGTACTACTGTCAAAGGCTAGACATGGGGCCCATACTCACTTATGGTTTGCTAAACCACCAGTTACCAAATTCTGCGTGGAAGCTACAAATTTGTACTTATAACTTATAAAATAAAGAAATACTTCCAGCCCTTAAAGGCATCCTATAAAACCCTTTTTATATTTCATCTTCTTAAAAAGTGTATAGTATTTTAAAGATACAGGGCAAAAAGCCTGACGTGACCATACAGTAGGTTTGTCTCTAACATTCTGTATGTTTTTTAAAAAGAATAAATAAAAGAATACGTTGTTGAGATGCCTCAGAGCACTCAAATTATTCCATTATGGGCTATTTGCTTTTGAAGATGTTCCACTTGTGGCTGATCTGAACACAACATATTGGAGGCCCTTGTGGTGGCTTTTTTCATTTAGCATTTTATGATGCGTTTTTTTGCTTCAATTTTCCCGATATTTTGCGGTGGATTGGTGCAACTGCGGTAAAATAACATTTTGCCTCAATTTTGGTGGAATCTCTGCAGAAATGGTCCGATTTTACAGCTATCATCTGCAAAATGACGGGAAAATTACAGCAAAAACGCATCATAAACAAATAAAAGACATATGTAAACACAGCCCAAACAAACAAGTAGCTCAGTAGCTTTATCACTAAAGGTCCATTGTTAAGCACCCCCACTGATCAGCTGCTTGAAGGGTCTGTAGTGCTCTAGTAAACCCCAGATACTCTTCACTGTTTACCAGGCACAGCTCTACACCTTAAGCAGCCTGGATGGAACAAAGCTGTACAAAATGGTATTAGCAATAAAATGCTGTATATGTTGTGTAAGTTAAAGGGGTTATCCAGCGCTACAAAAACATGTCACCAGTTCAGGTGTGGTTTGCAATTAAGCTCCGTTTATTTCAGTGGAACTGAGTTTGAAACCCCGCCCAATCTGGAGACAAGAAAGGGGGAAAAGTGGCCATGTTTTTCCCCCTTTAACCCCTTTAACCATACAATAAGTGGTGCTGGTATACTGATAGTACTACTTGTAGGTAATTTCTAATGAAGACCTCACAAATGAATTTCTTTATATTATTTTTCAGATGGATGAAATTAAAGCAAAAGACAGAATAATATTCTCCCTAGAAAAAGAATTGGAGACACAAACCAGTTCTCTGCAGAAGCTCCTGATGCAGAAGGAAGCTTTAGATGAACAATTATTCCTGGTGAAAGAAGCAGAGTGCAACATAGGAAGTCCCAAACGTGAAATCCCGGGAAGGGCAGGAGATGGATCTGAGCACTGTGGAAGTCCGGTGAGATAGATGACCATCTTTTTATGGGTTATTGATTGCATTAAAATCACTTATAAATTATGCTTTGCTTCTCTATACACATATTAAAAGGTTCTGAACATCTTTGCATATCCTTTTTAGTGCATGGTATGTTTTCTGTGGAATCAAACATTTTTGTAATTGTAAGTCATTGAGTAAGTAGGCATTTCTTTCATGTTTGTTATATGAACATAGGAGATGGAGATCATCAGGGACCCAAAGATCATCAGACTGACTGGAGCATAGTTGGCAACATTTAAAATTTGGCCTGATGGGGTGTGGTACAGTGGGGTATGACTTGTTAGGGTGGGGGTTCTATAATGTAGAATTTTTATGAACTTTTTATTTGTCCTCAAATGCCATTTTTTGTTGAAACATCAACACATGAAGAAGAATAAAAATAAAACATAGAATCACCAAATCACACAGCCGGGGCTATGTTCCCTTAGTTGTAATAATGTCCGTTATTTGCCGTCAGCCTCTCAATTTCACCATTGCAGGAACATAGCCTTTCTGTGTTTTCAATACACTCCTGGTTTTGGTTGCAGAATACTCAGCCCACTCCTGGTTTTGGCTGAAAAAAAACTGACCTTAAGGTTGACGAAAATACAATGTGTGAAGATAGCCTTCCAATGTGTATTAGATTGCTCCTACCTAGCTGGGTTTTATTAAGCTGGTGAACAAATGGTCTAATGGTGCATTTACACGGAACAATTATTGTTCGAATTTTCGCGATAACGATCGCATTTGAGCGATAATCGGCTCGTGTAAACACAGTGAACAATCAAGCGATGACTGAGAAATTGTTCAGTTTGATCTTTCAATATGTTCTCAAATCGTCATTGGTCATTTGCTAAAAATTTGCAGATCGCTTCGTGTAAACAGTCTTTCACAGATTCACTGTGAGATGGGCTTAAGCGTTCTTAAAACGATCACAATAACGATCTTTTAAACGATTTTTCACTTTGTCTACACGCTGAACATTATAAAAAACAAATCGTAGCTTCAAAATCGTTAAACGATCGTGTGCGAATTATCGCTCTGTGTAAACGTAGCATGAGGCCATAAACCATTATAAAGAAAAATAAGTAACTCGCATAATTACATTTTATATTTGTAGGACTTGCGAAGGAATCAGAAAAGAATAGCTGAGTTAAATGCTACAATCCGTAAACTGGAGGACAGAAATACATTGCTTGTGGATGAGAGAAATGAACTGGTAAAGTACCATCCTGTGTTTATTTACTGTGATCATATCTCATGATACATAGAAAGACCTCCCAATAGTGCCAGTGTACTGTACCTGTGGCTTTATAAGACTTTTAGCGTGGTTTATTTTTCTTAATGCCTATCTCTATCTATGTATAATGATAGTGCTGTCCTAGTTGATAAGAAGAGAAAACTAGAGTGTCTAGGTGCAGTATTACACAGCCCAATATTCTGGATAAGTGTCTAGTCTGCTAGATCGGTATTTGCTTACTGAGTGCTTGCTATTATATGGCACAATAATCATGCAGCAAGGGCTGCACAGACATCATTAGCGATGTCTGTGCAGCCCTTGCCAATGTTTAAAATAATAAACTGTATACATACCTGTCCACACTCCCTGGTGTTCCTCTCGCTTCTGACTGCTATCCTCCGCAACTCGTGGAACTTCAGAGACGGTCCCTGAAGTGACAGGCCGCTCAGCCAATCACTGGCTTAGACAGGACAGCGCCATGGCCAGTAATTGGCTGAGAGTCCTGTCACTTCAATGACCAGTGAAGAAGCTTCAGCAGGGAGCGGGCTGAAGCATGAAGAACACAGAGAGATAAGTATAAAAAATGTTTTTGTTTTTTTTTACACATTCATCAGCCGCTGGCCGCGCATTGCTACTATATGAAGCGATATGCGCCCAGCAGTCGCTGATTTTTAGGCAGGACCAAAAGACACGATCAGCCATTGATTGTTTTCATCATCTGATTATTGTCTTTGTTGCACAGAGTAATAATCAGGCCGATTCAGCAGATTATCACTCCATGTAATAGGGCCGTTATAGATAGTGCAGCCAGTTCAGCTCTAGGGTTATACTCCTGTAGTATTTCTGTAAGTGTCCACCTTCCCCCAGGCTTAAGTGATAAAAAGCAAATTAATGGCACCTTCTGGGGTTTTTTTTAGAATCATTTTTAATGGAACAGACCCATAGATATTTTTCAGTGAAACTGAATGTGGCTGTCAAAAAGCTTGGCCCATCGTATTCTTATAGAGATGTCTACATTGTCTCCTATGTTCTGCCTCCACAAACCACATTATAACACAAATGTCATGTATGAAAGAGAAAAGCTAAGAAACCATATCCGTGATGAATTCGAGACTGGATCATAACAATAGAAGCTGCAGTTATGCCTGGGCCCTGATGTCTGTTCATTCCCCAATAGGCTTTGGTAACACTAGAACAATCTCCAGCATCTGATGCAATTTTCCTAAACCTGATTTATGGATTTTGTTATTTTTAGCTACGGAGAGTCCGAGAAACAGAGAAGCAATGCAAACCTCTCCTGGAAAAGAACAAGTGCCTCACTAAAAGAAATGATGAATTAATGCAATCCTTGCAACGCATGGAAGTTAAGCTGAAAACTCTTTCTAAAGAAAACGCAGAAATGGTGTGTATTACATTGTTAGCACATGTTCACACACTGCAGAAAACTTTTACCATGGATACGAACTTTCAGATTCATGGATTTGGCTGGAGATATTACCTTGTGCTTTGTATATTCTCTTTAGTGACTGTCCCATCATGGCAACCTCTGTCTATAATCCCTATTAAAGTGTTTTTATCATGTCTTTCATGTTTAGAAAGAAAAAATCATAGCTCACCCACCATTAAAGAAGCTGAAATCCCTAAATGATCTTGATCAAGCTGGGGAGGATCAAGAGATTGAATTCCTAAAGTTACAAGTGGTAGAACAACAGAACATCATTGATGATTTAACTAGGGTAAGCCAAACTGAACCACTTATCAGATGCGTTTTATGTGTTTAATGGTTTTTTGTTAGAATAGTGCTCTGTTTTTTAGGATGAGATGTTTATATGTTGTTATTATTAGTAGTGGTATTACTATTTCTGTTTTTCCAGGATAGAGAAAAACTTATTAGACGAAAAAAACATAAAAGAAGTTCAAAGCCTATAAAGGTAAGCACCCGGACATCCTCTAGTGAAATATGACTGGACTTATGTGATGAACACAACAACTAATGTAGGTACACTCTTCACTCATCATCCACAGTGTCTTAGACCCCACTGTAGAGTCACGCAATCTATTTGCCGCTGGAAGATGGGGTAGCCATGGAGATGACAACGCCGGGTTGGTAATGTGCATGACTCCAAATGGATTAGGAGGTGGGTTGCACGCTGTACCAACCCAACATGGTCATTTCCATGGATACCTGAACTTCCGGCAGCAAAAAGATTGCATGCCGATCGGGTGTAGCGTACTTCATGACAGGTACACTTTAAAGTTGATGGAAGTTAAGTTAGATGCAGATCCCAAAGGTAACCTGTGAATATGCCATAAATGTCCCAGGTGGAAATATCCCTGCATATCTCTTTAAGGGAGGGAGGGTTATATAATCTGTGTATACTGTACATTTTTGGGTTTCTATTAAACATAGTAGTAAATACTAAGTGGCAGGCAGCTATTGGCAGGAAAATGTGGGCCCCCTCTTTTGACTAATTTTCTTTGGCCCTTTACATTAGCATCACCTATATTGCCTTAATGGCGCGTTTGAGTGTTAGAAAAACCATGGATATTAAAGGGGTTAGGGTTAGTTGTCTTTTCCAATAAGCACACCCTACTAGGGAATATGAATACCATTAACAGGGATTCACCAATTTGAACCCCCTATCAGCTGGAGCATATAGTTACTGGAAAGCGAGGCTCTTGCTATGGGGGACACAGCACCACCATGTGGAACATGATCACCCATCCTTGTATGGCTTTTCAGTCTCACTCAGTATGTACCGACTGCTGTGTGTGTCATCAACTGGACTCAGATGCAATGGTGCATGCTATATCCCTGTACTTTCCCACTTAATAAGCTGGTTATATATCCATATTTGTTACAGAGACACCTGGTGGACACTGCATTTGGATATGATGATGACTCCATGGATTCTGAAACATCATCAGTAGCTTCATATCGAACTGACAGGACGCCGGCCACACCAGATGATGATTTAGATGAAGTAAGTGACATTGCATAGTAAACATAGAGATGATTTCCTTATTAGAGGATTGACATTTACAATGAGTACTCCCAACTTCTTTTGCTCCAATTCTCATTTATAGTTTGTTTCATGCATATTATTTAAAAGGACTATTTTGATATTCAGTATCATCCCTGTGATAAATATATAGAGTAATTTCTGGATGCTGCAAAAACATACAGTACATGTAATCACATAAATCTAAATAATGTGTATAATACATTGACCATAATTGTGCGCTCTCTTAGTATACCTCATATTAAAACTTCCCTTATATGCAGACATTTTATTAAAATGATTAATCCTTTAATAGAGTTTAGCAGCAGAAGAGTCTGAGCTAAGGTTTCGCCAGTTGACAAAAGAGTACCAGGCATTGCAGAGAGCTTACGCTTTGCTCCAAGAACATACAGGCAGTATCATAGACGCAGAGAAAGAGGCAAAGGTAAGCGAGCATGACGCATCAATGTCACTCTGAACTTATTCATGTTTTGTGTAAATAAAATTGCTTACTAATAGAAAGTACTGTGAAACCTGGGATGATGAGCATAATCCGTTATAGCAACGTGCTTGTAATCTAAATCACTCGTATATCAAAGCAAATTTTCCTATAAGAAATAACTGTAACGCATCAGGAGAGCTGGAAGATGTCTCATCACCAGCCGAGTTGATCAGGTAGCAGTGGGTTAAAATGAGAGGCTTCCTACCCAGTACAGTAACAGGATGGGGACACAGGGGGGCTTCTATTACCAAATCTTGTCAGGAGTATTTGGCAGCCCTATATAGAATTAGTGGAGCACCGGCTGTGGTGGTCGGGCAGGGATAGCGAGTGCTCCAATTGTGTCCCCATTGTGTGGATTGTAGGGGTCCTAGCAGTCAAACCCCAGCAATCAGCTTGTTATCCCATATTCTATGACATTTTTTCTCTACATTTAGCTTGTACACTAGGAAGGCTGATGCACTTCCTAAACTTTTATATAAAGGTCTATTAGTGAGACAGGGACAAAAAGATGTCTTTTTGTCTCCATCTGGTGAGTATAGTGGGTAATTCAAAAATGGATTGTGGAAAATTATAGCCTCAGTATTCATTATTGTGAGAACATAACACAAATGTATTAACAAAACACACACTATCTATCCAAGCTTTATCTATAAACTACACGTTTGAAGTGGCTTTAATTGGTGACATGGAAGATGTGTAGTCCAGTTCTTCCCATGCACATGCTGACATATCCTTGAATATGGACTCCAGTATTTCATTGCATTGTCTCAGGTTTTTTAGATCTTGTGGCAGGGGGGGCAGATATACTTAATGTGGCCAACATCCAAATGGAAATGGAGAAGCACCATTGTGCTGGTAGACTACATTTGGCAGATCTTTTTCCATCTATGGCATAAGTCATTCCTTTAACATGTCCAGATAGGAGTGGCCAGTGGCAACATCCTTGACAAAAAGACAGGACCATAGACTTCTGGTCTGCTCATTGTACAGAACACGTTTACTTTGGGCGAGTCGCTCTTGTGCTCAGTATGGGCACATGATTTATCTGAGCCCCAAATTTTAACATTTCCCTTTTCTTGATATAATCCTTATGTAATTCTTATTTGGCAGATTCAGGAACAGATGCAAACAGAGGCCCTACGATATAAAGCCAAAATCGAGGATCTTGAAAAGGCATTGGCTGAAAGGGGACAGGTTAGCAAATGACTTCCAGGGCATTTTTTCTAAGTAATAAAAAATTCTATTACAGTATGTAAAATGAACACGAGTAAACCTTGGTATTTTTGTTTATTCACAGGATTCCCACTGGGTGGAAGAAAAACAGCTCTTCATAAAAAGAAACCAGGAATTAATAGAAAAGGTGGAGTATGGCTCTGATTGGAGCACAATGTCAGGTCATGATATTATATCTTAAAGGGGTTATCCAGTGCTACAAAAACATGGCCACTTTTTCCCTCTCTTGTCTCCAGATAGGGTGGGGTTTGAAACTCAGTTCCATTGAAGTAAATGGAGATTAATTGCAAACCACACCTGAACTGGAGACAAGAGAGGGGGGAAAGTGGCCATGTTTCTGTAGCGCTGGATAACCCCTTTAACATCAGCTTAGAAACATTGAAACCTAAGTAAATGTTTACACATGTAGACATCACAAAGTAAAAAAAAGGATCTGGAATCTTTAAAAAAAAAATAGAACAGAACAATACTTAATAAAAAAGCATTTTGTGTGCTGAGTGTTAAATTTATATAGACTTTTAAAAATATTTATTGTATGGTTACCATTAGTTGCACTCTGTATACTGTACATGATGTTTAACAATTATTTATAATGTACTACTAACTGCAAAGAATATATATATGTGCTTAAAGAAAAAAAAACACAAGTCTGGATATTATTGTTACATACTTGTCATGGCGCCACCTGGTGTTTGTTGATTGCCTCTCAGGATGTCCAGCTATTACTTTCAGTGCTGGTAAGAAGAAGATGCTGTAAGTGCACAGAATACTACTGGCTGGCCTTCACAATAGTAAGAATCACTCCACTTGTCCAGAACAATTGCATTTGGAAGGGGATGCTTCTTCTGGGCATGTATGACCACCAGCAGTGGACACATCAAGTGGATGGTCTAAAAGGGAAACAAAAGTATGTAACAGCAATATCTAAAAACATTGGGGCATTTTAAAATATTCAAACAGAAGCTTTCATATATTTGCCTGATCCAACAAAGAAATTAACCTATGATTGCCAGACAACCCTCTGAGACAAATAAAGATGGGGCTTAGGCTTACAATTTGTTTATCACTATGAATACTTACAGATTGAGAAACTGGAATCGGAAAATAATCGTCTACAGCAAGAACTGCAGGACGCTAGAGACCAGAATGAGTTGTTGGAGTTCCGCAATCTGGAGTTAGAAGTAAGTCAGATTCATGACATTTTTTAGCACTAATTTTCTTACATGTTGTGGCAATATAAAATGATATGGTCAATATCCATTATTTGCAAAGAATGATACAACCAGAAAAAAATTCTCAAAAAGACATAAAACATCACCACACCTGTCCATTCATTTTGTCGGGTATTGGAGCTCAGTTCTACTGAAGTGAGTAGGGGGAAGCAGCAATACAACACACAACCTATGACCAGGTGTGGCGCTGTTTTTGGAGGAAGATAGCTGTGTTGTAGACGCCTCCATTCATTTTTCCTTCCATTAGAGGGAATGGAGCAAGTATTTCTCATTTATAAAATAAAAGAATATATTTCTGTATAGAGAAAAAAAAGTAAGGAGAAACAAAATATGAAGGAAAAGAAATATCTCAACATTCAGCTTTCTCTGCATATAAAAGCTTTAGTGCATTTAGGTATGACCTTTCAAGCTGTCATCAATACATGCCTTACGTTATCTGGAAATTATCCACTTCCATCTACTCTACAAACATTTTTTTACTGATGCTTTGTATATAGACCTCAAGTCTCACTATAGACAACCTCTTTAAAGCTATGTTTTCACTACGTACTAACAGCCATTATTTAGTAAACGGACGTTTTGTAAAGCTAAATCACGGCCGTTGTTGTAAGACTACGGAGGGAATTAATAATCATGAGCATTAATTCCGGCTATGGTTTTACAACAACAAGTGTTGTTTGCTCTCATCTGTACATAGTGGGAATGTAGCCTAAATGTGAAGTTCAGGGAGGAAGCCTGCCAGGCAAGAAAAATTTAATATTACTTGGCAGCTATTGAGATGAATGGCTGTCCGTGTAATGACCATCCATCATCCAGACAAGCACTGGCTCTGCTTTCTGCCTGATAAGGGAGTTCCAGGGTAGCCCTTCTATGATGACCATTTGCTCTTAAAGGGCTTATACAGGAGATAGGGCTTGCCTTCATCAGATACCCTCTGTCATGTAGATATAAAGTTTGCCATTTAGGATTTAAAGTGTTCTTTTCATTTTAAAAACTTTTGACATGGTCTAGTTTTTTTTTCTGGTAAGGGTCTGAGTGTTCAGACCCTAAACGATCGCTATAACAAATAGGAAGTGTGAAGAAAGGGCGTGGCTTAGTGCTTCTCTCTTCATTCTTTGTGCCTGTGCATTAAAGCATTAAGTTCTTTAGAGCAGTGCAAAAATAACTGCAGATGCAGGCAAGATGTAGAACAAGTAGTAACTGTAGAAGTGAGAGTAGAGGAGCGTCTTAAGCAGGGGCGTAACTACCACTATATTAGCCATAGCGGCTGCTATTGGGCCCACCACATCAGGGGACCCCACTCCCTGCTCCTACAATACACTGGGCCCCCTGAATTGTCATCATTTGCAGCACTAGGTGGCAAATTGGGCCCGGAATCTGCAAATGTCTCTTTAACTGCAAGTGCTCCTGATAAGTGCTTGCAGTTATGACTAGACTTGATGGCTTAGTGGTCAGTCGGGAAGGCGGGGGCCCCAATGAAAAGTTTTCTATGGGGCCCACCCATTTCTAGTTACTCCTCTGGTCTTGAGGGCCCTGTCCAAAGTAGCTGTATACTCTGCCAGGATAGCGTACTTAAGAGGAGAAGAAGAAGATACTCCAAGGTCCCAGCACTGGGTAAAGCAGACTTCCATACCGAACTCAAGTATGCTTCCCTGTATCTTGAAGAAAGTATCCCTGGCGTCGACAAGGTGATCTTTAGAGGATTTCCTTTCCTCATGAGGGGCAGAGCACTGCATGTTAGCGGTAGTTACTTGCTCAAAAAGGTAGAGAAAGTCTTTTGGTCCCTGACAAGGGTCCTGGCCTGAGCCAGGCCCCAGCTTCACTGCAGCAGGAACTGTCTCTATGTTGCTCTCTCTGTGGTGACTGAAACTAGAAGACCCCTCCCACCAAGAACTAATCTCCCTTTTATAGGGGAAACTAAACCACCTAGTGATTGGTAGGGTTCTGTGGTGTAAAAAAGAAAATGAAGGAGACAGGACAGAAAAAGGAGTGAAACAGGCCTGCACCTGTGATTAGAGTAAACACACATGTGACAAACTCAGTTAACCTAATGTTGGGGTCTACACAATGTTTCTATGACATGTCAAATGTAACAGTGCCCATTTAATACCCACAATGAAATCTGTTTATATCCCTTTTTTTTTTTTTTAAAAGGAACGAGAACGAAGGTCTCCTCCATTCAATTTACAAATCCATCCATTTTCTGATGGTGTCAGCGCCCTACAGATTTACTGCATGAAGGAAGGTGTTAAGGTATAGGATGTTTATTGTCAATGTATTTAATAATGTTAAAAGTCACATAGCTGAATGGGAGGCCAGCGCTGCCACCTAACTTCTACTTTGTCACTTTTCTTTTAAGGATGTCAACATACCAGATCTAATCAAGCAGCTAGATATTCTGGGAGACAATGGGGTGAGTAGTGCATTTGTTTCCTGTAGCTCTTAAACAATTAAACAATATTCCACACTAAATTACTTAAAACTCTTTCTTCCCTGTCAGAATCTAAGGAATGAGGAACAAGTCGCCATAATTCAAGCGAGCACTGTACTCTCGTTGGCTGAGAAGGTAATGATAAAATATTTATCTGTTCTGGTGGTCTTTCGAGGCTTGCATCAATTAGAGATTAGCAATGCCTATCAGATATAATGCTTTAAGCAATCCTCATACATAATTCACAGCCGCCTATGGCACTTAACATTACACAATATACATGTCTGGGATGATATTTCATGTATGACAGAAGAAAATATTGTACGCCTCCAAGAGTCCTCATTGTGAAATAATAGTTCAGAGAACTTTCCTGCCATTGTGGTTCAGACACTAGGAGGGTCAGTACTTTATAGTCTGAATTATTAATATTGAGAACAAAGGATCTCCATGTTACATGGGCACATTACACTTTGGACATTGTATTTTCTATTGGTTCCACCTAACTCACTAGTAAATTTCCATTTTATGATAAAAGTGAGTCTATTGAGCCTAATGAGAGCATATAGATGTAAGTGGCTGAAATAGGGTGCAACCACAGTTAGATAGGCATATGGCCATGTCTTCTTTTCTTAACCTTCCCCAACATTTTATACACAAGCTCTCTGCTCAGCATCCAGCTTGCCCCTGTCACTCTGCTGGTGGTCCTCTCCTTCAAGACCAGGCTCTTGTTTATTATCTCTTCCCTTTTGCTGGGTCTTCTTCCTTTTTCTATTTGTTTATGTGCTGCCTCTAGCTTCAAGAAAGGCCATCCTGCACCAGTGCTTTGTTACTTCAGTGAAACCCCACATGTTGTAAATCCGTTTTAGGATTATTTAACTATTACTTAGTCCCCTTGACCTATTATGATCTGTGTATGATCTAATGGTAGAGACATAGCTAGCTTCCTGACCATGTCTTTCTGACTGCTGCCCACCCATCTACCTTGGTACCTTAGGCTGGGTTCACACTGCGTTTTTGCAATGCTTTTTTTTTTTTCATCCGTTTTTTTTGCAGAAAACAGATGAAAAAAAAACGGATGCATTTGTTTTTCCATTGACTTCCATTATATCAAAAAAGGATCCGTTATTTTTTAACGTACACAAAAATGTGGTTGATCTCATTTTTGTGTCCATTAAACGGATCCATTTTTTTTTTTAATAATGGAAGTCAATGAAAAAACTAATGCACACAATTGCAAAAAACGGATGAAAAAAATGTATTGCAAAAATGCAGTGTTAACCCAGCCTCACTAGGTCTTGCTTTCCTGTCCTGCTTTCCTGTGTCTACTTTCCCTTGCAGGGGTTAAAGGTGAAGAACTCAAAGTCCTTTAAACTCTAGGTAGCCCTTAGGCTCCAGTTTAGCCTTAGGTCAACACAGTTTCTCTGCAATCTCCTTGACAGTATGGATTTTGGAGACATATACAAAAAGCATGTATTTACAGGTTTTTTTATAATAATAAATATTATTTATGTTTTTAATCTTTACATAATCATGATACACACAAATATATAACATTAACATTTATAAATAAAAATAAGTAAACAAATAACTGAATATCGAACTCAACAATTAAATACATAGCTGTGCATTTGTGAAAAGGTCACAGTGGCTACACTTAACTGCAACTGGAACGTTTTCTTTATAACTGAATACAATTATTGCTGCAAAACATATAATACATTTATGTGATCAATTTAGAGTTTATTTATGTGATCCCATTCTCAGTCAATGTTAGGTCTGTATATTTCTTACAAAAACAGGAGTACATTCCAGCTAAGGAAAGTAGTGGCACTTTAATTAAAATCACAGAATTGTGTTATTTATGATCCCTTACTAATGTAGGTCTGCCACCTGGTGGTGTATTTGTGTAGCATCTCCACAGACAGCTGATATCCACTGTAGCGATGTAACAAAATGGAGTTCTAATCTTTCAGTATTCAGAAATGTAACCTATTTATGGTGATTTGTATATACTAAAACTAATTTATGGCATTGGTTGCAATTCCCCCTTCTGTGTCTTGACAGTGGATACAACAGATTGAAGGAGCTGAAGCCGCACTTCATCGGAAGATGATGGAGTTGGAGAGTGACATGGTGAGAAAATCTCAGATGAGTACAGTTAGCTTAATAATTTAATACTGTTTTTTCTAGTTCCTACTTCTTAGCAACTATGGATTTTAACCTTATTGCATATTCTTTATGTGCATGCAACAGCAAAAAAAAATAAAAAAAATGAATGTACAAATCAGGAAAGGAATATGGAAAATTTAATAGGAGATGTAGAAAAGAACTACTATTTTAGACCCCCACTCCATTTCATGCTTTCATATGTAGAGGGGGATCAGTGACTCCGGGGTAGCTTACTTTCTGAGGACTTTAGAATTACATCATCATATATCAGATCCCTGCTGGTAGCTCCCTGACCCCTACTAACCCCAGCAAGCACTGGTCTCTTCCCTCTCTATGCTCATAGAATGCTGCAGGACTATTGTCCTATCTAAGAGGCAAGGAGTGCAGTGCAGAATAGGTAAGCCCCTGCAAAGATAAGCTGCGGAGGTATAAAACTCCCATGACTTTATGTAGAATTTCCAATGTGTCTAATAGATGCAGCTTGACACTGATTTTCTCTGCCTCCTGCCTGTAAGTGCTGAATGGAGAAGACCTACCACAAAGAAACAGCCCGAAGGTGCATCTCATATGAATACACTGATACTCAATATTGTGAATTAGAAAACAGAAGTTCTATTTAACTGGCCTATCAATTGCTGTATTTAGATAGGATTCAGAGCAAGTAAAATGATGAGACTCCATCTCCACTGTCTCTGCAGTGGAAATGTAGGCTGGATTAGGGAAACAATATCAAAGGAAAAGTAGGAATCAAGATGGCAGACAACCCATAAATGCTAAAATAGTAATAGAAAAAGGCATAGACAAGAGCCACCACATGGGTCTGGAATCATTGCCTATATCACACTTTAAGTTAAAATAAAATGCTTGAAAGCTTTTTTTAGGAAGACCTATAATCTCTCCTAGCCTGTCTGCTCTAGAAAATATTCATATTCCTTATACAATTCAGGGGCAGCTTAGAGCTTTTCTTAGAGCTCCGTGTTGTGCTCACTCACAGGAGTAGGGGCTACATAGTGATATTTTTTCACATGAACAGCTGCAATAAAAAAAGAAGTACTAATAGTGCAGCAACATACAGTATTATATAGAACCTTTTTGGGTTAAACAATATATGTATATAATATTTTTGGGGTGTAATGCAAGCAAAAAGCACTAACTTTTTGCACCATTGCACATTCACCCTTTTTTGTGCATTTGTCTTTTAAGCTCCTTTTGGATCAGTATGAGGTTTTATCAGTATAAACAATAAAACAAGTATAATAATGTTTGTAACACCATTGCAACTGACCAAGAATCAAGCATAATATTTAATTCCCACAGGAACAGTTCTGTAAACTAAAGGGGTATTTGGAAGAAGAACTGGATTATAGGAAACAAGCACTGGACCAAGCATATATGGTTGGTATTATGTGACAACATACATTTAGTTTATTACCTCAGTCATCAGTGCAGTATATACTAAAAGCTTACTCCGTCCAACATTTGAATAGAATTATAACATGGTAAGGTAGAAGTGAGGCTGCCCTGCCAGGTGGAGAAAAGCCCATTAATATCCTGTATGACCATGGCCTGCCATAGGTACGGTAGTAGAAAATATAACTATTTATGGCCTTGAAGAACAATGAAGCAAAACTAAATAGTCCCAATAGGTCAAATAAAAAAAGTGTATAACTATGACATATATTTATTGCTGCCCCCATTTTTAATTAGAAGTCTTGAGCATTTCATTGTACTATGACTACAGAAAGAGGAGCAGGGACAAAGGCAAACAGTGCAACTTGCAAGTAATTTTCATGGTTTCTTTTCTGACTAAACAGCGAATTCAAGAATTGGAAGCCACCTTGTACAACGCATTGCAGCAGGAATCGGTCATTAAGTTTGGAGAGTTACTGAATGACAAGCAACAAGATGAACTCAGAATGGCTGTGGAAAAGTTGAGGCGGCAGATGTTACGGAAGAGCAGGGAATTTGACTGTCAAATTCTGCAGGAGAGAATGGAGCTTCTCCAACAAGCTCACCAGGTGAATAAGGGGGGAAATTGGGATATTTTAAATAAAAATCTGAAGTGGGCTTAGTTGTCCCTCCTTGACGATTAACAGCATTAGTCCTGTTCTTTACTCCATTAATATATATATCTTATATGCCTAAGTGAGAAAGGCCAGCAAGGTCTGTTTCCTAAAAAATGGGGGGATTTATCAATACTAGTGTATATACCTCATTTCTTATTGACAGATGTGCACCTCTCGATAAATCCAGCAGATCTGAACAATCACATCAGCTCAGTGTTGTCCTAGATTTCGTCCATGATTTACACAAGTTTGCAGTGGTCAGGAGAAGGCCATGCCACCTCTGCACCTTGTCATTGTTATTGGACAATTGGACCCTTTTTTTTTTCTAATGATTGGCCATCAGCCAGTTATCCCGTCTCTTGCAGTTTTCAAAATCTTTCTGTATCATCATTTCTTTATATAAAGAGGATGTAATTCTGTCTGTACGCTAAGGGTGCTATTACACAGGCCTGATCTATATGACCGCTGATCTGCTAGATTGGCGCTCATTTACTGGCCCTATCACACAGCCCAATAATCGTTTAGCAAGTGTTGCACAGACATCGTTAGTGATGTCTGTGCAGCCTTTTCCTAAACAGATTTTACATTACCTCTCCACGTTACTGCTCTCCTCCGGCCCTCTGTATGTTTCCTCCCTTGTCCCGCACTGAAGCTTTAGAGTGGCCTGTCAGAGCTGACAGGCCACTCAGCCAATCACTGTCTGGGACCACCAGGGCCATCAATTGGCTGAGCAGCCTGTCTGCTGAGAAAGGCCATTTAGAAGCTGCAGCTCAAGGGAACAGGGAGGAAGCATGCAGAGGGCAGGAGGAGACCGGGAACATGAAGAGGCAATGTAAAATCTGTTTGTTGAATTGTCAGCGGCTCCCGATGATTTTAGGTCAGGGCCTAAAGAAACGATCAGCTAATAATTGTTTTCATTGGCTGATCATTGTCTCTATTACACAGAGCAATAATTGTCTGAATTGGGCCAATTCAGCCAATTATCGCTCCTTGTAATCGGGCCCTAAAAGTATGGCCACAAGAGAAAAGTACTGTAAATTTTCCATCCATATTTGTGGAATTGTTGCATTTCTGAAGGTGAAAACTGTAGTGGGTTATCTCTAGCAGCTCTCATAAAGAAGGAATAGAGTATCCCATTCTAACAAAAGACTCTTTTTTTGTGTTCGGTGGGGGTTCAGCCAGTTGGACCCCTCCCCAATCAGGTTGTTTTTCGCTATGCTATAGATAGGGGATAGCAAACTGGGACTACCCCTTTAAAGTCCATACTAAAAGTCAGATGCCATGCTTTGTACATGTGGAGGATATTTGGGAAAATCTAATCCTCTTCTCTCATACTACAATACATTTTCTCCCTTCAACAACAGTAGAAAATCAGCGACATATCGATATCATGTAAACCCTTACAAGCACAATGGTCCAAGCTCAGCCTCTAGAAATAATTATTATAAAATGTATAAAGTTTCATTATACACTTACTGACTCTACTGTTTTAATTTAAACTTTATACAGTACTCAGTATGGTACACCTCTTCTAAACATAAGTAGAATGCACTCATTGCAGGGGCCAGTATTGCTGGTACATGCATGCATCCCTGTGACAGGTAAACGAGAATCGATTACCATACATGACAGACACACAAACTGTAGGGTAGCACAACGTTTTTCAGTATGCTGCATAGGAGACATTGCATGAGCAGAAGTGGTATTATATCAAACCACTCACACATGGTTTCCTCCCATATTTGCTCAATGAAAAACCAGTAAGTGTGTTTGAGGTCAAATCTTCGAAGGGTCTGTCTACCATTTATAGCTCAACTTCATTTTATTTTCTCTTTGATTTCAGAGAATACGAGACCTGGAGGATAAAACAGATATCCAGAAGAGACAGATTAAAGACTTAGAGGAAAAGGTTGGTTGTAAAAGTTATTTTTGATCCCTACAAATTTTTCCTTCCCCTTAAATAAACTAGTAGTTATGACTAAAGAGCTCCTGAGGTCAGTGAACTGAATGTTAGGAATACTTCATGAGTAAGACTGTATGTGGGGCCTGCCACCAGTCATGGACACAGCATGCCAACTAATGAAGGTAAATCTTGCTTAAAAGAGTTGTCCAGCAAAAGAAAACTTTTGTTTTAATATATTTGCAGAAATACAGAATATAAAAAAGAGCCTATGCTTACCTCTCCACGCTCCCCCTGTAACTTGCTGTGGCGTCTCCAGTATCCCCCACTGACTGTAGCCCTGCCTTTTCTGAGATGGAACAGCGCCGTCACCAGTAATTGGCTGAGCAGACTGTCACTGCCGAGATTGCGGGGCTGCAATCAGCGGGGGACCCCTGACATGTTGCAGCAGGACACTGGGGAGAGTGGAGAGGTAAGTGTACACTCTTATTTATTTTCTGTATAACTGAACCTATATAAAGAAAAGTTTTCTTTTACAACCCATTTAATAATAAGCCTTAGTCTAATGGACATAAAGCTGAATTATTGAAGTAAAAGGAATTAACATTTTTGGACAAAAGTCCTAAGTCCCCCAACAGATCTTTGATAGACCCACTGCTGGGATCCGCATTGATTTGCTATAATCTGGTCATTGAAAATAGGTTTCCTGAGGCTACATTCACACGTGGCTTTTACATTGCATTTTGCTGTTAAATATCAACGTTTTTCCCATAAATTAACAGCAAAATAACAGGGAAAATTGTAGTAAAAACACATAAAAAATGCAACAAAAACTGTGTGAACACATTCTTAAGTATACGCCTTTAAATAAATACAATTTAATTAATGGTTACACCAGATATCCCTATGATAGATATGAGTGGCCAAGGATAAAATAAACTTCCATCTAGCCATTAAGACTTCTGTTGTGAACATTGATCCTTTTCTGACACACTTGACAGAAATGGAAAATTTGCCTAAAGTTGAAGAATTTGTTCCGAACAAAATAACCCTTCACTGTGCTGCAGGGACCTAGAGATCTGGAACCTTTTACTGATCTGTTCCTACCAGATCATGAACTAGTCCTCCTTCACACGACTGTAGATTTCTATCCATATACTGCTAGTATTTATACACAGTATAGGACCTGTTGATTTCTATGTGGCAATGCACACAATTGCTTTTTTTTTTACACTCCACATATTTTCTAATTTGTGGAAGTCAATGGGTCCTTGAATAATGTCTATGGAATTCCATCCACATGCTGTCTGTATTTGCGGATTGTTTCCTGGCAACCTTTGGGCGTTCCCGGGATTGGGATAGGCATGTTCCCTCTTTATTTTTTATTTGCAATTTGGATACGTGCTAGGGATCTGCATGTTTTCAATCCACAAAGCATTTATGTATGTATGGTCATGTGGAGGAGGCCTAAGGGTCCTTTTAGAAGTATAGGCTGATGGCCGAAATGAGCACCAAGCTATAAGATTTGCACTCAGATCTGAACCCTGGCTCAGAATTATTGCCAGTGAAGGTCCGCACAGATGACTGATTGCTTGTGTGGCCCTTCATTTATACCATTGGCACCAAGAGATGTGCAGCTGACCAATAATGATTTTTGGTGCTGCTCGATCCCAGTGGTCAGCTGAAGAACCAGTATTACAATAATTGGCCCATGTTTTTTTTAATACCTTTGTTTTCTCATACTTGGATATAGCAGATCACTGTCTTTGCTCTTATATACTCACATTTTCAGCAGCAAATTGTGTATTTGGGTGCGTTTAGACGTACAGGATCTGCAGCAGATCCGTAGAAGATTTTATGTTGCAGATTTGAAGTGACTCTGTACCCACAATCTGCCCCCCCCAACTACCCCCCCCCCCCATTCTAGCTTCAGATAGCTGCTTTTAATACAAGATCTGTCCTGGGGTCCGTTCGGCAGGTGATGCAGTTATTGTCCTAAATAACAACTTTTAAACTTGCAGTCCTGTGTCCAACTGGCGCAGCCTAGAGTGTCTGTGCATTAGGCTGGCACAACCTCTTTGTCCCTCCTTCCCGCCCTCTTCATCATTAGGAATGCCCTAGGCAGGTATTCTCTTATTCATCAGCTGTGTGAGCACGGCACATGGGCTGTATCGTTAAGGCACCTGTGCAGTGTTCACTGCAGAGGAATAGGAAAAATCCTGCCAGGGGCATTCCTAATAATGAAGAGGGTGGGGAGGAGGGACGGAGGGGTGGTGCAAAGTTAGGGCACAGATACTCTAGGCCATGGCAGATTGACACAGGGCTGCAAGTTTAAAAGTTGTTTTTTAGGGCAATAACTGCATCACCTGCCGAACGGACCACAGGACAGATTTTGGATTAAAATCAGCTATCTGAAGGTACAAGCGGTTTGGGGGGTCAGATTGTGGATACAGAGTCGCTTTAATGCTTTGTTTAGTTCTTAGTTATTTAGTTATTTTCATTGATATCAAATCTGCTGCGGATCCTGTACATGTGAACATACCCTTTGTGTATAATGAAACATCTTAGATCATTTACATGTCAATAATGTTTTTTGGTTGCCCCAATGGATTGTTTAGTGGATTGTGAATAACCTTAGATAACACTCTTATGTGTTAAAATTATTATTTCTGTCTCATTTTTGCTAAAAGCTTCCCTTTTTCCTCTGCAGTTTCTTTTTCTATTCTTGTTCTTTTCTCTCGCCTTCATTCTTTGGCCTTGACACTAATGTTACCTCTTGAACAGGTAAGATCTATTCTTTGTCTTTGCTAACATTCACTCACTTTACGTTTGCTAACATTAAAGTTGATAGTTAAGCCTAGTTATTAGTGTTGAGCAAACTTGCCAAACATTCGGCAACATTTGTGCAAACCCAAATGCGCGCCCTGGGTCTGGAGAAGTTGGATGTGCCCTAGGGAGTCCTGGAAAACATGGATTCAGCCATAGTATCCAAGTTTTCTTGGCAGCCCTAAGGCTGTATCCAACTTCTCCAGATGCTGGAAGTCAAATGCCGAGCATTGGGGTTCAGACAAATGTTGCCGGACCAAAACATTCAGCAAGTTTGCCCAACACTGCTAGTTGTGAAACACTGTTAATATTCCATCATGGCATAAGCTAGATCTGTATTCCATAGCCAGTAGTTTGGGAGCCACATGCAGCTCTTTGGTCCCTGAATATGTGTTACAAGCTGTTGAAAGTTGTGCACTAGTGCCACCAGAATTTGTGCACTAGAAGTTGTTCACTAGTGGCACTAGAATTTTTTACTAGAGGATTAATCGAAACAATCAGCAGGTTAGAAGAATTTAACCTGTTGATATGTCCCTATAGTGCACAGGACGCTGAGGATGACGGTGATTTTCTTACCTTGATCCTCTGCACCATTTTTGGGAACTGTGTAAATATGTAAATTAGGTGGTTTGATGCACTGAGGTGGGACTAGCATCATGAATGCACCAATCTACCCTCACTGGCCCGCACATACAGGGTCTGCTGCAGATTTGATGTTGCAGATCCGCAGCAGATTTGATGGCGCAGATATCAATGTAACTAAATAACTGAACACAACATCAAATCCTTAATGACAACCTTAATGAATATTTTAGTAATAACATTATTGTCACACAATTCATTAGAAGGGGCGGGTGCGTACACTGAGCGTGGTAGTCCCGTCCTCGGTGCACCAAACCACCATATTAATTAATAAACTACAAAGTTCACGAAAATTACTCAGAGGATCAAGGTAGGAAAATCACCTTCATCCTCAGTGTCCTGTCCCTATACTGTATTAAGCATGGTGGTTCAGCTTGTTAATTGTTGAAGGAAGATGGATGTAGAATACTCTGCCTACTTATTAAATTTAGTTGTGAAAAAAACCCATTTATTCAGTATCTATCACCAATGTGAATAATATAACTGACATTTATCTTTAGATTTTGCCACTAATATTGGTGAATTTCAGCTCTTCCTCTCTCACGTTTGACAGCAGATAGATGGGAAATGTCATCCACTAGAATACCCTTTAAAAGAACTGTTCTAGTAATGAATTTGGAAATGGTGAATAGGGCAATAATAGCGCATAATCGTCAATTCATTCTCACCTAGGATGCTAGAATTAGATGTCAAACACATGGGAATTAACTATTATATTTACATATTATATTTTAGTCCACTGAATTGTATTGATCAATTTTTTTTCCAACTCTAATATATGATCTCTCTGTGTCATATAGTAATACATCTCTTTCTCTGCCTTGTTTTCAGAGTTCTAGGAAATATGGATGAGCCCTTGCAAAAAGATCAATGCTTCCATATTTGCAGAGGGGAGAACGCTGTTTACACCTGTACTGCAGTGACAGACACAAGGCCTTGGAATTCAAAGCCATCGCTCCTTATCTGCTATGTTATATTGCGGTGTGACCGATCTGAAGTCACAGTATACATGCTGCACTTAGTGGAAATGTAAGCGCTTATTCTAAAAGAGAACATATGTCCTGAAGAGGAACAACAGGTCAATAGAAGAATGCATCTTGGGCATAGAACCAAAGCTAATGAGAAACAATCTACTCCCTGCTGTGCAGGGGAACAATATTAATGTAACACCATATATCCAATGAAAGAATTAGGGAAAAATTAGCTGCAAATGGACAATGCCAGAGGCGTACCCCCCCCCCCCCCCCCCCCCATCCCACCCAGGTTATTTACAATAAAATTTTAATTGATTACAGTCTGGTTTACTTAATACAGGGATGTTCTTCGTCTCAACTCAGGAATAGTGACACCTAAAATGTAACTATAGTATGGTAGGTGAATGAGAGGATAAACCAGTCTGCTGGTTAACCATCGAAAAGTTGCTGGAAATTTATTTTTATTCTAGCATAAGAAAAAAAGGTGTGTACCTATCAGCACTGTGTGGGAAATCTCTATTAGGCTGTATTGAAGGCTTTAACTTGTTTAACAGGCATAGTGATAGAACTGCTTTCCAATGTGACAAAAACAAACAAGTCAAACTGTATCCAAGTAGTAATGAACTTTTACTATGCATCTGTGATGGTACACCTATATTATCATGCAGTAGATACTGTAATAGTATGATAGGCAACAATGTGTACATACTGCCTTATGGTACTGTATGAAAAATTACCTAACCTGACATGTGGAATTTGACATGTTTAACAAAGCTGGCCATAGATGATAAATTTGCTGAATTACAGTAACAATTTAATGTGTACAGGGCCAGCCTCATACACATTAAGATTATTAAGGACTAATAACAATCTGACATGTTGAATTTTAATATGCTTAACCCTTTGTACCTCAGAAGATAACCAGCACCATAGATATCTAGTGCAGCCACTTACCCATCTTTCCCTATGGCAATAAGCATGCATGCTTGGTTGACCCTAGCATACATGCTTATGGGTAAATTAGGAGAGAAAGCTCTTAGCTAGTTAAACCAACGCCTATTCAAAGTGTGTGGCCAGCTTATGTTCAGAATGGCAATTTACAGTGCCTTATGCCTAAAATCTCAGAGCCTCCATATACTGTGCTGGAGACATGCAATGTATACCCATGAATGCATACATAGTTCCAATAGCAGGGACAGCTACTGTTCCTGTTGCTTTAGAAAGGGGCGTTGTACATACTCAATTCTGAAAGCAAATGCTTCTTACATATAGCAATACATGTTATTTATTGTAAATTGCCATTCATTGAAACTGTGCTCCGTAACTATTCCTAGAGTTAACATACATACTGTGTCGATAAATTCCTGGAAGACATCACTTTGCTTCAAGAAATGCCATTACCTTCACATTTATTGAACTGAATACTGCAAAACACTTTGTATCTTATGATCACTTGTATGAAACAAATGAACTGCAAACTAGGTTATATAGGATTCATCTGTTTGGGAACCTTCATATCAACCATGATGTACACACTGTTCAGGGTAGCCAAACCTTGGATCCCTGTTTTTTTAGATTTTATAAATGAAATCTGTACAAACAACCACCAGTTGTAATAATAACCAAGTAAAACCAAAATATCCAAGAAAAAAAGCCCAGGAAGCTCAGCCAGCCCAGTATTAGGGGTGACAACCCCAAAAGACTGATACTGTTCATGCTTTGTGCAATACAAGATAACCTAAGGAGACTCCTATTCTCCTAACTCTTCATTGCTGTTCTTGTGTCCTCCATGAGGCTAGGAATACAGAACAGAATTGCTAATGCTCAAGCAGGTCACTTGAAGTCTGTTCACACTTGTGCAAGCTGTACATAAAGCATTCATGCACTTTTTTGTTGCACTCATGCCTCTTCCAATGAAAGTGAAGTCCGCTTAAGAATCAAGGTGAAGTAAGCATGCCGGTGTACTCACAGAGGAAGGGGTCTAGAAGAAAAAAGCATGGAGTGTAGGATGCTAACAAATAGTTCATGGACCACAGTGTCCCTATTGCAAGCTTGTAAAGTGATATACTACAGGAAAACGTCATTGAAGCTGGACATTTCCTTTATCAAGCAAGGATACTTCAGTAGTGGGACACTACCCCATCCACAGTGATCATTGGGGTTTCTAGAGAATCTGCATCTTTATCATCCCCGGAAGCTTTCCAGTACATATAAGCATCCAGTTGATGTTCCCAGAACTGGTACCACAGTGTCTATACTGCCGGCAAGTCCCCATATATTGTATTTGTAAAAGATAAGACTGTACAGAATCCTGTAACTGGTGTATATAGTAGGATACGTTACTGTAGCCTATACAAGTGTACTTCCTCTTATTAAGGAGATGACTGAAATGGTTTGTTCTGCATATTAAACTGTACAGTTTTGTTTTATAAAACTCTGACAGCATTTATATATTCTTTTTTATGATTTGTGTGACTATTTGTACACTCTTATATTGAATCCCTCTTATATAAATCTTTTATGTGACCAAAGTGAGCTATGGTGGGGACAAATACTTTGCCTTTGCAGACAAACAGGCTTGGCCTAAGGGTGTGCAGCAGCTGCTCCTCATAGCCTGGTACTTGAGGTTTGCAATCATTGTGAATGGGAATATTCATTCTACAGCAGTATTATTTACACTTTACAGCTATTCGGTCTCTGTATGTTGGTATTATAGTTATCTATACACTGGACAATGCAACGTATGGAGGCCATATGATAATGTACTACACAGGGAACTAAGAAATGTAAGGCCTACCTGAGGGTGCCTACACTAAGGCCTCATTCACACGTTCAGTAATTTTTCTGGGCCGCAAAACCTCCCATTATTTTTTTTCTCTGTGATCCCTTGAAAATCATCCATATTTTCATCTGTAAACGTATCCATTTCAATTTCCGTATCTGTTGCCGTAAAATGTAAATACTACAAGTTTGCATAGATTTGATCCGTGTTTTTTGTGTTCATGACGTCCGTAAAAAATATGGATCCTGTAGACTTCTATTGGTAATCCATATCGCAATCACAATCTGAATAAGGCCAAAGCATTTTTCCTGCTATTTCAGTCTCTAAGCTCCATTGCATGCTCTTAAAGTATCTAAAATATCATACAGATGGATTCTGTATGGCTTCTTGCAAAGTTCTAGTAGGACTACATAACATTTGTTGGCACTCCACATGCCTGTAATGTATGTTTTTACCTACAGCAGAAGCAAGTTTTATTGGAGGAATAACTAAATAATAAAGTATGCAATAGTCAGAATCTGTGAAGCATGCAGGAGTACACTAGGAACCTGTAAAAGTATATGAAGACGAATTACAGATCAGATCAAACAGACTAATATCATTACCATATGCATGAGCGCTTAAACTTAGTTCTTTTTTGCACGAACCACTACTATTCAGACATAATATATGGAGCACATGTTGCTGAAGAAGTACAACGCTAGCTACAACCCTAGTGTGATCCAAAAAATCAGGGAACTGCACTGGAAATTACAACCATTTTCTACTGTGTGAGTGTGTCTCGAGTTTGGAAATTAAAGAGATAGTTACAGCTCATTCTTTTTAGCATCATTCCTATAGCAGACACAAAAAAAGACCACTTTTAAAGGGGTTTTCCAGTTCTGCAATACTGGCAAATCCTGACTGGCGAAGGTCCAACTCCCTCACCTTTCACGGATTAGCAGAATAGAGGGGGTCACTACAATCCAACTTCTTGTTCCATACATTTGGTTGTAGCTGTGTGTAGTAAAGCAGCTCACACTAGCTCATTCCCAAGGAAATGGGACTTAGCTGCAGTCCTAGGCCCAGCAAATATATAGTCCTGTGTCTGTAGTGCATCATCCACTTCATTCAGCTGATCAGCTGCGATTCTGGGTCACTGTCAAATCTTTCTTGATCATATAACGATGGCTTTTCCTTGGCATAGGCCATCAAGAACAATGATATGTTCAGCCAGTGTAAAATGTGTTGTAAACTATTCAAAATATCTGGAAGACACATTAATAGTAAAATCAGGAATGTTTTATGCTTTGGAATATTTAATAAAAGATGTTTCCAAGAGCATTAAGATCAAAGAATTCTGTTACACAGGAAGATCAATCATATTGTTAAAATTGATAAGTCCTGGAAGGAAATATGCTGGTCAAGATATTAATCTCTCTGTGTGGAACCTTTGCATGATTTCTGATGATTCGTGGTAGCAGGCTTGAGTTTTGAGGCTATTGAGTGCATGGGAGCCAACATTTTTAGACCTATGAATCTATAAGGTTTATGGTGACATCCTTCTGTAGTTAAGATTGATAACAATAAAACTACTAACAGGTGAAATGAATAACATTTATTAATGTCTGACAATGACACCTGTTAAGAGGTGGGATGTATTAGGCAGCAAGTAAACCATCAGTTCTTAAAGATGGACAATGGAAAAAGGCAAACATAAGAATCTCTTCTACCCTGACAAGGGTAAAATTGTGATGGCTAGATGACGGGATTGTTGCAGTGGTTTGTACCTACCCATAGTGGACCAAAGAGAGATAGCTGGTGCAACTCCATCATCCACCGTGGATTATGGGTGCCCAAAGCTCAAGGTGTGTAGGGGCAAGGGCTAACTATTCAAATCTGTTTTTAAATGGGGACGCATTGTCTTAGACCAATTTAGAGTTCCTATTCTCACTCCTTTGTACTGCTTTGTGTCTACAATGGTCAGTATCAGAACTGGACCATAAAGCAATAGAAGGTGCTAGGTCATGTCAATCATCTTTATCATCTTTTCTTTTAAATAACGTGGATGGCCAGGTGCATGTTTATCAATTACACTTGATGACACCAGTGTGCACAATGATACCTACATATACTAAAGCTCATTATTTTGGTCAGTATTTTGCAACCAAAAACAGTTATGGATTGAAAACACAGAACGGCTATGTTCACACACTTTTTTTAAAATTAGTGGATGGCTGTCATTTAATGGCAAATAGTGGCCATTAAATGACAGCCATCCACTTAAATTCAACAGTGTGTGAACATAGCTTTTCTGTGTTTTTAATCCACTCCTGGTTTTGGTTGCAAAATACTGAGCAAAAATGTGGGAACATAGCCTAAGGGTGATTTTAGAAAGCATGAATATAATCAACAACTAATTCCCAAAGCCAAAAGAATGATTAACATTCTTAGACCTCTTTAGTAATGTTGAAGTTTCTGTGCCACCTTGTAAGTTTGGAACTGCCAAGTATACTGTGTAACAGAGTTACCTGAGGCATAGTAGAAATTTTCTTCACAATAAGACCAGGAAGAGGTTGTCAGCCAACAGTGTCGGACTGGCCCACCCGAGGACCAGAGAATCCTCCGGTGGGCTCCCAGCTTGAGAACCTGCATAAACACTGACTGACATGTTGTTTCTCCCCGATTCTTCATTGGTGAGCCCCCAGGATCATTGCCTCTCCAGATACCCCAGACCAACAAGATACCTCAAGCCGTGTGCAATATTTTTTATTTGTAAGACTCAGATTCTGTTTCTTTCAAAACCATGGGGGAGATTTATCAAATTGGTATAAAGTAATATTGTCTTAGTTGCCCCTAGCAACAAATCAGATTCCACCTTTTATTTTTCAAAGGATATGTGAGGAATGAAAAGTGGAATCTGATTGGTTCAGGGGCAACTAAGACAATACTACTTTACACCAGTTTGATAAATCTCCCCCCATGTCTTTTTATTCCTATTTCTAGAATAACCAGTCACTTTTTGACATAAGTATAAATAAGCGTATTATTATTCCTCATAGTCACTATGTATTATCTTTTACAGCATGTTTAAAAACTGGAACTGCTCGGAAGCTTTCACATGTAATCATGTACTTGGTATTCCTAGCAAGACTTCCAGAGCCTAGCTCACAGTTCCCATGGCAATCCAACCCAACTCCCAGTGGGACCGATTGGATATGGCTGCTACAAAGGCATTGTTGGTTTCACACAGATCATTGACTATTTTGTCTTTGTATGCAGGATAGTGTTTTCAATATCTACAAACTGCCACCAGGAGGCACTACTTCTACTGCCATGAAGATTTGGGGTGGGGTCAGTAGAAAAAAAACATTGCTTGGGTAGCATAATAATTACAGTGTTCACTAAGAATGTGAACTGCTTTACAGATACTCGCGTTTCTATAGATTTCTTTTTCATGTACATTCTCATAAACATAGAGAATCATATGCACATGATAGTAATAGGTCATACATAAAGTGCTGCATTCTTTTATATTATTCATCCTTTCTTCATGTATTAAGAAAAACAAGGAGATTCCTGTCTGCTTTTTTGGATCAGTGATGTCCTCTTTAAGTAATAACATTGTTAGATTGTATTAATTCTGATATTCTAGGAGAAATCCATTTTCAGCATGTACAATATTACAGTACAGATACAGAAGAAATGTAATAGCAGTATTTAAATACCATAAATGGTTTATATAAAGGGAAGTCTATGTAGAAGAATTGCAGGAACTGACTGTTTTGTCTGCATTCAGCTAGGATATGAAGCCTGTCTGGTTAGAGTCAGGGTGGGTTCTGGCCTTTCTGCAGCTTGAGCTGAGCAGTGAAATGTTGACTGATTCCCCCCTCCCTAAATACTAGGTGCACAGGACTAAAAAGCACTTACAGAGGGTTAATATATATGTGTATTTTCTGTATGAGAATGGAGGACCTTGGGCACATGATGCCTCTCTGATACCTTTACTGCTTCCATATCATTGCTCCTGGAGATGCTGCTGCCATCCTCATTTTTGGCATAGGGTGCCCTATCTGCTGCCCCCTGCAGTCAAAGAGATGCACTGCCTGAGGCGCCTCCAGGCAACAACTAAAATGTCTTTGTTTGGCCAGACTTAAGGAAGCTCTGGTTGCCCCTAATATGTAATTTACCAATTCTAGAGATCTCTATTATCCTCTACTGGGTTGTTACTGAAGCATTAGATTAACATGAGAATGAAACAATAGGGCAAGATTTACTTAGAGGTAACCATAGTTAAAGGGGTCACCCAGTATTTGATAACCATAAATGCTTTCTTCCAGAAATAGCAGCATTCTTGTCCTCAGGGTGGTATTGCAGCTCGGCTCCATGAAAATAAATGGAACTGAATTTTAATACTACACCTGAGAACTGATGTGGCGCTTTTGGAATAAAGTAGCTACGTTTTCTTTATTCCAGATAGCCCCTTTAATACTACAAGTATCACTTGCATCATACAATGGCAGTATGATAACTAGTTAGCACTGACATTGTGACCTCCCATAACCTGTTTTAAGGCCCTATTACATGGAACAATTATCGGCCGTATTCGCCTGATATCGTCCGTTATGGCTGATAACCGTCGTGTAATAGAGCAGAACAATCAGCCGACACGAACAATGTCTGCTGCCGTCACTTCGTGGAATAGAAGCGGCGGCAGCAGACCACTGCTATCTAGTATAGGCTGCCCGGGCAATCCAGTGATCACCTGGGCAGCCCCCCCATACTTACCCGCTCGCTGTGGCCGATTGTAATAGTGGGAGCAGCGAGTGGGGAACAAGTAGCTGACAGCGCTCGTTTGCTCCTCATAGTCGTCCCATGTAATAGGGGCTTTAGTAAATACTTGTATTGCCCATGAAATATGCCCCACAGTTCCTTCCTGTATTGTGTCATTCCTTTTAGAAATGTACAGCTAAGAGACTGGAAGCTCTGATTGGATAGTGTCATACAGTTTACAGACAGTTGGCTATTTAGTCAATTATTTTCAGTAAACAAGACAAGAGGAGGAATACAGTGAGGAAACATACCTATGACACAGAATGAAAAGTATAGGAAAAATAAGACAAACATTTAATTTTTTTTTTATAGAAATTTATCAACATTGTGAAAATAAACTTCTGCTCATATATCTTTCCTATGTCAGTGCAGTAGTCTGTCTAAAAAATGGTACAGCCTTGATTATCCCTGTTCAATGCATCCATAGGATAATTTATTTATACCCAAGACTGTAACAATGACAAGGAGGCATTCTCTACACCTAAAGAAAAAATGTTTTTCCACCAAAACATACACACATACATGTGTCAGATGCATAGGTTTTTACCAGGGGCAAGCAAAGACTACAGAGGGCACCTGTGCAAAAAAATTTGCTAGCCCCCCTCTCCATAACCTAATTGTAGTCCCACCCTCCTTCTACAGTGCAGATTCATCCAGTGACTCGCAGGGGGGCATCTTTACTCACTGAAGTTATACACTTCTTGTTTCTTCTCCATCTGACCCCAGCCATGATGAAGAATTCTACCAGCTATCAATTATATCAGCAGAATCTGTCCCCATATAACATGCCCTTTCTTGCCCCTATATAATAGTTAGCCCCTCTCTGTGCTCCCATATTTTAGTTAGTCCCTCTATATGTCCCCCATATAGTGTTAGGCCCTCTCTGTGCCTCAGTATATTAGTAAGGCCCTCTCTCATATGTGGAAGTGCTAGTATTGGTATTCCAGACATGGTACATTTGGTCATAAAGGTAAGATGCTTTATTTGCAAAAAAAAAGTGTTCTGTTTTTGGCTAGAACTACGAATGAAAAGACTTTTCTACAGCTCATATACTGTACATTAGCCAATGACAAAGGAACAGGTTGAATCTTTTCTGTCTATTAACAGTGCAACATAGTTTTATTCATTCAAAATCCTATTTTAAAAAAAAAAAGCCATTAGGAGTGTTAAATCACAAGTAAAGAGATTAGTGATTTGTAATCTAAAGATTTATGGGCAAAATATATTGTAAGCTTAAGGATTGCTGGGCAGCACGGCATGAACATCTTCAAGGTTCTATCCATCACACCATGGGTTTGGGCACTGTTTAATCAATATACAAAACTAACAAAATATTTCACTCCAATTGACCTCTATTGGACAGCTTGTCAAGGGCACTGATAATCCATTAAAGAAATATTTAGGTACAATTAACATTTAATGTATCTTAACAGCCCAAATGTTGCTGTTACACTGGGGCACATAAAGACACATTTATGAATAGTTTCTTGAGATAAATACTTTTTATAATGGGAACGAATTGTAGAATGTTTCATATTGTGGGCCGAATTTATCAGGATGGCTAACACAGTGTATAATAAATTTAGACTTTTCCATGAGAATCTACTACTACTTTTGACAGTTCCTGTCATGGACAGAGGAGGCAGCAGAGAGCATCATGTCAGACTAGAAAGTAAACTACACTTCCTACAGGACATACAGCAGCTGCTAAGTACTGGAAGGGTTGGAATTTTTAAATAGAATAATTTACATATCTGTATGATCCTGTCACTACTTTCCTTATAGCAGAGCCACGAGTCATGAGAATGGTCCTTGTCAGCTTCTCCCCACCCCATCAGCCTTCATTAGCAGAGGCTACTGGAGCTTGCTTCAATGGGCTCAGGCAGTATGAAAGCAATGACAGAAAAAAAAAATTACATTATACCCCTGTTCTCCATTGTTTGATAGATTGGCTCCATTCTGTTACTCGTCTTATAACAACTATCTGACTAGACGTTCTCTCTTTTGAATGCTACATGCTGTCTCTGCTGATGGTTGCAGAGAATCTGTGGTTTTCCTCCTTTTGCTTAGCTCTACACATTCCTACAATTTGCACATATGAAAAGAATTATTTGGCATAATTCTCATGATTATTCAAAAAAATAAATAAAAAATAATCGGCTAAATATTATACATCAGACTCTTCAAGAAGAAAGTACAGTCAAGGTTTCTCTGTACTCCATAACAGAAGCCTATGTGGTTAAAATAATTGTTCATGGTAATGACATTACTGAGTATGCTTCGCAGAAGTAATGAGATTGCAGGCTTCTCTACAAATGAGCAGTCCCGTCTCCTAGCCCAACAGATGAGATTGCAACAAGTGAGATTTATAATGTCTGTAACATTTCCTAATAAAGCTATCACCTACATGCATCTCACTTCAATAATATAGTCTGTACAGTGAGCCAGTGCAAGCAGGTGAAGAAAATGTCTACATGGTAGACTGACATGGCCATAATTCTTTTCTTTTCAGGTCATGATCTTCCATTGACCTATTATAATCATTTCTGGCTCATACTGAATGTTAGTTCCATTTTTCCATTCCATGTGCATGAGCCTAAGAGCACTTTTATTCTCTGAGCTCATTTGTTCAGAATTGGAAGGACAATGACAATATTCATATATCCCTCCATTACACATATGTCAGACCAAGATTATACAGTACACATTGAAAAAAAGATATGGCCAATTAATCATGTGTAACATTAGTTATTCTAGCAAAGGAAAACTTTTAAAAACTTTAAGGGAGATTTATCAAACTGTTTCTCTTTGTTTAAATCTATTTGTGGATTAAACTGTAACTGGCAGAAATGAATAGTACTAACAATTTTAAGAAAGCCTCTTTCTGTACTCAAAAAGCAGTTTTCAGCCTCCCCGCCTCAGGAGGGGTCAAGGGGGATGAGTGAGCAGGGAGAACAGAGAAGCAGGTTTACAGTTTGGAGACTGTCTTGGCACATAAAACACTGGATTCAGAGGTCAGAATGATCAGTGCTTACCTGGGAACTTGGTGAGAGAAGATTGTAGGATACAGTGTTTTGCAGGGCTGCTATTTCTCCTCTCCGTGCTCCCTCACCCCCTTGACCCCTCCCCTCTCCATAGAGCATAATATACACTACACAAAAATCCTGCTTCTTCTGAAGCAGTGAGGAACTCTTTTGCGTAATAAAAACTATTACAGATGCTTTTTAAATCACTTGTACTATTGATATTTATTGATTTCTGAAAAAGGACATTTTTAAAAGACAGTTACGCTCTAAAGTGAATGTACCACCAGTACATCACTTTTCTGATATTTACATGAATAGACTGGCACCAGCTAGTGGTCCTTTTTTGAACTGCGGCCCGATACCTGTGTACGGCACTGGTCTATTCCCGGGCACTGGCCAGGAGTGAAGCACTGGAGGTGGGCCCACCAGTCCCCAGTAGGAGGAAACCCCCGCCCCTCTGTGACGTAGCTCCATTGATTCTAATCGAGTCATTTCCTCCCACAGGGGGTGGGCCGTCCGGTGCCCGGGAATAGACTGGTGCCATACACAGGAACTGGGCCATGGTTATAAAAAAGGAGAGTGGCATCGCATTCCCATGCTGGCGCCAGTCGATGCATGTAAATATCAGAAAGGCAATGTACTGATGGTACATTTGCTTTAAGGCTATACCTTATATTATATATTGGACATCATTTTCTCTGTAATTCAAGTGAAATCACAACTGCATGTACATTTCTCAGCATGATGACTATAAAGGAGCAGAAGTAATCATGTTGTATATTTTTTGAGCATTACATATGCCTCTTTGTAACGTGTCAATGAATAAGCTTACACTATATAAATAAGGATCATTATTATTACTACAGTAAAGCACACATTGTATGTTAATATTATATTACACAAAATTACACATTTAGCCAATGATACTATTTAGAAAGTCTGTTGGTAACAGAACATAGATTTTTTACTTCTCAAAGTATTAAGCCTCATCCCTATAATGAATGCATGTAGTCAGTATTCACTGGCGTTCACGCTGCGGCAACAATATTTATAGTTCTGACCTTCTTATACTGTACCTATATACAATGTTGCTTTAAGAAGCTGACTTGAAGAAAGCAATAATCATTCAAGTCAATGCGCTTTGTCAGTCAAGGTTCACTATGAAACATCAGAGAGCTGTGGCAAGCATTACTGCATTGAATGTTCAATATACTGCAGTGCAAAACACACCAATTGTATTTAAAAGGGAGTTTTTTTAGTGGGATAGGCTGCATCCTGTGATCACTCAGGAGATACCACTCAGACGGGGGTAAACTGAAAGCCGCCCGCTTATCATAATAAAAACATTTTTGACATGTCACAGGAACATGTTAAAAATGTTGACAGTGGTCACACTGCTTATGCCCCCACCGATCAGGAAAACAAGCAGGGAGTTGCTGTCAATCTTCTCCTGCAAGACAGAAAGTGAAATGCGCTACCATGTGCTTCTCACAGCTCGTTCTGCTGAGACCTGACTGATCAAGGCTTTTTTTTTTTTAAACAACAGTTCTGATTTAAAGGAGAACTCTGTCAAAAAAGATAAAACCAGTGGGAGCATGTGGGGTGTGTGGGAACATAATAAACAAGTCATTGACTGGCTGAGTGGGTATTCCCGCAAGAGCATGAGCTTTAGGAGGCTCCAAGGAGTCAGAGAGCAGTGATGCTGCGGGGGGCATGGGGACTGGTAAGTATAATTTCCTTATTATATTCCAGCACCCCCTTGCCCACACTGGATATTAATGAATGTGATAACACAGACAGAGGGTGTAATTTATTTATTTTTTTCATTGAAGGGCCTTAAACATTCCCTGACTGTATGATCACACCCATCTCCTGATATTTACTCCCATTATTAAATATACTTATTTCATATCCATCTGACTAATAACTGAGTTAGACAAAATGTAAATACAAAAATAGTAAAGACATTTCAACAAACTGTAAAAAGATGTGCAGTCAGGGCACCCTAAGCTATTTCAGGACAAAAGGACAAAAGTAAATTTTTGGGGAGTTGGCTACAGGTCTTGTTTAAGTTTAACTTGGTCCAATATCCTGTGATGTGTAAGCATTTACAAGTGGAACTGCATATAGTGAGGATCCTTCCCATGTTTAAAAGCTTTGAGTTTTATTTCAGTTATTCAATTATTTCAATTCAAAATGGCAGTTTCGCTAGTGAAATCCATTTTGAGTTATTGCAGCCCCATAGAGACCTTAATCTGCTCATCTGTCTCACCTTTCAATCCTCTATGTGAGTAAATATTTTATTGAATTTGGATGGATATAGCTATAATGGCTGTTTAGTGGAAGGGTCAGTTGCTGTGATTTATATATTATAGAAAATTGTTATTTTATATATATGACTCAGTTGAGGGAAATGGGTAATAATAGAATGAATTACTGTAAGAGTCTCTTACTGAACTTTGACCTTCCTGTATGACTGACATTATAACTTGCAAAGATTGTTTTTCAGGTGTTCCTCTTTAATGAAAAAACATAGGCATACATTATATAGAAAACAGTAAATTCTTCAACATGAACTTTTTGAAAACTGTTTCAATGGCTTGGATACAAGGCTTGACAGTTACTACTCAATAGGTGGCACAATAACTAAAATATGGTAGATCATTCCTAATCTAAGGTAACCTAAGTTATACTGCAATTAATCAGAAAATCCCAAGCTGCAAGCAACTGAACACAATCGTCACCCAAGGTCAGATACCAACACACTGAAGGGTCACCTTCCCATGTGGGTTTACACTAGTGTTGAGCGAGCTTGTTACTCGAGTGCAGCATTTTTCAATCCTCGATTGCTCAACTCGAGTAACAAACCTCATTGGAATCAATGGGAGACAGGAGCATTTAAGAAAGTATTCCACTCAAACATAATTTTTGATATGTTGTTGCCCATGGTGGGACTAACAATTTAACTTTATACTTGCTATTATGGGCTGTTCACCAAGCCCCCCACCTCACTGTAACTACGGCAGCACTAGTGTGGTTCTCATAGTACAGGATAAATGTCATATTTACCATGTGCCTGTAAAGGTTTATGAAAAAATGATTATCAGACAGCACTGTCGTCACTTTTCATTTTCTATATTACTTCCATTTTGAATTTGGTGCCTAGACACCACTGTCTCTGCTCCCTGCTGTTTATATGAATTAAGAGGCAGAGCTTCCTTATCCATCTCCAGCTTGAGCCCCCGTGTAATGTTATTCTATTGGGCAAGGCTGGAGACCGGTGTCATCAAGGTGTTGAGGTAAAAAATAATGCACTACCCCCACTCCCTCCCATTTCACTACAAAACATTATTATAGACCCCAACCAGACCCCTAAATACAGACACTGGACCCCAAAATTACTTGAGAACCCAAGTTATACCAAAATACCCCTGCCCTCACAAAATCCCTACCCCCACCCCAGACTGGTCAGCCGGTATCCCCCTGCCCCCACCTTAGACTAGTCATCCTGTAACCCATTGCCCCCACCCTAGACTGGTCACCCTGTATCCCTTCACTGATTGTCCTCCCTGTCCCTTTTCCACATACCTGTACATTTAGTATTCTTCCTCCATAGTGCAGACTGTACAGGACCTGCGGTGACATCATAATCATAGGTTTAGGTCCTTCAGTATGTTCTGTAATGTTACTGAATTGTCTCCTGTCTGCAATTTAGCTGATTTGAGCAAAATTGTTGTAAAAAAGCAGACATTTTTTATTTTTTTTAAAGTCTATCTGGGTAGCCATGGCCCCCCCAGGAGCTCTTTGCCCCAGGCTACGACCCAAAACATACCTATTATATTTAGCTAATGTGTATGGCCACCCTTACCTGAGCATCAAGCTCAACCAGGGGTGGATTAACTTTACAATAGGCCCCAGGCTGTTCAACAAGGCTGCCCCCCCACCCCACTGTAACTATGGAAGCACTAGCGTGGTGTTCACAGTACAGGATAGATAATGTCATGGTGCCCTGATTTTTGCAAAATTAAGGTAGAAAAGCAGCAATTTTTGGGGAAATCATGGCAGGACTGTAGAAAGTAAATAATATACCACTAAAAGTATACGTCTTTTTGGTTGGCCATGGGCCCCCAGCAGCTCAGGGCCCCAGGCTACCACCTGAAACAGACCTATTATAATCCACTACTGAGCTCAACACTAGCCTACACTCCAATTACTCCTATGCACTGTTCCCCGTCATTATTTGCAGCTGTCATTATCAATAGACGGCTGCCTTTTCTTGAACATAGTGGGAATATAGCCACAGATTCAAAATACAACCGTGTTTTGTACCTATTTCACACTAGTATTTTTCTTTTATTTTATTGTGTATGAACATAAACAACAGTAAAAGTTAATATCCCAAGTCTGGTAAATGCCTCCCATGTCGATCATGTTGTTAGAAGGGAACGCAGTATGTCTCCTTAACTTCCTTAAAGGGTTTATCCAGCGAAAATCTTTTTCTTTCAAATCAAAGGGTGACAAAAAGTTATATAGATTTGTAATTTACTTCTATTAAAAAATCTCAAGTGTTCCTATACTTATCAGCTGCTGTATGTCCTGCAGGAAATGTTTTTTTTTTTCAGTCTGACACAGTGCTCTCTGCTGACATTTCTGGCTGAGACAGGAACTGTCCAGAGCAGGAAAAGTTCTCTACAGAGATTTGCTGCTGCTCTGGACAGTTCCTGTTTCGGCCAGAGCTGTCAGCAGAGAGCACTGTGTCAGACTGAAAATAAAACACTTCCTGAATGACATATAGTAGCTAATTTTAGTAGCTAAAAATAGCTATTTTCAGTCTGACACAGTGCTCTCTGCTGACATCTCTGGCAGAGACAGGAACTGTCCAGGGCAGGAGAGGTTTGCTATGAGGACGGAGTTCCTGTCTCGGCCAGAGATGTCAGCAGAGAACACTGTGTCAGACTGAAAATAAAACATTTCCTGAAGGACACACAGCAGCTGATAAGTATGGGAAGACTTAAGATTTTTTAATAGAAGTAAATTACAAATCTATATAACTTTCTGACCCCATATGATTTGAAGGAAAAATATTGTCGCCCCTTTAATACCCTATGAAGTTATTAATGATAGTTAATAATACATATCCTAACTAATCATGTGATCAGTAGCCCTCCTGATCTCATACAGATCCTTTTACTTGGTTTGTATTAATAATTCCTATATGTTACCAATAAGACATATTGTTAATTCTGGAAGCTAATTAAAAACATACAGAGGAGAAATGAGAGCTATGGCTACACTGGATGGCTTCCCTCCTTTGCCAAGTAGGGATATCACTGCTTCTCAGAGAGCTGAAAGGAATAAGGAGTGTTAGAATAAACCCTGCAAATAGCTTTTAGGTGACATAATAACTGGAGCAGTATTAATCTAACTGACCTTCATAAGGCAACATCAGATACTGTAGGGAGGCAGACACATCCATCACCCTATCAAATCAATGTACTCTAGACGGAAATCTTTACCATGCTTAACCCTCCTATCACCAGAGTTTTGTTGATCTCTATCTAATGTTGAAAATTTATTGAAAACTATTAAAAAGTAAACAAAACTAAAACCTCTTAGCACAATCCATTATGATATTTATGTTAGAGCAGTTATATGTCCACTCTATATTTAGGTAAAAAAAAGTTAATTTCTGAACAGTAGTCTGGTATGTTTGGTGTATACATTGAAGAACAGTATGTCATTGTATACTGCACTGTACCTTTGCTAGGTCCTTTCAATTAAATAGACCAAACATAGTCATCTAGTGACAACATGCAGTTTATTTTCAAGCCTATTCTGTTTTTGTCTGCAGAACTCCAAAAGGCTGCAATAAAACAGTACATGTACAGTAGTGGACCAAACACAGTATCTATTAGACTATGTTTGATTCATTAAACTAAATGGACCTGGTACAGGTGCACTATAGTATATAGCATACCATTAGCAGGAACAGAGGTGGTCTGGCTTGGGGGCAGGGTGGCAGTTGTACCCCGGGCTGGTGTCTCAGTGAACCAGTGTAGGCAACATCTACAACATCTGTCTATGACGCCGCCTGTACTAGAAGCTGGGAGTGGAGCTGCATGGACAGCACCAGGAGGAAACGCTGCTGAGGACCAATGTGAGAGTTTTTTATTATTATTATTATTATTATTATTATTATTATTATTCTTACATGGCTGCTTATACTACATGGTAACATCACAGAGGGGGCCTATACTATATGAGAGCTGCACAAAGAGACCCTACACTGTATGGGGGCTGCATAGAGGAGGCTTATACTATATGGGGGCTGCATGAAGGGGGTCTTTACTGTATAAGGTCTGCATAGACAGGGATTATATGGGAGCTGCACAGAGAAGGCCTACACAAACTGGTCTTACAGTGGGGGCTTATACTATATGAAGGCACAATATATTATATGAGGCACAACTATATTACATGAGATCACAGTGGGGGCCTATTACTTTATAGGGATAGAGGAGATCTATACAATATGGGGGCACTGCTGCTCAGCTTCCCCTCATCTGTACAGAGCAAGCAGATTCTGGCAGATGTACAGGAGCAGCTTCCAGGAGATAGAGATCCCGTAACATGTAATCCCTTGTAATTAACTGACATTAGCAACTTTACTGACTTCTGGTAACTCTGCTCCACCATATGACTGGGCAGGTGACCAGTAACAGCCAAGCCCTAGTGCCAACCGCTATCCTATGCCAAGCAGATTTCCCAGTATTTTGCAGCACCTTCCTCTCATAACGGGGCCTGGCTCTATAAGGACATGATGGACTAATGACAAATCTGCACCAATAATCCAATAACTGATGAGGATCATGTCTCAAAGGACAAATGGGGAAAGGAAATTCCAAGAGAAGAGACAGATGAGGAGTGCTGCTTTGGAGATGCTTACAGCTTCTGCTCAGTTGGGAGGCTCTATGTTTACTAGGGAGATGACTGTAACGATGGAACGAAGGAAGACACAATGACAATGAGGGCCAGCATCTCATCCTGTACAGTGTACATGTAGTCACTCAAAATAACGTGGATTACCTTATTTTTTTCTATTTTGTAAATATAGCGCCAACATATCCTGTGGTGTTGTATTGGGAATATGGTCACTAACATCGTTCCCTGTCACCAGGCCACAATCATATTTCCAGATTACATACCAGACTAAAGACAATTTTCCAGGATTTTTCTATGTAACTGGATCAATGCCCAGCAAACATGGAGACAACACAGTAGGGGCATTCAAGAAAGTGACATTGGGCTGACCATAGATAAAATATATAAATATCTAGCACTATTGCTTCCTATTATGTATAACATAGTATTCTGTATATTCTGTGTAGGCAACAACAATGAATCATAGTAATAACCTGAAAAGTATGGCCTCATTATTCAATATAAATGTACTCCATCTTCTTCCTGAGACTCAGATACATCCCAGGAACAGATGTCAGGTTTGACAAAAACATGACTATAATAGACATCCCCATTTCTTTTTTCCCCTGTGCCCTTTAAATCCAGGACTCAGCTACTGCTGACAATTACTGTAATTATATGTTATGGCTGATAATAGAGACTTGGTTGTGCTATACTTATAGAGAGAGACACACACATCTGTATAACCCTTTTACCAGATTGTCTTTTTACACAACCCGGCAAGGAGCCCTGCAGGAAGGCAAATGAGCTCCGATTAGCGGGAACAGCACCCATTTGTAGTGCTTTTACGAGGCATAATAATCAGGCGGCAAGGCTGCATGAACGATCCGTGCATCCCTGCCATGGAAACTGACAGTCACTGGATACAGAAGTGACATTAATGCATTGGATCTTTCAGGTGTGGCTGAGGTCAATGAAGTGAGATCCCCACTGATTACTATAATGTAATCTTAGGACAGGACCAAAGGGGGGCACTGTGGCATCACTGGGCAGCTGCCAGGAGATAAAGATCTCCTAATGTTTACTCCCCTGCAATTTACTGACATCTGCAGCTTTGCTGACCTCTGGTGACCCTGCTCTACCATATGACTGCCAGAGGACCAGTAACAGCCAAGCCCCAGTGCCAATCACCATCCTATGCCAAGTAGATTCCCTTGTATCCTGCAGCATCTCCTCCTATTACCAGGGCCTGGATCTATATGGACATCACTGATTATATTCTGATAGTAAGATCAGAAATGAAGAGAAAGAAAGAAAGAAAGAATGAATGAGACAACTCCTGAGAATGAATATTATGTCATTGATCTGTCTCTCTGGGTACAGGTCTAGTTATATGATGATCTAACCATGATTTAAACACACAAAAACACAGAGAACTGCAACAGCTCACCCCAATGGCAAGATACAGGCCCAATACAGATATGAAAATCACAAAAAGTAGGCCCCAAACTGCTAATAAAATCAGTAACCAGCTGGACAATCTTTGAATCTATGGTGATGACAGTTTCAGATCAATTGAAATCTGCTCCAATAGTCAAATGACTCATGTCGGATGGGAGCTATAGTCATACATGTTACTGGTATAGATAGTAATCCACCGGTTCCCTTATAGAAAATTAAGGACAAGGTAGTCTTGAGTATTCAATTGCTAGTGCTTTTTGTGCATCATTTATTTTGTAACACTGGTAAACACAGACATAATCCAACGTTTCGGTGAAGGCACCTTTCTCTAGGAGTCTGTATAATGGATATCAACAGGGGCTGTAGATTTAGATGTGCTGGCAAAGCTGCGCCTGCCTGGAGGAGCGAATCCGGGTGTGCTGATGGTTTCCACACAGTACATGTGGGGGATGAGGCACCGGATGGCTGGACCAGGAAGCGGTCCTGGAAGCGTGGCTGGAGGTTCGGCGAGGCTGCGTCGCAGGGTGATGACGTCATCCTTTCTATAAGGGAACCGGTGGATTACTATCTATACTTGATACACTCATTTCCACCTAGAATATATTACTAAGTGATCCTCATTCCTCCCACAATTGCATACATGTTACTGGCCATAACAGAGGAACAATTGGGAAATTCTAGGAGAATAAATAGATGAGGAGCTATGCTCTGGAGATGCTGTGGCATAGTCCATGTGAATGTGTCAAACCTATTGCTATTCCTTCAAACACACAGTGTGAATAGATGTCATTGGATGTATCATTGGATGAAACAATTGTTGGCTTATACAGCTTATAAATACAGAACTGAAACAGTCTGTGTATAACAACAGAAATAAGACAACTCCTACCAGTAGGAATGTGTGGAGGAGCTCCGGATTATAATTCAACCGTCATTCATATCTATTTGTAAATAATAAAAGTTATGATTTAGCTCAAACATTGTGTCCCACTGGAAGATGAGCTATTAGTATAGCCCTATGGGCCCTAAGAACAACTCCAATCAGAGACATCACCTGTAGTCACTAGGTTTAACTGTACTGTAATCACTTATATCATCTGCAGAGCCTAGGTAGAGCTGGTATCTACTGCTATATGGTCACCATAAGAGTCAAAAACCTCAGAACACGCTTTTATTTCACAAATGAGATGGAAAATGACATATCTGAACACCCAGCAGTTAATGGGTGAAGGGGCCCACCTTTTTTTTTTCTGGAACCACCATCTTAAAAGCCACCATATTGGATCAAGGGTAAGTTTTTCCAATGACAAAGTGGTCACGTAGCGTATGAAGACTAGAAATTATTAACATAGAAAGTTTCTTTGTGTTCAGCTTCAGCTTTTTGTTCAGCACCATGTACAACATATTGAACACATCAAATAGCTGTGCACCACAGGGAACGTTCACGGTTGTTGTTACAACTTTCTGTGATCATAACCTAAATTACAAGAGATTATATTGCAAGAGACATTGATCTAATACAGTGGGTTTCAATATGACGCCATGCTCTGGACACAAAAGATAGGCACCCCCACCCATTGCTTGCTGGGGTATACAGATATGTAATTTTCCCTTTTGTTTCTGAAATTAAAGTGATTCCTGAGACTTTTGACTCACCCAGTATATTAGACACACTACTGAATCTACTAACACATGACAATCATTTACTTTGGAAGCAGCAGGATGAGTATGGGACGGGTTATTGCAAATAGCTACAGAACATGGCGATACTTGAAGGCGTGATTATTTATAGTAAATGAAAGCAACTGATCTGCTGAAAGTCATTTTAAGATTTGAACGTATGATCGTCTGCTGATCTTTGTGAGAATCAATGTTTTATTACAGTGCAGTTATTTATGGTCTCATGGCTTTGGGTGTTACTGCATAAATGATTAAACATTTGTTAATGTAATTTAATAAGGCCACCGCCACTGTGCACACCCTTCTGGCATGCGCACATCCTTCCGCCCCGTCTTCCTCTGGTACATTAAATCAAATGAAATGTGTGACATATTTTACATCTGTTAAAAATACATTCAGATTACAAACAGATTTAAACTAGCCATAAAAGCAATACACAGTGACCCTCATCACACGCTGCTCGGTATAGCTGTCTAGGACTGCAACCAAGGTCAGTGTTAGGAAGAAGCAAACTGAGCAACTGCCTAGGGCCTCTATTCCTGAAGTAGCCCAATGGCACTGTTTCCCTTAAAGGTCCCTATACACCTTGTACTTTCGTCAACCATACCCATCATTTGCGGTATAAGGTGTATGGGGCTCTCCTAAATGATTATCTTCCCCCCCCCCCCCCGCCTCTGACCTTCCTATACACAGGAACATTCGGCACAGCCGTGCGCTCCCATGTTTTCTATGGGGAGAGTTAGGCTGCAGCCAGACCACTCTAGCTGTGGCTTATCTCTCCTAGAACAAAGGAGCTTATCCCTATCTTCACTAATATCATATGTTGGTCTTCTTTTAGGAGAGCCCCATACACCTTATTTCACAAGCGACAGGAATGGTTGACAAAACTACAAGGTGTATAGGGACCTGTAAGGGAAACAGTGCCATTGGTCTTCTTCAGGAATAGAGGCCCTAGGCAGTTGCCCAGTTTGCCTCTTCCTAACACTGACCTTGGTTACAGTCCTAGACCGCTATACCGAGCAACCTGTGATGAGGGGCATTGTTTATTGCTTTTATGGCTAGTTTAAAGTGAATGTACCAGCAGGTACATCGTTTTAAGATTTTTAGATCAATAGTCTATTCCTGGTCACTAGCTCAGCCTGAAGCACTGGAGGGGGGATAGACTGGGAATAAATCGACGCTGTGTGCGGGAATCGGACGGCAGTTTAAAAAAAGGACCGCAGCACCGGCATTCCTGCGCAAGCACCAGTCTATTGATGAAAAAATCCTAAAGTGATGTACCCGCTGGTCGCACAAAACTGACTCCAGCTGGAGTGTATACAGAGTATATACACTCCCGCCTGGATTCCATAGGACACAATGTTAATTTTAATTTTGAATAAATAGCGGCCGTTATTTATTGAAAATTTACGTTGTGTGAACTAAGCCTGAAAATTTATTTATAACAAATGTAAAGTATGTCACACTTTTCATTTAATTTAATGTACCAGAGGAAGAAGGATGTGCGAGTGCCAGAACACATGTTCAAACATTCATTGTTCGGCAGCCAGTGACTGAAGGTGTATGGCCATGGTTCATTTTTAACACTTGCACAGTACTGTGTATGTATATTTGTATACGGTACAAAACTCTGTCATACAAGTCTGAATACATGTACATAGCTAAGCCAAAGCCATATTGAATGACTACTCATACGGTGACTGATCAGGCGAAGAAGTATGGGACAAGATGCATAACGTAATCCTTCTTACATATAAATGGCTTCTGCAACATCCCTCGAAATCTTATTTGGGCGTGTTAAATAGAAATGATGGCCATCTGGTAACAATGAGTTATTAGTGGAATATGGTTGCACAGTCTTGATTTTGCAGGATATGGAACATGATTTAAACTAACAGGATTAAAACACAGGAAGTACACCAGCGTATTTAACAATAACGCTAATGTGATTTGTTGGGAATGAAAGAAAACAGGATGAAGCGTGGACATTTTACACTAAACACTGGAAAGCAGTGATACAGAGAAACTTGTCCATTGTCAGACATGCATACAGCTTCACAATTCATGCAGTTAAGCTGCAATTACTCTACATAGAGAGCGATGAAAGCAAATCCTGCTACAGTCCTTCCTCCTTGGTGTAATAAAGTGCACTAGAGCTATCCAAGCCTGAAGAACCATTTCTGGTAGAGGATGGAATATAGTACTAGCCAAGTGAACCGTTATTTAAGGTGTTTGTAAGAGTCCTATACCAAGGGATTAATCTCCAATACTCCAAAAGGTCCAAAGGCAGATTGCTACTGTATCTCAACCAGTCTCCCTTAGCTAGCTTCATAAGTCCCATAGACAGTGTATAGAACAGTAAAATGCACCAGTGATCAGTGCTCTATTCAGATGGAGACTCAGGACCTCTATGTTCATGATTGTGGGGGTCCCATTGGTCACACCCCAGTAATTACACATGTATTCTCTATTCTGCAGCCCGGTGATAAATATTTGATGTCACATGATGCACCCTCACTTGAAAAAATACAGGAAAATACACCTTACTTGATATAGGGAAGTGGCTTAATATTGTTCCATCTAAACGCTGATCGTTATAAAAAACACATTGTTATTTCGAAAACATTAATTGTTCGATTGGGTGAATTATCGCTCCGTGTAAACGCAGCATAACCGTGATAAATCTGGCAAATTTAAAGTCTGTCCATCTATGAACTAGACAGTTTTACAAGACTGTGCAGATTGAAATACGCCCTTAGCTGTCCAAGTTGTATTGTGGCTTCTATGCCCAATCCAGCAAGTCAGTCATTTGGCTTTCCATACTTCTAAATCCTGTATCTGCATACCTGCTTTATTCTATGTGGCATGGAAATGGTAACCAGAGATCCAGAAAGTAAAAGTATGTGAGAAATGTTCCTCTTTCGCTCATGTGTTCTATATAAGGAGAAGTGTCTTCTTTGTAATGGATATATTACAGCATTATTCACATGTGTGCTTTTCATTCCTAGCTTATCTAAATCCCTGTACACAGTTCGGAGTCCTACTCTCACTGGCAGGATATGCGGTGAGATAATAGCGGCAGAAATATATTCTAACAAAAACTAACATTCGCTGAAGGAAATGATTACATGAAACAAAGAGAAAAACAATACAGACGGTGATGTTTAGGATTCCTTCGGATATTAGATGTAAATGTTTGAGGTCAGGCTAAGCAACATGTGGCTTTTCTTAAGAATAGAGATATTTTTATTTCTCCGTGAGACTCACCTCTACCCCTCTAGGGGCTGCCAGACATTCCAGGGCAAAAGCACAGACAAATACAAGTGCCAGTAATGGCATCACATGGGAGGCCTGGTTATCTAAGACGATTACTCAGCTGGACACGAGCCAGCCTGCGTCACCTTATTGCTGTATATGTCACCCATGGTCTATTTGTCCTGTGTGTCATAAGAATAAGGCGTGTTTGCTAGAGATGAGTGAGAATAGTGAAATACAGTGGTGCCTTGGATTACGAGCATAATTCGTTCCGGGACCATGCTTGTAATCCAAATCCACTATTAAACCAAAGCAAATTTTCCCATAAGAATTCATAGAAATGCAGACAATTGGTTCCACACCCCAAACATAATGATTTATTATTCTGAATAACATGTAAAACAAATGAAACAAACATTTAGAAACAGCTGACTATGTCATATTAGAAGTTACTGTACAGTAATGGAGAAGATGGGAAACACCAGGGCTGACAGAGACTGCAGGGAGTATGAAGGAATGAGCAGGGCAGATATGGGCACAGTATAGCAGCGCTCTCTGTCCGGGAAGAGAGGGGTTACAGCTATGCAGAGATTACCTCCACAGTCCTGTCCCCTGATGCAAGCCCCAGCCTGAAGTGGATCTGCTATGATTTGGAAGGTGAGGGAGACTTCCTGGGTCAGAGTACAGGGCTGTAGACCATGCTATAAAGGCCATGCCCCTCCTCCACTCGCGCTACCACCCAGTACATGGAGCTCTTAAGCCGAAGCAATGCTCTTAAACCAAGTCACAATTTTGAAAAACTGTGAGCTCTTAAACCAAAACGCTCTTAAATCAAGTTACTCTTAAACCAAGGTACCACTGTATTCTATTCTATTCGATTGGATTCGATTCAAATAGCTCCCGATATTCGACTATTCGATCGAATATCAAATCCCGTTATAGTCTATGGGAGAAAAATCCTTGGGACTTGGAAATCAAGATTCGACTACTAGGAGGTCACCAAGTGCCCAATGACACCTCAGAAAATGATGCCAACACCTCTGGAATGCATATGGGACAGCAGGGTAAGCATGCCAGGGTACATGAACATAAAGTAGATGTATACCTTTTGATCTAGCGGTACGTATTAGGTGGTGCGTAATAGTAGCGTATGTTTGTTTCTTGTTTATTCAGTACACTTGTGAAATACAATTGTTTGCAGAGTTATATATTGCCCAGCCAGTGATGTTAATTGCACACATGAATATATTACATATATATATATATATATCCACTTTCAGTACTACGTCACTATCACAGACTATCAACTATACTGTAGACTCCAAACACACTATAACCGCTTTGTGTAAAGGAAAAAATACTCAGACGACTTATTTCATATACAGCCGTATACTGGATATAGAATTGTTTTTACAATAATAGAAAAAAAGGGCTGGTCAGCGCCTTCCCTGGACGCAGACTGCGCAAATCACTATAGTCGAGATAACAGCTATTATCCCACACACTGTATACAGACGTATACTGGATATAGAATTGTTTTTAAGACAATAGAAATAAAGGGCTGGTCAGCGCCTTCACTGGACGCAGACTGCGCAAATCTCTATAGTCGAGATAACAGCTATTATCCCACACACTGTATACAGCCATATACTGGATATAGATTTGTTTTTACAACAATAGAAATAAAGGGCTGGCAAATTTGTGGTAGCAAGTAGGGATGGTCCGAACCTGGTTTGGACAGGGTTCGTATGAACCCGAACCCTCCGCAATGATTACCGATGTCTGCCAGCTCCGTGCGGCGGGCGGATCCAGCGGGAGGAAAGCCTGGAAAACTGGGATACAGCCATAGCCATAGGCTGTATCCCAGTTTTCCAGGCGGTCCTCCCGCTGTATCCGCCCGCTGCACGGAGCGGGCAGACAGCGGGAATCCGATGCCGAGGGTTCGGGTTCAGCCGAACCTGAACCTCGGCGGGTTTGGACCATCCCTAATAGCAAGATAAAAGGTATTATCCCACAATTACAGTATACAGCCGTATACACTATCAGTGGGTATGCACACTGTGTATACACACTGCCTGTCTCACAACTGCTTATACAGTGTAGACACACTGCCTGTCTCACAACAGCATATACAGTGTAGACACACTGCCTGTCTCACAACTGCTTCTACAGTGTATACACACTGCCTGTCTCACAAATGCTTATACAGTGTAGACACGCTGCCTGTGTCACAATAGCTTATACAGTGTATACACACTGCCTGTCTCACAACTGCTTATACAGTGTAGACACACTGCCTGTGTCACAGCAGCTTGTAAATGTCTGTTTGTATAGTTTCAGCCCTAACAAGGGCTTTTGGGGGTCCCTTTCTACCTAACTTCACCTAAAACCTTCTTCTTCCTGCTTTACAGACTGTCCCTCTATAGCTCCAACCAGCAAGTGACACGAATCTCAAATCACTATTCTTTTATTCAGAAGGTCACATGGTTTAGCCAGCCAATCACAGTTAGATTTTTTTTTAAAGTCCTGCCTACTCCTAGTGCCTGTCCCTACCCCCTACATGTTTATTGGTTGGAAAAAAGCGCCAGGGGATGTGGGAGGGCGACTCAAATTTTTACTGCGTTTTAGCACAAATATTCAACCGCGAATATTTCAAATAGCGTACTTTTCGATCGAATAGCTGTTCAATCAAATAGTATTCTCTCATCTCAAGTGTTTACAAGAGCAGACAATCATCTAGAATATTGTTTATATGGAAATGAAATTGTTCTCTTTTTTATCACTGTTTGCATGCTGCTATACACTCACTGGCCACTTTATTAGGTACACCTGTCCAACTGCTTGTTACCACTTAATTTCTAATCAGCCAATCACATGGCGGCAACTCAGTGCATTTAGGCATGTAGACATGGTCAAGACAATCTCCTGCAGTTCAAACCGAGCATCAGTATGGGGAAGAAAGGTGATTTGAGTGCCTTTGAACGTGGCATGGTTGTTGGTGCCAGAAGGGCTGGTCTGAGTATTTCAGAAACTGCTGATCTACTGGGATTTTCACGCACAACCATCTCTAGGGTTTACAGAGAATGGTCCGAAAAAGAAAAACATCCAGTGAGCGGCAGTTCTGTGGGCGGAAATGCCTTGTTGATGCCAGAGGTCAGAGGAGAATGGGCAGACTGGTTCGAGCTGATAGAAAGGCAACAGTGACTCAAATAGCCAACCGTTACAACCAAGGTAGGCAGAAGAGCATCTCTGAACGCACAGTACGTTGCACTTTGAGGCAGATGGGCTACAGCAGCAGAAGACCACACCAGGTGCCACTCCTTTCAGCTAAGAACAGGAAACTGAGGCTACAATTTGCACAAGCTCATCGAAATTGGACAGTATAAGATTGGAAAAACTTTGCCTGGTCTGATGAGTCTCGATTTCTGCTGTGACATTCGGATGTTAGGGTCAGAATTTTGCGTCAACAACATGAAAGCATGGATCCATCCTGCCTTGTATCAACGGTTCAGGCTGGTGGTGGTGGTGTCATGGTGTGGGGAATATTTTCTTGGCACTCTTTAAGCCCCTTGGTACCAATTGAGCATCGTTGCAACGCCACAGCCTACCTGAGTATTGTTGCTGACCATGTCCATCCCTTTATGACCACAATGTACCCAACATCTAATGGCTACTTTCATCTCAGACTGGTTGATACAATCATCTCAGACTGGTTTCTTGAACATGACAAAGAGTTCACTGTACTCAAATGGCCTCCACAGTCACCAGATCTCAATCCAATAGAGCATCTTTGGGATGTGGTGGAACGGGAGATTCGCATCATGGATGTGCAGCCGACAAATATGCGGCAACTGTGTGATGCCATCATGTCAATATGGACCAAAATCTCTGAGGAATGCTTCCAGCACCTTGTTAAATCTATGCCACGAAGAATTGAGGCAGTTCTAAAGGCAAAAGGGGTCCAACCCATTAGTAGCATGGTGTACCTAATAAAGTGGCCGGTGAGTGTAGTTATAAAACTACCGATGGACTTAAATTTAGCAGCATCAATTATTTCCCAGTTAACATCTGCCATAAAGCGACAAAACCTAACCTCGTTCTATTACTAACAACTAATCCCAAGAGCCACTGTTCTACTGTCATGGCTGCCCACGCCGCCTCTGCTCCCGTGTGCCGCCCGGCCCCATCACTTACTCGCAGCAGGAGATCCCCTGCATCTCCTGGGGCTCCTGTGTCCTCTTCTCCCTTGACTCCCGGCGTCCGTGGAGTCCCAGTGTGTCAGAGCCAGAGCGCACGCGCGCCGACTCTGCTGTGTCTTAAAGGGACAGACCCACAATTGGTCTGGCCATTTTCCCTGCCCCTATTAAAGGCTGCCCCTTCCTGTTCCCTTTGCCGGATCTATAGTGCTCATAGCCTGAGAAGCGTTGCCTAAGTTACTGTGATTTCTAGTGTACCAGTCCTTTGCTTACGTTACCAGACTCCGTCCTTGTACGCCGCCTGCCCTGACCTCTCTGCCTGTCCCAGACTACGTCCCTGCCTTACGTCCTTGTACTTCGCCTCTACTCGCCACCTACACAAGCAAATCGCACCAGGGATAGCGACCTGGGGGTCGCCTGCCGAAGCAAGCCCATCCTGCCTTGCAGCGGGCTCTGGTAAAGACCAGCGGCTCCTTAGACTCTGCTCCCTGGTGCGGCTTAGTGCCATCGCTTGTGTGGGCTACGCGGATCCACTGACCCCAGCCGTTACATCTACACTCCCTTACCTCTCTGAGTATCCCGGCAATCTGGTGGAAACTTGTTAGAGGGAAGGGACAGAAGGCCTTATTCACACTTCCCGTAATCTACAGATCCATATTTCCATATTCGAGTTAGTGCACATTGATGTCTATTCGGCTATTCACACAATCAGTAGATTACAAGGATGAAAACCAATGCTGGAAAAAAGTACATGTCCTAGTGCCGACACAGATTTTTTTTTACGGATCCTCTCATAGAAATCAATGGGATGCACTATTTTTTACGGGTTGTAACCTGTTTGGCATCCATATGTCCGTAAAAAAAATATGGTCATAAGGTTGTGTTTCTAAGCAACAACAGCCAGGAAGAAGCAAACCATAGACATATACCGACTCAGTGGTGGACACTGGGGGTGGGGCATAGTCACATGCTCCTCCAGCTTGGCCATTTTAGCTCTATGGGGTACACAGGAAGCTGCTGTCAGTATATACAGTGAGTACACTTACTTATTCTTTGTACTGACCTATTTTACTATAAAGTGGCCAACCCCTTAAACTAGTATTGTGCAGTCAGAAAATACGGATGCAATACAGATGCTCAATCCATAATTTTTAGCAAATCGTATGGGTGAATAGCAGTAGGACTCTACGGATTTGAAAACAATACTGAACGTGTGCATAAGGCCTAAGAGTTTTACCAAGGGTAGGTGAGAGTAGGGGGTCACCTTTCTATAGCTACCCATAGACACCTGACTAGGTAGGGTAATCTAGGGTCAGTTTGTCCCTTACCTGCTTTCAAAGCAACATAGATCATTACCCCTGCATGACCACCTGGACATCTGAACAATTGTTGTTGTTTTTTTGGCCATACCTGCCGCTCGGCGTTAGTATAAGGTGTATGTGTGGTGAGAGCTGGGGCAGGATGGGAGAGATAACTGAAGTATGAACGATTGTTTGGCTGTCAGTTCTTGAATGTGTATGGCCACCATAATAGTAGATTGTCTTCATGACTGCTTCCATAGTTTCACTCTCTGTAAAGAATCTCCTTCTATGTTGGTTTGGAACCTTTTTTCCTCTAGACATAGAAGATGCCCTTGTCCTAGGTAAAGTCCTGGGTACCATGCATACTGGGAAAAAGCAACTGAGTATGAATCTACTTGTTTCAAATGTTCTATAAATGTTTCTATTCTTAAAAAATGTGAATTTATGGTACCCTTAAATAATGGTGATAATGTAAACATTTCCTAGTGTTTATCTCTTCTTCTTTTTACCAAGCAATCCATGACTTATTAAGACTAATGGATAACTGAAAGTTCCTTTGCTTTAATAGTCGCCTTTTAAACCTAAACCATTTGACACAAACTGCTGTAAATATTTGTATAGGTTCCGTAATACAAGGTCACGTTTTAATCTACATAATATTTATAATCTTGTATTATCATCCTGTTTCAAAGGCGTACATATAGCTGTAAGCTTCCCTGCAAGGTCATTAAAAAATATATTTCTTCTTTTGAGAAAGAGAATCTCTGGCAAACAACAAAGGTTCATCTCAGGGACATTATGTCTGAGGATAGAAGAGAATTCAAGTAATATCCATTGTCCATAAAAATGCTTAGTGGGTTAACACTATACAGTATATAACATACAACTGAAACTCAGGATCACAGCCATTTAAAGTGGATCTCTGATTTGGGACCAGTATTAGGCTGGGTTCACACTACGTATATTTCAGTCAGTATATGTATATTTCAGTCAGTATATTTCAGTCAGTATTGCAACCAAAACCAGGAGTGGATTAAAAACACAGAAAGGCTCTGTCCACACAATGTTGAAATTGAGTGGATGGCCGCCATATAATGATAAATAACTGCCATTATTTCAATACAACAGCCTTTGTTTTAAAATAACAGCAAATATTTGCCATTAAATGGCGGCCATCCACTCAATTTCAACATTGTTTGAACAGTTCTGTGTTTTTAATCCACTCCTGGTTTTGGTTGCAATATGAGGACCACAATACTGACTGAAATATACGTAGTGTGAACCCAGCCTAATACTGTATTCCAATCCCACATTTGATAGGTACTTATCTGTAAAAAAAAAAATTCTATAGAGCTCTTATGCAGCAGTTCAGAATTCTCCCTACACTTAAAAAAGCCTTCGCTGAACATCAACGTGAAAGAGACCTACTAGTATACATAAACAGCCCTTTGTTGTACCATAAAACATGAAAACCCTACGTAAAGAGAACGTGCCACCATTCCTGAAATGTCTTTTTTTTAGTAAATACTTGTATTTCCCATGAATTTGCAATTCTGTAATACCTTATAGGTTTATGTTGTGCTGTTCCACTGTTAATCTTACTAAAAATGTATGACTTGGGGATATAGCCCTACACAGTCTGGCACTCTCAGCTCTAATTGGAAAGTGTCAGTGTTAGGACTCGGGCTATGCGTTTGGCTCAGCGTCCTTAGCAGCCAGACTGCATGTCAGGTTTTGCTCTGCTCTGCTATTCATGGTTATAGTAGTGGCCAGTATTCACTCCCTGACAGATCAGCATAGGTGTAGTAAGTTCACTAATCAATGACTGAAAGCTGACTCACTAGAGCTGGGACTACAGGTCCCATAAGTATAATCCCCTGTCTCAGTATCTTGCCTGCAATAGAGCCTAGTACTCCTAGTGTTTCTTGACCTCGCGTTTTCCCTGACTTAGATTTTCCTGTGTACCCGACCTTTTGGCTTGTATTTTGACTATCCCTTGGACACGTTTTTGTACCTCGCCACTAGACTGTTGCTGACCCGGAATTCTGACCTCGCTCTTGTTGTGTTTTGTCTGTCTTGTTTCATTTAGTGTTGTACTTTAGTAGATCAGGGACTGCCGTCCAGTTGTCCGTTTGCCACCTAGGGCATCTGGGGCAAGCAGGTAGGGCCAGTGGGGCGGGTGCCAGCTTCAGGACTTACCTGTCCTTGTGTCTCCCTGTCCCTATCCTGACAGTCAGACAGTGTTGGTAACACCAAGTTGGCATTGGGTCATACATTTCTAGTAGGACTAAGGGTCGTTATGGGACCGTATATGGACGCAAATGAGCTCCAATCAGCCAGATCGGAGCTTGCAGTGCTTTTACAAGGAATCATTAATTGTGTGTTCGGGCCACGCGTTCGATTGCTGGATCATTTTTGATCATTTAAATACATTGCTGCTGGCAATACATCACCTGTTTGCTCATACAGATTTGTGGCCAATAACGATGATTTTTAAAATCAAATCAGCAGACAAGCAAATCAGTGGACCATTTGCCTGCTCATTGGCTGATCCCTGGCACTGGGCCAATTATCAGGCGGACGAGCGTTACTCATTAGTGAAAAACCCATGTAAAAGGGCCTTCATAGAGGAACAAAACAACACAACTGGAGATTGCAATTGAACTGAGCATGCCTGGCCTAAGTTCGTTGGTCATAACCAAGGTAATGAGGTTGTAATATTGAAATATGGTTGTAATGTTGAATATGTTTAATTTTACATCTCAGGGTTATATACTTTGCCCTACTCCAGGCCCTACTACCTTTATCACACCTGAAGCCTAACTATCCAGTCCACTCTATTTTCCTGGAGAACAACCAGCCCTTAACTGTCAGTTTAATAGTTTATCTTAAAGCGGTTGTATATTTGCTTTATTATGACCCATGTATAGAATGGCGCCGGTGCAACAGTCCGCTGTTTAATTCACAGATACCAGGCTGGCGCAGTAGCACTGGAGGCGGGCCAGCCCGCCCCCATAGGGAGGAAATCCCCTCCCATGACGCGGCTCCATTAGTATCAATGGAGCCACATCAAAAAGGAGTTACCTCCCATTGGGGGCGGGCTGGCCCACCTCCAGTGCTTCAGCTCTGGCCCACTACCCGTGGATAGAATGGCGCCGTACATGGGAAATGAGTCATGGTTAAAAAAATGGACCGTGGCACCGGCTTTCCCGCCGGCGCCATTTTATACATGGGTCAAATTAAAGTGACACTGTCACCCCCTTTTTGCATTTTGACTGCTCTCCACAGGTGTAAAGGGTAAATGTTACAGCTTTCATTACTTATTTTATATCACACCTCATGGTGCTTGTTCTGGTAAAAAGTTGTTTTTATCACCTGTGGATTGGTATATGTGGGCGAGGCCTCGCGGCCTATGTGCCACATCGATCCGCCCCTAGCGCCAGTTAGCCCCACCCCCATCAGTGACGTCATCGGCGCATAGGCCCCACCTCCTCGGCGGTCATTGGTGTGGGACAATCTAGGGGGGTGGGGCCTAGAGCTTTAGGCTGGCCCTTCCAATGGCTGCTGAGTGGGCGGTGCCTATGTGGTGATGATGTCACGGATAGGGGTGGGGCTAGGTGGCGCTAGGGGCGATGTGGCACATAGGCCGCGAGGCCCCATCCACATATACCAATCCACAGGTGATAAAAACAACTTTTTACCAGAACAAGCACCATGAGGTGTGATATAAATAAGTAACGAAAGCTGTAACATTTACCCTTTACACCTGTGGAGAGCAGTCAAAATGCAAAAAGGAGGTGACAGTGTCACTTTAAAGCAAATATACCTGATGGTACATTTGCTTTAGGCCCACAGATGAAAAGTTAGCCTCTACCAGGTTTAAGCACACCATTCCTTGTCCTTTACAGGTTCACCAAAAGAGGCTGAATTTTCTCTAAATGCCCAACAGAGTGTCTAAAGCTACCCACTCCCAGGCTGACAATACACTTAGCCTAATATATGGCCTTTATGGACCACTGCAAACTCTGACCATGAAATATACTGATATTTCATGGCCAGACTTTTGCTTCTAGCAGGCCCTATGCATTTCCTAAATCATGGTAAATCGAGCACAATATATCGAGCACACCTGCTTTTATTTTAGGAAGGCTGGCTATACACTTTCCCCTGTGGTGGGTGACCTGCCAGGCTGTGAGGGGGTCCCTTGGGTACTTATCATGGTGGCCGAAGTGGAGCTGTGACCCACCCGGTCTATCGGTACCGCCACCCACAGAAAGGGGAGATGACCCAAGGATAGTCCTGTTACCATAAATAAAATCTTCTTTACTTCAGAAATACTTAATACAGTCACTGATAATGGACTTCTGACTTGACTAGACACAATCTGCGTTAAGAGCTTTCGGAGCAGAAGAGCTGTGCTGACTTGGTTGTGTGCTGAGAGGTAGAATGAGTTCAGAGCAGTAGAGAGGACTTTGTGCTGAACTTTCAGAGTAGTAGAGAGGAGTTTTGTGCTGAAGGTTCAGAGTAGTAGAGAGGAGTTTGTGCTGAGAGTCCCAACCCAGGGTAGAAGTGTGCTCTGCCGGAACTGTAGAAGAAGAAGAAGTAGAATACTGAAGGGTACTTGAAAATAGAAGACTACTTGTGTCTGTGTTTTGACCTTTGTTGTCGCTGTACCACCTGTTGCCCTACAGTGTCAGGTGACCCATCCTCCTAGGGTGACACAAGCCCCAGACCTTGTTAGCCGAGTTGAGCACAGTGGCCAAATTACCTGGTTGCGACTGCACTGTGAGATAAAGTACGTAGGCTTGTAGCAACTTTGCTCTACCCAGATCAGTTCCTCTTGTTTCAGGATACTGTGCTGCAGTGACTTGTCCTCTCCTGAGTGTCTTAGCACTGCATAATAAGGATGAGTGTTACATTGAAGAAGAAAAGGTCTCTGTGCTTCCCATATGTCTGTCCACTACCATACTCTAGACTAGACTACAGGTGGGGGGAATTGGCAGAGACAGGGCCCAGCTGGAATACAGCAGGGACTGTCTTGTCGTGTGACCTCTCTCTACCAAGACTTCGGTATGACTTAGTAACACTTCTCCCCATGTGACAACTTCCTACAGGGTGTGTTATACCTCCTGTGAGTGGTGGAGAAGAAAGTGCAAAGAAAGGAAGGAGAACAATAACCCCTTCTTTACTACAGCTGTGCAATATACAAGTGCATATACAAATAATAGCGACATCTAGTGGCACAACTTAGACATAGCTTCATTACCACTTCACTTAGAGTACAGGCTTTTGCGAGGGGTATAGAGACCAGTAACACCTGTGGTGGGACAGCACAAATGCACTCCATAGAAGTCAATGAGAATTTGTCAGGCAGTGCTCACATTGTATAGACTAACGGATGCAAATGATTACGACCATCCAAATAATGAGCATGCTCATTATTTACAACCTGTTTTTGCAAAATACAGCTGTTTTTTTCCACCCATCTTATCACACAGCCTTAAAGTGATTATTAACAAAAAATTATACTATTTCTGCAAAGAAGAATATACACATCACAGATGATGTCTGTGGACCCTGTATTTTCAATGGACAATGGCTATTAGCGAGACAGCATCACTTTTATAAGAAGGAAAGTGTTGTATTCAGCATATTCCACCCTTAAAAGTGATGTCACCATGGGAGGTTTTCTGGATGGAAGCCACATCCTATAAAATAATCTGGCTCCAAGAGCGATTGTCTAGCTGTGTTTACACAATCAGAAATCCCCATGGCAACAGCAGGGAAGTGTTTCTAATGGATGTCTGAACGGAACGTTTCACTTGTAACCACTAAAGATTTAATAGTCATGCTTCATCACAGCATACTCACACCGACAGGCTTGAAGTGAAAGAGCTGGAAAGAAAGTTCTGCTTCATTTACAGGTTTATTTTAGTAGTGTAAGGCTAGTGGTCTCCAGGTGTACTTACATAAACTGACACATGGCGCTAGTAAATTGAGGAAATTATTACGTAAATCCCTATACATTTACTAGAGTCTTTGATCTCTTTCTTAGCTATATATTAAGTAAAAAAAAAAAAAAAGCTAAATATGTTTATTATTGTTATTGTGCATTAACCCTTTGAGGACCAGGCCCAAAATGACCCAGTGGACCGCGCAAATTTTGATCTTTGCACTTTCATTTTTCCCTCCTCCCCTTCTAAGAGCTCCAGCACTTTCAGTTTTCTATCTACAAGGCCATGTAATGGCTTGTTTGTTACAGGAATAGTTGTACTTTGTAATGTCTTTCGTTTTACCATAACATGTATGACGGAATCCCAAATATATTATTAGTGAAGATATAAGTAGGTGAAATTGTAAAAAAGAATGCAATATGCAATAATAACGTTTGGGGGGTTCCTGTGTCTACGTAATGCACTATATGGTAGAAGCGACATGATACTATTACTCTATTGGTCAGTCAGAACACAACTATATGCAGGTTTACACAGATTCTCTAATGTTATATATTTTTTTTATGAAATCCTTTTTTTTGGCAATTAATTATTAATAAAATGGGCCTATTGTGATGCTTATAACAGTTTTATTTTTTCACCTATGGGGCTGTATGGGAAGTCATATTTTCCGTCATGATCTCTAGTTTTTATTAATACCATTTGTGAAGATCGCATGTTTTGATCACTTTTTATTAATTTTTTTTTAATATAATGTAACATAAAATCGGTAATCCGCGCACTTTTTTCCCTCTTTTCGTCTACGCCATTCACCATTCACAATGACGCTTGTTATATTTTAATAGATCGGACAATTACGCACACTACGGTATATTATATGTTTATTTATTTATTTATTTTTATATGTTTTATTTATATAATGGGAAGGAGGGTGATTTAAACTTTTATTGGAGGAGGGGTTTGGAGTAGTGTGTTAGTAATTTTAACTTTTTTATACATTTTAAGTCCCTTTGGGGGACTTGTACATTGATTACATAAATTTTATACACTGATCATTGCTATGCCATAGGCATAGCATTGATCAGTGTTATCGGCGCTCTGCTGATTGAGCCTGCCTCAGTGACCAGAGCACCGATCGGACCGCACGGAGGCAAGTGAGAGACCTCCGGTGGTCCGTTTTAACGATCAAGACCCCCTCAGTCACACTGCAGGGGTCCCGATCGGTAAGTGACAGGGGACTCCCCTTGTCACTTACACTTAAACGCCGTGGTGGCGTTTAAGGAGTTAATGTCACGCTGCAGCGCGATCGCTGCAGCTTGTCATTAACAGTGAGGTGCCGGCTGCTGATTGCAGCCGGCCCCCACCTGCTATGAAGTGCGCTCTGCTCCGGAGCGCTCTTCATAGCTCAGTACGTACCGGTCCGTCCAGGGTCGTCTGGGCACAGACTTCCAGGACGTACCGGTACGTCCTAGGTCGTCTAGGGGTTAAAGAGGTATTATGGGAATAAAATTTTGATGGTTTGTTAATTCTGCTAATTGACTAAGGTCCTGGTCAATATTTAGTTCCAGAAAATCCCTTGACACTTTAAAGGGGTTGTCCAAGAAAAAATAACTAATAATCTATCCACTGGATAGGCTATTGATTGGCGGGTTGCCACCGTTCACCTGTTTGGTGTCCCCACTACAGAGAGAATGCGGCCAGAAGCAGTTGACGCCACACTCATTGTAGTGGCAGTGCCAGGTTACTGCAGCTTTTTCTCCTATTTACTAGGAGCTGAGGCTGCTAGGGATTTTGGAGCAACAACAGTGCTGGACCAACGGGAAACAGGGGTGCGTACAATTTTTTTTCTTTTTAACTTCTGATGAGGATGGGATGCAGAGTTGCTGATTAAATTTACTTCCAGAGACTATCCAGAAGCTCCGGAGATGTGTAACCTCAGAGGGAGACATAGAAGAAGGGAAAAACTGCATACTTAGCGTTCCAGCAGTGTTTGGGCCGAGCTATCAACTATACAGAGAGAGAAATTGGCCAAAAAACAAAACTAAGCAACTTTGCAAATAGAAAGCATTTGTAAGATTGCTTCCTTTTAAATTCATTATTACCTAATAAAAGTTTAGGTGATGAGGGGGTGTTTTGAAGATGAGTCCTGATTATAAGGTCATTATTAGGTCAATTGCTGACATTATTAGGTCTTATTACTGACATGAGTTTTCTAGCATCTACTAGAATTTGCTAGCCACCTTATATCCCAAAAGATCACTGGCTTAATACTTAAATATTACTTAAGTAAACAGGAAATAAATGCAATGGAACAATCCAAGATCAAAGCAAACATCTTCAAAAGCTGTATTGTTCTATAGTAAGCACAATACTGTTACTAATAGTTCACACCACAAGTCAGTTTCCCATAGATTTGCTTTGGAACTCCTCATTGTTTACTTACAACACAAATGATCAAAAAAGAAAAATAAATAAAATAAAATACTGTATGTAATGGAAAAAGTTTTTCCCTAAAACATCATTTGGGTTAATTTTTTTTTTGCTATTACAATATTTTGATAGAACAGAAGCACATCAAAACATCAAAGAATTTCTATTTAGCAGTTTAATAAATAGGAAAAACCTATAGTAGTGTCAACATAAAGATCACAATGTCGCACTGTGTAACGCCTGGAGTAGTGGATCCACTGGACCGTCACTAGCGATGGCACTAACCTCACCAGGGAGCGGAATCTAAGGGGCCGCTGGTTTTCACCAGAGCCCGCCGCAAGGCGGGATGGACTTGCTGCGGCAGGCGACCCCCAGGTCGCTACCCCTGGCTTGGTTGCTAGTGACGGCAGGCGAGGCGTGGCAGGAGCAATAGGCAGGAGATGGTACTGGCAATGGTCTGTAGGTGAGACCGCACGTGACAGGCTGAACACCGGAACCAAAGTGTAACGGGGAAGCAGGAACCAGGAACAAGGAGTGGGGACCAGGTAGCGGACAGGAATCAGGAACAGGGACTAGGGACCAGGTAGCGGACAGGAATCAGGAACAACAGGGAGCTGGGCCAAACGCTATGGGAAGCATGTAGAGGCTCCAACACAAGGGACAGGGCATGCTGGGATTTATAGGGGAGTGATTGGTGCAACTAACCAATTAAGGGCGGACTGGCCCTTTAAATCTGAGACAGCCGGCGCGCGCGCGCCCTAGGAGGCGGGGACGCGCGCGCCGGCCGGCACAGACCGAGACAGGAACGGAGGAGAGGTGAGGCGCCCCAGGGGCCGAACTAGCAGCAGCGCCGGGTCCCTACACAAGGGGCCGCGGCCGTGACAGTACCCCCCCCCTTTGGCCTCCCCCTCTTTCTTGCCTGCAAATAGCACAGGAAGCCACAAAGTCTTTGACATCTTGGAACAAACTGGGCCACCAGTAGTGGCGGGAGATCCGTTGCCCGGTCTTTCGGACTCCAGGGTGCCCGGCCTCCAATGAGGAATGTCCCCACCTCAAAATCCCTCTTCGAAGCGCAGGGTGAACATGGGTCTTTCCGGGGGGTATTCTCTGAAGAGTAGAGGTGACGACTGGTACTAGGCGATCAGGAGGTATACTGTGGCGAGGGGATGTGGGTTTGTGGATGAGATCCTTCTCGGCAGAGAAGGCATCCGCCAAGTCTTGGTCTTCTGCCGGTAGGCCGGATAGAGGCTTGGCGGGGTCAGGTGACGACACCGAGTACTTGGTCTGAGGTGACTTGAGACACTGATTGGAACAGTCCTGACCCCAACTGATAATCTCCCCGGTTCTCCAGTCCAGCTTAGGAGCATGTAATTGCAGCCAAGGGAGTCCCAGGAGGATGGCGGGGGAAGAATGGGGCAGGACGTAGAAGGATATCTTCTCCTGATGTAAAGGACCCACCTGGAGGACTAGAGGTGCGGTCTGGAAATATACCTGGTCGGTAAGAATCTCGCCCGTGACCGAGGAGATAGTCAGGGGCCTGGCTAGTTGGATCACGGGTAGCCGCCATCTTTGGACCAATGTTGCCGCAATAAAACTGCCTGCTGACCCAGAACCGAGTAAGGCAGTAGTCTGGTGATTTTGTCCTGAGGGTGTCTGGATGGAAACCGGCATAGACAAACTTGGAAAGGTAGCATTCACACCTAGGGACACCTGTCCCACCGGACCTAGGTGCGAGCATTTCCCGAACGTTTGGGGACGTAGGGGACATCTCAGCCGAAAGTGATCCGAACCACCGCAGTAAAGGCAGAGATTCAGCTCCAGACGACGAATTCTTTCATCAGGCGTCAGGTGAGCCCGTTCCACCTGCATAGGAATCTCAGGAGAGGGCTGGGACACCGGAAAGTCAGGATTCTGGAAAACCGGCGCCAGCTGGTGATGGCGACGAGGCAAGCCTAGTAGATGTTCATGCCGAACCTCCTCCTCCCTCTCCGAAAAACGAGTATCAACTCTGGTGGCCAGTAGGATGAGTTCGTTCAGGGAGGTGGGTAGGTCTCGGGCGGAAAGCACGTCTCTCACCCGACTAGACAGGCCCTTCTTGAAGGTGGCTATTAGAGCGGCTTCATTCCAGTCCAATTCAGCCGCCAGGGTACGGAACTGGATGGCGTAATCGCCAACAGAGGAGCTCCCTTGAGAGAGGTTGAGGAGAGCAGTTTCAGCTGAAGAAGCACGGGCAGGTTCCTCAAAGACAGAGCGAAACTCGAATAAGAAGGTTCGGAGATTGGCAGCAGCAGGGTCATCTCGGTCCCACAGCGGCGTGGCCCATGCCAGAGCTTTACCCTCTAATAGGCTGATGATGAAAGCCACTTTAGAGCACTCAGTGGGAAACTGATTGCTTAGAAGTTCGATATACATAGTGCATTGGGTCAGGAATCCTCTGCACAACTTGGAGTCACCAGAGTATTTGCTTGGGAGAGCCAGTAGAAGTCTCGAAGTAGCTGCAGGTGGTGATAGGCGCTGGGCTGTAGTATGCTGCTGTAGGGCGGCAGTCAATTGCTGGATTTGCTGTGACTGTTGCTGGATCTGTTGAGCCTGTTGAGCGACCACTCTGGCGACGTCACGGAGATCAGGCACCTCGCCGGGATCCATGGTTGGAGCCTACTGTAACGCCTGGAGTAGTGGATCCACTGGACCGTCACTAGCGATGGCACTAACCTCACCAGGGAGCGGAGTCTAAGGGGCCGCTGGTTTTTCACCAGAGCCCGCCGCAAGGCGGGATGGACTTGCTGCGGCAGGCGACCCCCAGGTCGCTACCCCTGCCTTGGTTGCTAGTGACGGCAGGCGAGGCGTGGAAGAGCAGTAGGCAGGAGATGGTACTGGCAATGGTCTGTAGGTGAGACCGCACGTGACAGGCTGAACACCGGAACCAAAGTGTAACGGGGAAGCAGGAACCAGGAACAAGGAGTGGGGACCAGGTAGCGGACAGGAATCAGGAACAGGGACTAGGGACCAGGTAGCGGACAGGAATCAGGAACAACAGGGAGCTGGGCCAAACGCTATGGGAAGCATGTAGAGGCTCCAACACAAGGGACAGGGCATGCTGGGATTTATAGGGGAGTGATTGGTGCAACTAACCAATTAAGGGCGGACTGGCCCTTCAAATCTGAGACAGCCGGCGCGCGCGCGCCCTAGGAGGCGGGGACGCGCGCGCCGGCCGGCACAGACCGAGACAGGAACGGAGGAGAGGTGAGGCGCCCTAGGGGCCGAACTAGCAGCAGCGCCGGGTCCCTACACAAGGACCCCGGCGGCTGCATGGGACAGGAGGCGGTCGCGGCGGCGACCCGGAACGCGGGAAGCCGCCGCGGCCGTGACACACTGTGACTTTGAATTAATTCCTTGCTCAGCCGCGATTGGCTGAGCCAAACTGTGCTCAGCCAATCGCGGCTGAGCATCGGATGACGCTGAAGAGGGCGGCCGGCACTCAGGACGCTCGGAGGCATTCGGCCGGGCCGTCCAAAGACGACATCGCAGACTGAAGATCGGAGACGAGTCGGCACGTGACAGGTAAGTATAGCGCACCACACTTCCGGGTACACGGGTGGGGGTGGTGGGACACGGGGAACGGGGCGATTCACAGACATAACATACATTACAAAATTTTATAACTTTGTAATGTGTGTTATTCTGTGAATAATTGTTTACCGCCGCACTACCCCTTTAAGTCACCACTGACACCAATGCAGGCAGACAATTCACACAAAATATTGTATATGCATGACTTGGATGGCATAATACAGTGTTTCCCCCAAAAATAAGACGGGGCCTTATATTCCCCCCCAAATAAAACAAACAAACAAAAAAAAAAACAGGCACTATGTCTTATTTTTTGGGGATTTCTTATCCCTCCCCAGAATACTCACTGAAAGAGTAGGTAAGTGGTGCGGCAGGTCAGTGACGTGACGTGTGGTGCCGTGCGGTAGGACGTACAGAGTATATGGGGGCCATGGACCAGGCTGCCTGCGATGCCAGTTTTGGAGATCCACAAGAGGATTAGGTGAGTCCTCGGGGGCGGCGAGTGGCCTTACTTTCAGGTGGAACCTTACTTTTGGGCGGTAACCTAGTTTAGAGTAGGGGGTTTCTTATTTTCGGGGGGATGCCTTACTTTAGACTAAAGGGTAGAGTAGCTGGGGTGTCTTATTTAAGGAGGGTGTTTTATTTTTGGGGAAACACAGTATGTGTTGACATGCAGCCCTAGCGTAACTCAGACATGGCAACATGACCAAAGATAACTAAAGAACAGTATTATTGATGTTTTATGTTTTTTTAAAGTATTTTTTATTTTAAAGATAACTTACAAAATAGCCTTTATTTGACTAATGACATGTTTAAGTATTTTTTTTTAAAACATCATATACTGTATATCTGCTTTATAAAATGTATATTTATTAGAGAGCAAACATCTCAAAGTTATTAATCTAAATCTCTCTGGAAAACCTTCCTGGTAATCAATTACAATATGTCTTTCCTGGCTACATTATGCACTTAGGAGTTTCAAATAATGGACTGCGTTGCTTTATAAGGATAACATTGTAGGAATTATCATCTAACAGAAAAGCCGCCATTCATTAAGTCTTGGCGTCCAAATAACTCATTTACTTTGGCAGCAATGTCTGCAGCTCTACATACTTTCTTACATTAAGGATTTTGTACTGCTGTTTTATCCAAATATATTTCAGTATTTAGATCCCTGGGGTCAAGTTTTGGCATTGCTATAACTTCTTTGCATTTAAAAGTAAATTGTCTGGTATCCGGTTGCAAGCACTGTTTGTACACAATGGACTGTAGACATAGTGTCAGAGTATACAAAATAAATGCAAACATTATATGCGACAGGTAAGAGTCCTTTGTTCCAAACCTCGGCCATTTGATATGCTATGAATTAAATAATTAAACTGCTGGTGGCTGTAGAAGCAGATACATTACATTCAGACCATCGTAACACTCAAAGCCATGAAGAAGTAAACATAATACACTGTATACAAAGGTGCTGAAAGAACAGTTCCAAAGGTTGAGACTACCTGAGCTCATGGAAACTCTGTGCCTTCTGAACAACTGTATTCCTATCTGCTGTAGGTTACAAACACATTAGCGGAAAGTTAGTATTGCTGATAGGGCACCAAGCTCATCCCTATTGCAATGTGCCTCATATTCATTAACAGGGAACATCTTCTCTGACTGAATATGGTGCACGGATGTCAGAAAAGCTTGATGCATTACTTTGACCTATTTCCACCTATTCCAAATATTTCAGATATCAGGTTTAAGTAGAACATTGTGTTTCAATATATTTACTTTTGTGTCATTTTCACTCAAAAACTAACGGTACAAGAATAATGAATCAGGTCAATGTCAGAATGTATGCATACAACTCAGATCTTGATCTAGGGCAGGCATGGGGAACCTTTGGCGAGCCAACTGTTGCAGAACTACACTTCCCACCATGCCTGGATAGATAGACCCATGGGTTTGGCTGTCCAGGCATGATGGGAATTGTAGTTTTAGAGGGCCAAAGGTTCCCCATCCCTTACCCTATGCCTTGCCTGCATACAATAACAGAGGTAAACTTTATTTTAGCTTCATTTTCACCATCATCTCCTCTACAATGTCCTGTGATAACTATGATTCACAATGCATATTAAAAATATAAACAGATGTTGAATGTGTTTGCTTTCCAAAGGTGTTACTGGCACCCTTTCTTTCAGCTGTGCCAAACACCATGACTCTCAGAGATCATTATTTTGCCGCACTTCCTCCCCAGTTCCTGTTTTCTGATTCCGGTTGTTGATGATCTGGTAGTGACCTCAATTTGCTCTATGATGGAAATTCTGAACCTGACCTGCTAAATGCATTTCTGCTGTGAACGAAGGTGTAAATATGGGAAATTAAGATAACAATGATACCATAAGACATCATTTTAGGACGTGGAAGGGTATAGTGAAACTTTGGTTTGGAACCACTTCATGTACTTGTAAGTGTGATGTTACCAAGTCAGTTACCATACTGAGCTACTCAGTGACCTCCCATGATCTTGCTGACACCAAACCATGAAAAATAGTTAAAATAGACTATAAAGTAGGGAACCCGATTTCCTGCTTCTGTCTTTTTGGTCCTGTAGGATTGGGCAACCTTTGGCCCACCAAAGGAAATGACTGTGAGGGTGTACAATCAACCTTTCGGAGAACACATGTCTACTTTTATTTGTATTGTGTACCATACTATTTTCACACACACATAAATAAATCATTCATAATAAATGCTTATATATAAATCAACAAATGGCATACTGTCTAAGGCTATGTTCACACAACGTAAAACTATGGCCGTAGTTCCCACCGCAGAACTACGGCAGTAGTTTTGCGTTGTGGAACAATGCCTTATGTGCAATGGGATCCCGGCCGGAGCGTACACACATCGTATACGCTCCGGCTGGGATCCCATGCGGCGCCGGTAAAAACTGACAGGTCAGTTTTCTGCGGCCGGAATTCACTGAATTCCGGCCGCAGAAAGCCCCGGCCGCTCGCTTCACTGTGTGCTATGGGAAGCTCTGATGCGGGCGCGCTGATGCGCCCGCACCAGAGCTTCGCGGCCGGAAAGATCACCCGGAGATGATCCGGACAGAGACCAGCCGGTCTTATACGTAATGTCAACATAGCCTAATTGTGCAAATGAGGTTATTTTTTGGGCAACATGATGGCTTAGTAGTTAGTATTGTTGCCTTGTAGCCCAGGGGTCCTGGGTTCAAATCCAACCAAATGTTAAACCTGATTGGAGTTTGTATGTTCTCTGCTGTTTGTGTGGGTTTCCTCCCACACCCCAAAGATCTACTGATAGGTTAATGTGGAATTCAGGTTGACAGTCCCACTGGGGGGCAGTGAGTGGTGTTTGAAAGTGGTCTGGGAAATGTTGTCGCTATTAAAGAAAACTAGTTATCGATAATATTAATAATCTCTATATATTATAGCCATTATACAAACTCAATCTCTATGCACAGTTATTGACTGGTATTCCAGTATTGAAAAGAGTGATATTCCAGTAATAAGGCTATATTAGAACCTTTTTCATAAAGTTTTTCATACCAAAAATAATTATACAGCATTACGTAATTTTAGCTGAATTTACTCAAAAATGTATGTCTAAACTTCTGGAGGACAGGATCTGACATCTCCCTAGCCAGTGTTTGCCAGTACGGCGATCTGCATTTTTATTTTAACAGTACAGAAGGTTGTACATAATATTTTATTTTTCCAAAAAGCCAATTATTTGATATCTACGCTACATTTTATAGTATCTCTGTTATTGAAGATCTGGGAGAGTTATCTATCTTTGCCTGTCAGTTTGTCTATGTGCTGAGTTTTACTGTTACATGCTCAAGGATGCAGTGTATCAGATACATTAGATATATCAATTTTAACATTCAGACACAGCTTTCTCAGAAGTTAATAAGTAACATTAGAGAAAAGGCCTTTAATACTCATATTGTATTCTACAACAGCAAAGTATAAGTTATTTACTGATTTTCTGACCTTCAGAATTATTGCTTACCCTGAATGTGTATGTACATGAAGGTGACCTGTTGTGGACACAATTGCTGACTGCATCATTTACTGCCTCAGCCTTTGATCAGCCCTGAAGGCTCTGATAGCGATCAGAAAAGTCTCACATGACTTCATATGGGAAGATTTCACCGACAACTATAATGTATGTACAGCAGCGTAGCTACCATAAAGGCCGCATGAATCCTAGCCAGGCCCCTGTGTATGTAACAGATGGGGGTATTTTCTGCACATTATCTATAATAGTTATATTTAGGTAACATTTTTGGAATTTTAACCAATAAAGCATATTATTGGTCTATATGAGGTTATGTCACATCTCACATGATGGTGTACCCGGAGAAGACATAATTTAAGAAATTGTAAACCCTCTCAGAAGAGTATTGGTGGGGAAGACAAAAGAATTTTAAAGGTGCTAGTAGTCTTTCTATTACAAAAGGACCTCTAATAGGATATTACAATGTCCATAACAGTGCAAGGGCATTACCAGGCTCCTATTAGAGATGATCACCCAGCTCTCCGATGTTAGTAAAGTCACCAGAACTTATTTACCAGAATGTAGACAACAAGCTTCACCGGGATACCACCACCATTATGCGTGTTTTGTGTCCTTCTTCTGAGGGCAACCTCAGATTGACATTGTTGAAGACCTTATTATGGCAGTGTCAAAAGCAGTTTCTTGCTAAAGTCTTGATGCCAGTACCAAATGACACCTTCAAAGGTCTCGGGTAGTCCACACTCTAATAGATCAGAGCTGATTTGGTGGCATGAGTGGGATTTAACATGTCCGCTCCACACCATCACACTGCTACTGGTCCTGCTTCTGTTCATAGTTGTGACTCAATAGGGATGTACACAGACTGGCATCTATGACTTAGCTATATAACCCTGACTCTGCAACCTTTACCTTGTCTTAGCAATGATGTTTGATGGTTCCTGTTGAATTCTAAAGATGTGAATTGCTATTTTTATTTAACCCCTTCGCGTCAGCAATCTGTATATATACGTTCCTATTGCACATACCCTGTGCAGTAGGAATGTATATATAAGTTCCTGCTTTGACGGGGCTTTATGATGAGAGCGGGATCGCTGCAGAGATAGCGATCCCGCTCTCATCTGAATGCAGCACCGGAGGTAATGAAAGTCAGCTGCGATCCTGCAGCCGACCCTCATTAACCCCTTAGTGACCGCTGATACGTCGGTCACTAATGGGCCGGCGTCTCCGGTGCTTTTCATCTCCCCCCACGTGGAGATGAAATAAGTAAAATCAGACCCCAGATCAGCCCCCCCCTAGTGGGCTGGTAACTCCCCGCGGCTGCCATCAGATCCAAATGATGATCAATGATCAAAATGTTAAAATGAATGACAGCCCCATGCTCTCCGCCACCGGAGGTAGCGGAGAGCATGGGGCAGTGATCGGGGACCCCCCTGTGGGGTCCCGGTACAAGCGATCAGCGGTATATACTATATACCGCTGATCGCTTGTGCCATGTGCTGCCGGCACTTTTTATCCCCTGTCACCATAAATGATTGGTGACAGGGGATAAAAAGTGATGTGTCTGTCCCCCCCAAGTCGTCCCCCAGTCACCCCCCCTTCCCCATATACTTACCTGAACCAGCCAACTCTGAAAATTTAAAGTGTCAGAGACCAATTTGGTCTCTGTCACTATACTATGAATACTGTGATAGAAAATATCAGTAATCATAGTAATACAGTGAAAATGAATGTGTAAAAGTACAAAAAGTGACAAACATACAAAAAAATAAAACACACACTTTTTATTATAGTAATAATTGCAGTTTACTCCCAAATTACCCCCCCAGATTACCCGTAACCACCGCAGGTTGCCCGTAACCGCCCCAGGTTGTCCGAAATCACAACAGATTGCACGTAACCCCCCAAATTACACCTAACCACCGCACGTTGACCGTAACCACCGCACGTTGACCCTAACCACCGCACGTTGCCTCTAACCACCGCACGTTGCCAGTGACCCCCTCCAGATTGTCTGTAATCACCCCAGATTTCCTGTAACCACCCCAAATTACATGTACCCACCCCAGATTACCTATAAGCACTTCAGTTTGTCCATAACAATCCTAGATTGTCTGTAACCCCCCCAGGTTGCCCGTAACCACCGCAGGTTGCGCATAACCACCCCAGGTTGCCTGTAATCATGCCAGATTACATGTAACCCCCCAGATTGCATGCAACCACCGCAGGTTGCCTCTGACCACTGCATGTCGCCTCTGACCACCGCAGGTTGCCTCTGACCACTGTAGGTTGCCTCTGACCACAGCACGTCGCCTCTGACCACCGCACATCGCCTCTGACCACCGCACCTTGCCACTGACCACCATACCTTGCCACTGACAACCGCACCTTGCCTCTAACCACCCCAAATTGCCAATGACCCCCTCCAGATTGCCCGTAACCACGCCAGATTATAGGTACCCACCTCAGATTACCTATAAGGACTTCAATTTATCCGTAACCACCCCATGTTTCCCGTAACCACAGCAGGTTGCCTGTAACCACCCTAGATTGTCCGTAACCACAGCAGGTTGCCTGTAACCACCCTAGATTGTCTGTAACCATAGCAGGTTGTCCGTATCCACCCCAGGTTGCCTGTAACTACCCCAGGTTGCCGTAACCTTAGCAGGTTGCCCGTGACCACCCCATGTTGACCGTAACCACCTCCAGATTACCCGTAACCACCCCAGACTGTCCGTAACCACCCCGCATTACCTGTAATCTAATTTTTTTATTTTATTTTAGTAACTGTGCTATTCTAATAACTATTACTAGCTATGGTTTTGCTCCAGCAAATTGTCACTCCTTCCCTTCTGAGCCCCGCTGTGTGCCTATACAGTGGTTTATGCCCACATATGGGGTACCGTTGTACTCAGGAGAACCTGCGTTACAGATTTTGGGGTACATTTTTTCTCCTGTTCCTTGTGAAATTTTGAAATTTCAAACTAAACCAACATATTATTGGAAAAATTCGAGTTTTTCATTTTTACTGGCCAATTTTGAATACTTTCCTCTAATACCTGTGGGGTCACAATGCTCATCCTACTCAAAGATGAATTCTTTGAGGGGTGTACTTTCCAAAATGGGGTGACTTTTGGGGGGATTCTATTCTGCTGACACTACAGGTGCGCAGAAAAATTCCAGTTTTTCATTTTTACTGTCTAATTTTGAATACTTTCCTCTAATACCTGTGGGGTCAAAATGCTCACCACACCCCAAAATGAATTCCTTGCGGGGTGCACTTTCCAAAATGGGGTGACTTATGGTTTTTTTTCTCTCTGCTGACACTACAGGGGCTCTGCAAACGCACGTGGCGCTCATAAACTTCTTCAGCAAAATCTGCAATGGAAAAGCTAATTGGCGCTCTTTTCCTTCTGAGCCCTGCTGTGTGCCCATACAGTGGTTTATGCCCACATATGGGGTACCGTTGTACTCAAGAGAACCTGCGTTACACATTTTGGGGTGCTTTTTCTCTCATGTTCCTTTTAAAAATGAGAAACTTTAATCTAAACGTATATATTATTGGAAAATTTAAATTTTTCATTTTTTTACGGCCTATGGTGAATACTTTCCTCCAGCCCCTGTAGGGTTAAAATGCTTATTATACCCCTAGATTACCTAGATTAATTCTTTAAGGTGTGTAGTTTCCAAAATGGGGTCACTTATGGGGGTTTCCAGTATACAAACCTCTTAAATCAACTGAAAAAAAAAGAACTGGTCCCTAAAAAAATCAGTTTAGGAAACTTTCACGAAAATGTGGTAATTTGCTGATACATTTCTAAGTCCTGTAAGACCCTAAAAAAGTTAAATATGTTTATGAAATGAAGCCAGAATAAATAGGACATATCGGTAATGTGACTTAGTAACTAATTTATTTAATACGACTTTCTTTTTTTAGAAGCAGAGAATTTCAAAGTTCATAAAATGCTAATTTTTTAATTTTTCATGATATTTTGATGTTTTTCACAAAAAACACACAAAGTAGTGACCAAATTTTGCCACTAATATAAAGTGCCATATGTGATGAAAAAACTATCTCAGAATCGCTAGCATACATTAAAGCATCACTGAGCTATAAGCTCATAAAGTGAGACAGGTCAGATTTTGAGCCTGGTCATTAAAGAGGACCAATCACCTAGTTTTTTTACTAGGTAATATTAATCTAACTGCCTGCCATAATGCTTTTCTATAGATACAGACTGCTTCTGCAGTCTGTATCTAAGAGATTACCGCATTCCGCCGTTCCAGCCGGGTCCCGTCGGGCGCCGCCATCTTGTCCGCCATCTTTGTTTCCCTCCATGCGGGTCATCAGTGCGTTCCACTGATGTCCCGCCTCTTCCGGCGCATGCGCAGTGGCTGGCCGGAACACAGCGGAGCGCATCGCACAGGAGAAGGAAGATAGAAGAGCAGAAGATAGAAGAATAAAGAAGAAGAGCCTCATTTGGTGAGTATGAAATGTATTTATGTCTGTTTTGTGAGGGGTGGATGCCGGATATTTGAGGGCCCCTGACACCCGGGATGGGGGGAAGGAGGCTGGAAATGGGGGGAAGGAGGCTGGAGATGGGGCTGGGGGGGATGCTGGAGATGGGGCTGGGGGGATGGAGGCTGGAGATGGGGCTGGGGGGGATGCTGGAGATGGGGCTGGGGGGGATGGAGGCTGGAGATGGGGCTGGGGGGGATGCTGGAGATGGGGCTGGGGGGGATGGAGGCTGGAGATGGGGCTGGGGGGGATGCTGGAGATGGGGCTGGGGGGATGGAGGCTGGAGATGGGGCTGGGGGGGATGCTGGAGATGGGGCTGGGGGGATGGAGGCTGGAGATGGGGGGGATGGAGGCTGGAGATGGGGAGGATGGAGGCTGAAGTGTATACCTACACTGTATATGTATATTATACTCATACAGGGGGATGATACCATACAGCTCCCAGCACCTCATCCCCAGCCTCTTGTCCTCGGCACCTCAGCCCCAGCCCTTCATCCCCAGCCCCAACCCCATACCCCTGTATGAGTGTATATATATCCATTCTGTGTAGGGATACAGCAGTGTATTATATACTTATTATCCCCCTCCTGTATGAATGTATATATATCTCCCCATTCTGTGTAGGTATACAGTAGTGTATTATATACTTATTACCCTCCTGTATGAATGTATATATATCTCCCCATTCTGTGTAGGTATACAGTAGTGTATTATATACTTATTACCCTCCTGTATGAATGTATATATATCTCCCCATTCTGTGTAGGTATACAGTAGTGTATTATATACTTATTACCCTCCTGTATGAGTGTGTATATATATCTCCATTCTGTGTAGGTATACAGCAGTGTATTATATACTTATTATCCTCCTGTATGAGTGTGTATATATCTCCCCATTCTGTGTAGGTATACAGCAGTGTATTATATACTTATTATCCTCCCCCTGTATGAGTGTGTATATATCTCCCCTCTGTGTATGTATACAGCAGTGTATTATATACTTATTATCCTCCTGTATGAGTGTGTATATATCTCCCCAGTCTGTGTAGGTATACAGCTGTGTATTATATACTTATTATCCTCCTGTATGAGTGTGTTTATATCTCTCCATTCTGTGTAGGTGGATACAAAAAGTGTATTATAATAATTATGTAAGTATATATATATATATATATATATATATATATATATATATATATATACTTACATAATTATTATAATACACTTTTTGCTCATCTACACAGAATGGAGCAATAGATATAAACACTCATACAGGGGTAGTATAGTAAGTATATAATAACCTGCTGATCACCTACACAGTATACACTCATACAGTCGGATAATAAGTATATAATACACTGCTATACACCTACACACAATCATGCCACATGATTTTCTATCCAAAGGTGCCTACCGATGCTTTGTTGAAAGGTTATTTATATACACTAAGTATATAGAAAGGTGGTGATGTTGAAATGTGATGGGATCAGGTGGTGGGTGATCTGTATACATTTTATTATATAGAACTGGGGTCATGGGTAAACAAGACAGGAACGGCTATTTTATGGTGTGGCCATATTTTTGGCTGTATGTTGCTATTATAACTGTTTGTTGTTATTTTATATTAATGTAATTTTTTTTTCTATTTTTTTCATTTCCTGTGAACAATGAATTTTAGCAAGATCCTTGTGGACAGCAGATCCGAGACATCATCACATCTAATTGTAAGTTCTAAAATGATTAAAATGTGCATTTGTATACTTTGAATAAAATTTAATTTTTTAATACAGTCTCCTGTCTTTATTTATTCTCTTTTTACATTCACTTCAGAGCGCTGTGTATATTGATATGTGACCGCTATATTATATACAGTCACATATTAAGATATACAGTGAATTATGGTATATATATATATATCACAGGCTGTTGTTTATTGACTGTGGCCATTTGCATTGATTTGTTTTGGACACTGGCCTTGGTGTATGCACTCTGTATACACTAGAGCTGGTGTCATGTGTGGCCAAACCTAAAACGCACATGTTTATTTTGTGCAGCCACTATTTAGTGAATAGTTGTTGCACAAAAATAGCCTGTGCACACAAAGTAAAGTATGGCTTTCAGCCCCCCCCCCCCCCTCCCCCGTCCCCCATTGCTGTCATGTGACCACACAGACCTCTGACAGCAGCCCTGCTTCTCTATTCTAGCCTGTTGTACTACGCTACTGCATTATGGGGATCTGCATCTCCATTCTGTATCTACAAACTGCTGCTGTTTCTTCAGGTTGATACACTTGCTATACTTTATAGACCACATGCTGCTATACTGTACAGTAACTTATATATCACATATCCAGCTGCTGTGTTATCAGGGTTATACAGTTACTATACATTATAGACCACATGCTGCTATACTGTACAGTAACTTATATATCACATATCCAGCTGCTGCAGTGTTATCAGGGTTATACAGTTACTATACATTATACACCACATGCTGCTATACTGTACAGTAACTTATATATCACATATCCTGCTGCGGTGTTATCAGGGTTATACATTTACTATACATTATAGACCACATGCTGCTATACTGTACAGTAACTTATATATCACATATCCAGCTGCTGCAGTGTTATCAGGGTTATACAGTTACTATACATTATATACCACATGCTGCTATACTGTACAGTAACTTATATATCACATATCCAGCTGCTGCTGTGTTATCAGGGTTATACAGTTACTATACATTATATACCACATGCTGCTATACTGTACAGTAACTTATATATCACATATCCAGCTGCTGTGTTATCAGGGTTGTGCAGTACATTATACACCACATGCTGTTATACTGTACAGTAACTTATAAATCACATATACAGCAGTTTTTAAATCTTTCATCTGTTCTGCATGTTAATCTGAATATAAAATCATTATTTTTTGGTTGTGGAACCAATTTTCTGCATTTCAATGCTTTCTTATATGAAAATTTGCTGTGGTGTAGGTGTAAGTGTGGATTTGGATTACAAGCACGGCCTGGGACGAATTATGCTGGTAATCCAATGCACCACTGTATTTCAAATTATTATTTTTTTTATAGCTCAATATACATATTCATACTTTTTATTTAGGCCTAGTTTACATATATAAGTTGTGTCAGTTTCAGTTTTTATGTAGGAAACAGACTACAACTGATGTCACAACTGAAGCCAAAAAGGCATCAGTTGTCATCAGGTTTTCAATCATCAGTTGACATCAGTAATTGTCAGTTGCCATAAGTTTGTTGTTCGTTTTTTTATCATTTTTTCCCCCCTAAACAAAGTATAGGGGGCAGAAGCATTACAGGGGGCCATCTATATAAGGGACAGAAGCACAGGGAGCCCTTTAATGTGGACAGCAATACCTGGGGACATCTCCTAGAGCTGGGATATGGAAGCTTGGCTCTCCAGCTGTTGGAAAACTACAACTACCATCATGCCAGGAAATCCCAGACATGATGGGAGTTTTAGTTTTGCAACAGCTGGAGAGCCAAGGTTCCCTATCCCTGTCCTAAAGGGAGCTGCAACTGAACAGAGAAGTATGCGGCTGGCTATGGTGAAAGGGGCCATTATGCTGAAGGGGGGGGGGCAGGGACATTTCCATGGAGTGCGGTAGGCAAAAGCTGGAGGATGCATAATGCATGTGTCTGTACATGGCATGCCTCCAGCGCTCCATAGACTTTTATGGATGCGGTGTCAGAGATGCGTTTCCCTCCAGTGCTTCTCTACTGCAGTGTAGGGAAACGCTGCTTGATGTATGTAAACTAGGCTTTATTCTTCCAGTTCATGACCCAACTTGTAGGGGTAGATATGGGCTTTTTTAGATAACACTTTTGCTGCCACTATGCAAATTGTAGAACACTGAGTGCTGTGACAATTGAGCCCTGACAATCCTAAAGTCACAAAGTCAAACAAAGTAAAAAAAAAAAGGTGTGTGTGTGGGGGTGCTAAAAAAAATGGACTGCACCTCAGATAATTCATATGGAGTAAATTGTTCCCTGCATTGATGTAAATGACATATGCTCCAGGTCAATTATCTGTGAGGTGCAGTCCATATATTCAACCCCTTTTTTGCCTTTGTCTGGCATAATTAGACATGTAATTTCCTAGTTACATGTGTATTTTAGATAATAAAAAGTATAATTATTTAAAATTATATAGACGTTTTAAATTTTTTATGTAGAAAAAAAAATGGCTACGAACTCAGAGGAGGTTAGAGAATCGAGAGCAGATAAGGTAAAATAATTTATATTCAGTAATTAATTTGCAAGTGATGTACTATTTACATGTATATGATCTTGTGCCTTTTTGATGTGACAACTTTTATTCTGCTTTGCTTCTTTTACTTACCTTTGCATGTACAATTTCAGGTTATGTTCACGACGTAATTTCCCTAACAATCACAGCCATTGTTGCTGATTTGCAACAACAATCATGATTACTACGTAACTTACCTAGTGGGACTGTCTAGAGTGTTTACACATAGGGGGAGATTTATAAAAGGGTGTAAATATACACCTGTTGTAAACTGCCCATAGTTACCAATCACAGCTCAGCTTTCAGCTCAGGTAAATATTAGAGGATATGTGATTGGTTGCTGTGGGCATTTCACATCAGGTGTATATTTACACCCTGCAATAAATATTTCCTATAATATACACTCTGGCCTTGATCCCTAGCCTTGCTTGCAAAACCTGACATGTAAGTTTTCTGCGGCTGCTATTCATTGAATATCGTCCACAGAAAACCTGTCAGGGCATACAGTGGAGTGCGATGCTCAGGCTGCACCCTCAATCGTGTGCAGTGTGGAAAGGAGATGGGGCCGCAGGGAGCAACAGGGCTGGGATGATCTTTTCTGATACCAGCCGAACGGTTGTTGTTTTAGTACATGTGAACATGGGCTGAAATCTGCAACATCAAATTTGCTCTAGATGTCATATATATGTGAATTCATTACATTACACATATTACATTTTCTACTACATTTTTGACTATTGGCTTCCTAAACATTATATCACACTCTCTTATTTGTAGATCGCACGACTGGAGGCCAAATTAGCTGCAAAATATTCTGGCATTGATGAGGAGTGCTTTGTTACTAATCCTCAAGGGATTTCTAGTGTGCATCTAGAAGAGGATGTTGAAGGGAGAATAGGGAGCACTGCCTGGTGCCGTTGTGGCAATTGTCTGGCGATGGGAACAGTTGTAGAATCAGTCTGCTGTCAGGAGATCCAAAATGTTAAAAAAAACTTAGGATCCTCCTGCATCTGTGAAGAATCCTTCTTCATTTTTTTTGTTTTGAACGAACAGTCAGCTAATGCGCACATGCGAATGCTATATCCACACCCGCCTCCTGATGCGTTAAAAAATAGGTAATATTTTTTTATTTTTACATTTAGAGTATTCGGCTATGTTCACACAGCGTATAAATGTACTTATATATTTATTAAGAAAATATATGTTACATTGCAGTCTATGGGATCACACATAGTATACGCTGCGGACGGGATCCCTAGCGGTGCCGCAAACAAATATTATGTTAGTTTTTTGCAGCCGCTATTCAGTGAATAGCGGCCGCAGAAAGCCAGTCAGTGTCCACTGTGGAGCGAGCTGCTCTGGTCGGTCTCATACGCTTTGGGAACATAGTATAAAAGCGAGCCTAATACTTAGGACTAAAATTATATTTCCTTTCAATAGGCACATCCGTAAAGCCTGTTATAAAAGTTTCAGTTCATGGATCCACGGTTATCTAGGCCATGGAAACAGGAGGCCAATACCGTCCTGCGCAGTAGGGAAAATCCGTGAGACATATCCAGACCCAGATGGAATGTATACAGGCTTTATGTTTACCTCAGAGGGGCCAGCCGAGTGGCTGGATGTTGATTAATTTTTTTTTCTTCATAAATTAAAGAATGAAAACTTGCTGTCTATTTATATTTATTTATTGCGGCCTCCAACCTCCCCTTACATCCGCCCCTGTCCTCTCTTTTTTTTTTTTTTTTTTTCTAATAATGAAATTGATATCACAAGCAAAATAGCAAATTTAGTGGTCTATCAAAATTAATAATCTGTTATCTTTGATTTTTGCTTATCATCCTGACTGTCAAAGCGGTATACGTTTCCATTCACTTCTGTTTGAAGGCAGGCGGATGAGGAGCAAATTTCAGAGCTAACAAACCACTTTCATTCATTATTGCACTGAAATATATTTATATGTATTTTTTGTGTGTATGTATGCGTGTGTATATAATATATATATATAAAATTTGTATACTGTTTGTGTGTGTGTATGTATATATAAATATATGTGTGTGTGTGTGTATATATATATATATATATATATATATATATATAGTGTGTGTGTGTATATAATATATATATATATATATATATATATATAATACACACACACACACACACACACACAGTGTTACCTTGTTTTAAGAGTAACTTGGATTAAGAGTGTTTTGCAAGGAGAGCTCACATTTTTTCTAAGATGTAACTTGGTTTCAGAGCATTGCTTTGGTGTAAGAGCTCCCTGTACTGAGTGGAAGGGGGAGTGGGGGAGGGGCATGGTCTGCATAGATCCACTTCAGACTGGGGCTTGCATCAGAGCACTGTGGAGGTAATCTCTTTACAGCTGTAACCTCCCCTCTCTCCCCGGACAGAGAGGCCTGAATTTATGTGCCCACATCTGACCTTCTCAATGCGTCATGCTCCCTGCAGTCTCTGTAAGCCCTTGTGTTTCCCATCCTCGTTATTATGGGGATCTGCAGTTCCATCCTGTATCTACAAACTGCTGCTGTTTCTTCAGGTTGATACACTTGCTATACATTATACACCACATGCTGACTGCTATACTGTACATCAACTTATATATCACATATCCAGCTGTTTCTCTATCTTTGTTTCATTTGTTTTACATGTTTTTCAGAATAAAAATATAATTTTTGGATCTGGGGAAAATTGTCTGCATTTCAGTGATTTCTCATGAAAAATTTGCTTTGGATTACAAGCACGGTCCTGGAACAAATTATGCTCATAATCCAAGACACCACTGTGTATGATTTTTTTTTTAGTGTGTGTGTGTGTGTGTATATATATATATATATATGTATATATATATATATATATATATATATATATATATATATATATATGACAGATTATGTTTGTTTGTGTGTGGTGTGTGTGTGTGTATAATTATTTAATATTTATTTATTTTACTATACCCAAATACACAATTATAATTTTATGTTATGTCAACAACTCTAAATCACTCTTGCATCTGCGCAGGTCCTGTCTCCACACAAGTTCTTTTCTTATGTCCTTTCCTCGGTGGACCTCTTACGATGTGAAATCATGGTCTTCTGATGTAGGTAACATTCTGTAAACAAAGTAAGATAGAGCATTGTTAGATAATTAAAAAAAAATTATGTTTGGACTTCAACACTCCCCAGTGTAGTCTTGCAATGTGTGTGTAGTCTCCCCACAGAATGGTTCGTGTGATTTTCAACGTGGCAGAACTTTTCTGTGAACTAAGCATACATTTTTTGTCTATCTATCTATATATATATATATATATATATATATATATATATATATATATACACATATGTGATATATATACACATATGTGATATATATATCAATGCAATATTATCAGAAAAAAAATCTCAAACAATGATTCACCTTACAGCCTTGTCCACTCAATTATTACACATTGCAATAGGCTATGCTTACACTTCATATTTCCTAAGTGAATAACCAACACTTATTGCAATGGATTCAGCGTTATTTACTGTGGAGGCAACATTGCTTTGAAGTCAATGCATTACAATAATGGTCAAGAATATTAATTCCAGCCGATGTTAATGGAGCAGCGTCTAAAAAAAATAGCCCTGGACAGAGGTATTGGCTACAGGAAAGTCCTAAAAGCAGCGTTTGTTGCAAAGGTAAAAGTTGATGGAACATAGTCATGCTAAGGCCAAATTAATAAGATCAGCCATCACTTACCACTAATAAATATTTTGTTTCCATTTATTTCAATATACATTTCAGCTCTTCTCTTGTGTTGAGATGTTTTTCTGAAAAAGGAGATAAAATAAGTTAAATTTTTTCATATTTTATATTTTTTTCTAAAGATTTTTTATTTATTTTACTTATCTTAAAGGATTCATCTTCTGGATTTTATTTAGGTTTATTCTCACTACCAAATTAAAAAAACAAAACGAAATTTTATTAATATACATATATGCTAAGACTGTTTTGTTAGGTACCCTTTATGTTTCTTTGTACGCCAATCCTCTAAAAGTGTCTGCTTATTCTATTAGCAAATATAATATTTTTACAAAAAATATGTACAAAAAATTACTACCTTTTGTTTAGTATCACTGTCTGATGAGTGCCCTCTACGTCACAATAGTTGACCAACCTGCAATTAAAAAAGAATGTATCTCTCTCTCTCTCTTATATATATAAATAATGTGTGTATATATATATATATGTGTATATATATATATATATATATATATATATATATATATATATATATATATAAATTTAATTTATTTTAATAAAGTCTTTTCCTTATTTTATTTCATCACCTACCTATTATTTATTAATATGCAGTCATGTAGTTTCACCTCTAGTAAATGTCCAATCATGTCTTGAGGGCAGCTGTCAAACCTGCAAGGAAACAGAGTTAGTTCACCGCAGATCTACACCTTGATTCTCAAGGGGTTTTCATGCCAAACACTTACCTTTGCTCTTTTGTCAGCCGGCATTCAGCTCCCCCTCCGTAAAGGTCCGAGGAGTCCCCTCTTTGTGTCACCCACACTCTTGATCATGTCCTGAGGGCAGCTGACAAACCTGCAAGGAAACCCATAGAAAGTTAGTTCACCGCAGAGCTACAACCTAAAGCATCAGGTATTGGTGGCTCAGACACCTACCTTTGCTCTTTTGTCAGCCGGCATTCAGCTCCCCCTCCGTAAAGGTCCGAGGAGTCCCCTCTTTGTGTCACCCACACTCTTGATCATGTCCTGAGGGCAGCTGACAAACCTGCAAGGAAACACATAGAAAGTTAGTTCACCGCAGAGCTACAACCTAAAGCATCACGTATTGGTGGCTCAGACACCTACCTTTGCTCTTTTGTCAGCCGGCATTCAGCTCCCCCTCCGTAAAGGTCCGAGGAGTCCCCTCTTTGTGTCACCCACACTCTTGATCATGTCCTGAGGGCAGCTGACAAACCTGCAAGGAAACCCATAGAAAGTTAGTTCACCGCAGAGCTACAACCTAAAGCATCACGTATTGGTGGCTCAGACACCTACCTTGGCTCTTTTGTCAGCCGGCATTCAGCTCCCCCTCCGTAAAGGTCCGAGGAGTCCCCTCTTTGTGTCACCCACACTCTTGATCATGTCCTGAGGGCAGCTGACAAACCTGCAAGGAAACACATAGAAAGTTAGTTCACCGCAGAGCTACAACCTAAAGCATCAGGTATTGGTGGCTCAGACACCTACCTTTGCTCTTTTGTCAGCCGGCATTCAGCTCCCCCTCCGTAAAGGTCCGAGGAGTCCCCTCTTTGTGTCACCCACACTCTTGATCATGTCCTGAGGGCAGCTGACAAACCTGCAAGGAAACACATAGAAAGTTAGTTCACCGCAGAGCTACAACCTAAAGCATCACGTATTGGTGGCTCAGACACCTACCTTTGCTCTTTTGTCAGCCGGCATTCAGCTCCCCCTCCGTAAAGGTCCGAGGGAGTCCCCTCTTTGTGTCACCCACACTCTTGATCATGTCCTGAGGGCAGCTGACAAACCTGCAAGGAAACACATAGAAAGTTAGTTCACCTGCAGAGCTACAACCTAAAGCATCAGGTATTGGTGGCTCAGACACCTACCTTTGCTCTTTTGTCAGCCGGCATTCAGCTCCCCCTCCGTAAAGGTCCGAGGAGTCCCCTCTTTGTGTCACCCACACTCTTGATCATGTCCTGAGGGCAGCTGACAAACCTGCAAGGAAACCCATAGAAAGTTAGTTCACCGCAGAGCTACAACCTAAAGCATCAGGTATTGGTGGCTCAGACACCTACCTTTGCTCTTTTGTCAGCCGGCATTCAGCTCCCCCTCCGTAAAGGTCCGAGGAGTCCCCTCTTTGTGTCACCCACACTCTTGATCATGTCCTGAGGGCAGCTGACAAACCTGCAAGGAAACACATAGAAAGTTAGTTCACCGCAGAGCTACAACCTAAAGCTATCAGGTATTGGTGGCTCAGACACCTACCTTTGCTCTTTTGTCAGCCGGCATTCAGCTCCCCCTCCGTAAAGGTCCGAGGAGTCCCCTCTTTGTGTCACCCACACTCTTGATCATGTCCTGAGGGCAGCTGACAAACCTGCAAGGAAACCCATAGAAAGTTAGTTCACCGCAGAGCTACAACCTAAAGCATCACGTATTGGTGGCTCAGACACCTACCTTGGCTCTTTTGTCAGCCGGCATTCAGCTCCCCCTCCGTAAAGGTCCGAGGAGTCCCCTCTTTGTGTCACCCACACTCTTGATCATCTCCTGAGGGCAGCTGACAAACCTGCAAGGAAACACATAGAAAGTTAGTTCACCGCAGAGCTACAACCTAAAGCATCAGGTATTGGTGGCTCAGACACCTACCTTTGCTCTTTTGTCAGCCGGCATTCAGCTCCCCCTCCGTAAAGGTCCGAGGAGTCCCCTCTTTGTGTCACCCACACTCTTGATCATGTCCTGAGGGCAGCTGACAAACCTGCAAGGAAACCCATAGAAAGTTAGTTCACCGCAGAGCTACAACCTAAAGCATCAGGTATTGGTGGCTCAGACACCTACCTTTGCTCTTTTGTCAGCCGGCATTCAGCTCCCCCTCCGTAAAGGTCCGAGGAGTCCCCTCTTTGTGTCACCCACACTCTTGATCATGTCCTGAGGGCAGCTGACAAACCTGCAAGGAAACACATAGAAAGTTAGTTCACCGCAGAGCTACAACCTAAAGCATCACGTATTGGTGGCTCAGACACCTACCTTTGCTCTTTTGTCAGCCGGCATTCAGCTCCCCCTCCGTAAAGGTCCGGGGAGTCCCCTCTTTGTGTCACCCACACTCTTGATCATGTCCTGAGGGCAGCTGACAAACCTGCAAGGAAACCCATAGAAAGTTAGTTCACTGCAGAGCTACAACCTAAAGCATCACGTATTGGTGGCTCAGACACCTACCTTTGCTCTTTTGTCAGCCGGCATTCAGCTCCCCCTCCGTAAAGGTCCGAGGAGTCCCCTCTTTGTGTCACCCACACTCTTGATCATGTCCTGAGGGCAGCTGACAAACCTGCAAGGAAACCCATAGAAAGTTAGTTCACCGCAGAGCTACAACCTAAAGCATCAGGTATTGGTGGCTCAGACACCTACCTTTGCTCTTTTGTCAGCCGGCATTCAGCTCCCCCTCCGTAAAGGTCCGAGGAGTCCCCTCTTTGTGTCACCCACACTCTTGATCATGTCCTGAGGGCAGCTGACAAACCTGCAAGGAAACACATAGAAAGTTAGTTCACCGCAGAGCTACAACCTAAAGCATCAGGTATTGGTGGCTCAGACACCTACCTTTGCTCTTTTGTCAGCCGGCATTCAGCTCCCCCTCCGTAAAGGTCCGAGGAGTCCCCTCTTTGTGTCACCCACACTCTTGATCATGTCCTGAGGGCAGCTGACAAACCTGCAAGGAAACCCATAGAAAGTTAGTTCACCGCAGAGCTACAACCTAAAGCATCACGTATTGGTGGCTCAGACACCTACCTTTGCTCTTTTGTCAGCCGGCATTCAGCTCCCCCTCCGTAAAGGTCCGAGGAGTCCCCTCTTTGTGTCACCCACACTCTTGATCATGTCCTGAGGGCAGCTGACAAACCTGCAAGGAAACACATAGAAAGTTAGTTCACCGCAGAGCTACAACCTAAAGCATCAGGTATTGGTGGCTCAGACACCTACCTTTGCTCTTTTGTCAGCCGGCATTCAGCTCCCCCTCCGTAAAGGTCCGAGGAGTCCCCTCTTTGTGTCACCCACACTCTTGATCATGTCCTGAGGGCAGCTGACAAACCTGCAAGGAAACACATAGAAAGTTAGTTCACCGCAGAGCTACAACCTAAAGCATCAGGTATTGGTGGCTCAGACACCTACCTTTGCTCTTTTGTCAGCCGGCATTCAGCTCCCCCTCCGTAAAGGTCCGAGGAGTCCCCTCTTTGTGTCACCCACACTCTTGATCATGTCCTGAGGGCAGCTGACAAACCTGCAAGGAAACACATAGAAAGTTAGTTCACCGCAGAGCTACAACCTAAAGCATCACGTATTGGTGGCTCAGACACCTACCTTTGCTCTTTTGTCAGCCGGCATTCAGCTCCCCCTCCGTAAAGGTCCGAGGAGTCCCCTCTTTGTGTCACCCACACTCTTGATCATGTCCTGAGGGCAGCTGACAAACCTGCAAGGAAACACATAGAAAGTTAGTTCACCGCAGAGCTACAACCTAAAGCATCACGTATTGGTGGCTCAGACACCTACCTTGGCTCTTTTGTCAGCCGGCATTCAGCTCCCCCTCCGTAAAGGTCCGAGGAGTCCCCTCTTTGTGTCACCCACACTCTTGATCATGTCCTGAGGGCAGCTGACAAACCTGCAAGGAAACACATAGAAAGTTAGTTCACCGCAGAGCTACAACCTAAAGCATCAGGTATTGGTGGCTCAGACACCTACCTTTGCTCTTTTGTCAGCCGGCATTCAGCTCCCCCTCCGTAAAGGTCCGAGGAGTCCCCTCTTTGTGTCACCCACACTCTTGATCATGTCCTGAGGGCAGCTGACAAACCTGCAAGGAAACCCATAGAAAGTTAGTTCACCGCAGAGCTACAACCTAAAGCATCAGGTATTGGTGGCTCAGACACCTACCTTTGCTCTTTTGTCAGCCGGCATTCAGCTCCCCCTCCGTAAAGGTCCGAGGAGTCCCCTCTTTGTGTCACCCACACTCTTGATCATGTCCTGAGGGCAGCTGACAAACCTGCAAGGAAACACATAGAAAGTTAGTTCACCGCAGAGCTACAACCTAAAGCATCACGTATTGGTGGCTCAGACACCTACCTTTGCTCTTTTGTCAGCCGGCATTCAGCTCCCCCTCCGTAAAGGTCCGGGGAGTCCCCTCTTTGTGTCACCCACACTCTTGATCATGTCCTGAGGGCAGCTGACAAACCTGCAAGGAAACCCATAGAAAGTTAGTTCACCGCAGAGCTACAACCTAAAGCATCAGGTATTGGTGGCTCAGACACCTACCTTTGCTCTTTTGTCAGCCGGCATTCAGCTCCCCCTCCGTAAAGGTCCGAGGAGTCCCCTCTTTGTGTCACCCACACTCTTGATCATCTCCTGAGGGCAGCTGACAAACCTGCAAGGAAACACATAGAAAGTTAGTTCACCGCAGAGCTACAACCTAAAGCATCACGTATTGGTGGCTCAGACACCTACCTTGGCTCTTTTGTCAGCCGGCATTCAGCTCCCCCTCCGTAAAGGTCCGAGGAGTCCCCTCTTTGTGTCACCCACACTCTTGATCATGTCCTGAGGGCAGCTGACAAACCTGCAAGGAAACACATAGAAAGTTAGTTCACCTCAGAGCTACAACGTAATTCATCAGGTATTGGTGGCTCAGACACCTACCTTTGCTCTTTTGTCAGCCGGCATTCAGCTCCCCCTCCGTAAAGGTCCGAGGAGTCCCCTCTTTGTGTCACCCACACTCTTGATCATGTCCTGAGGGCAGCTGACAAACCTGCAAGGAAACACATAGAAAGTTAGTTCACCGCAGAGCTACAACCTAAAGCATCACGTATTGGTGGCTCAGACACCTACCTTTGCTCTTTTGTCAGCCGGCATTCAGCTCCCCCTCCGTAAAGGTCCGAGGAGTCCCCTCTTTGTGTCACCCACACTCTTGATCATGTCCTGAGGGCAGCTGACAAACCTGCAAGGAAACACATAGAAAGTTAGTTCACCGCAGAGCTACAACCTAAAGCATCACGTATTGGTGGCTCAGACACCTACCTTGGCTCTTTTGTCAGCCGGCATTCAGCTCCCCCTCCGTAAAGGTCCGAGGAGTCCCCTCTTTGTGTCACCCACACTCTTGATCATGTCCTGAGGGCAGCTGACAAACCTGCAAGGAAACACATAGAAAGTTAGTTCACCTCAGAGCTACAACGTAATTCATCAGGTATTGGTGGCTCAGACACCTACCTTTGCTCTTTTGTCAGCCGGCATTCAGCTCCCCCTCCGTAAAGGTCCGAGGAGTCCCCTCTTTGTGTCACCCACACTCTTGATCATGTCCTGAGGGCAGCTGACAAACCTGCAAGGAAACACATAGAAAGTTAGTTCACCTCAGAGCTACAACGTAATTCATCAGGTATTGGTGGCTCAGACACCTACCTTTGCTCTTTTGTCAGCCGGCATTCAGCTCCCCCTCCGTAAAGGTCCGAGGAGTCCCCTCTTTGTGTCACCCACACTCTTGATCATGTCCTGAGGGCAGCTGACAAACCTGCAAGGAAACACATAGAAAGTTAGTTCACCGCAGAGCTACAACCTAAAGCATCACGTATTGGTGGCTCAGACACCTACCTTTGCTCTTTTGTCAGCCGGCATTCAGCTCCCCCTCCGTAAAGGTCCGGGGAGTCCCCTCTTTGTGTCACCCACACTCTTGATCATGTCCTGAGGGCAGCTGACAAACCTGCAAGGAAACACATAGAAAGTTAGTTCACCGCAGAGCTACAACCTAAAGCATCACGTATTGGTGGCTCAGACACCTACCTTTGCTCTTTTGTCAGCCGGCATTCAGCTCCCCCTCCGTAAAGGTCCGAGGAGTCCCCTCTTTGTGTCACCCACACTCTTGATCATGTCCTGAGGGCAGCTGACAAACCTGCAAGGAAACCCATAGAAAGTTAGTTCACCGCAGAGCTACAACCTAAAGCATCACGTATTGGTGGCTCAGACACCTACCTTGGCTCTTTTGTCAGCCGGCATTCAGCTCCCCCTCCGTAAAGGTCCGAGGAGTCCCCTCTTTGTGTCACCCACACTCTTGATCATGTCCTGAGGGCAGCTGACAAACCTGCAAGGAAACCCATAGAAAGTTAGTTCACCGCAGAGCTACAACCTAAAGCATCAGGTATTGGTGGCTCAGACACCTACCTTTGCTCTTTTGTCAGCCGGCATTCAGCTCCCCCTCCGTAAAGGTCCGAGGAGTCCCCTCTTTGTGTCACCCACACTCTTGATCATGTTCTGAGGGCAGCTGACAAACCTGCAAGGAAACACATAGAAAGTTAGTTCACCGCAGAGCTACAACCTAATTCATCAGGTATTGGTGGCTCAGACACCTACCTTTGCTCTTTTGTCAGCCGGCATTCAGCTCCCCCTCCGTAAAGGTCCGAGGAGTCCCCTCTTTGTGTCACCCACACTCTTGATCATCTCCTGAGGGCAGCTGACAAACCTGCAAGGAAACACATAGAAAGTTAGTTCACCGCAGAGCTACAACGTAATTCATCAGGTATTGGTGGCTCAGACACCTACCTTTGCTCTTTTGTCAGCCGGCATTCAGCTCCCCCTCCGTAAAGGTCCGAGGAGTCCCCTCTCTGTGTCCAACTGACTATTCAAAGCAATTAAATTTTAAAATAAGTAAATGTAAAAAATGCAATTAAATTAAAATACAATTTTTGAAATAAATTAATTAAAGCTTTTCTATAAAAAAAAAATACCTTTTTACTCCTCTGTGTCTTGCGAACCAAATCGGGAGAAGTGGCTTTTGAGGATCTCTTCCTTGCTTGGTCTTTCAATAGCTGCAATGTTGGGTGGAAGATCTGGGACTCGGGATTGCCATTCAGATGTTAGTTCACCATTTGCAAGTTTTAAAACATTGATGAACATGTCTTCCAAATGCTGATATGACATAGATTCATAGACGTGGCGGACAATCCATCTCTTTTGTGATTTTGGGAAGGCTAATTTTGTCTGTTTTGTGCCGATGGGTGCAGAGTTTTTCTTTGGTTTGGTGACAGTTTTTTGGTGACGATCAACATTGTTATTATGTGCCAGAATAGCAAGTTTTGTTCTGGCTTCCATAGCATCCATTCCAAAATGAATCCGTTTTGATCTATATTTCAGAACGTTACTATGGAAAACTTCAATGGCCCCAGTGTGACAGTTCCTGACAAGATGTTTGAAGTCTTGTGTTATTTGGGCTCCGTGCACTATTTCCTGTATTTCATTGAGTGCAGGTGTCCCCGGTTTCAACCAGAGAGTTTTTGGTTCTTGTTCTTCAGAAATAGGGCTGTGTTGACATTTGAAATAGCAGGTGCCTTCTTGCCAGGAATGCTTATTTGCGATATGGTAGGTCAGAGACTGCCATCGTTCACGGAGTTGATCTTCGTTTCTTTCACATGTCTTCACCGACCACCAGAAATGGTTAAGAATTTTAGAAATCCACGGAGTAATTTCTTTGCATTGTTTTTTGTGGCTTACAGCTAGAAGTTTCTTGTGAATTGACTTAGCATAATGCCAAACATCATATTGATGCATGATGTTTGTGTATTTCTCTCTCATGAGTTTACGAATACTGACATGTCTGTCTGTAGCCAGTATCGCAATATCGATGCCATTTGACAGTACTCTGTCCATGCAAGTTTCAAAGCCAAACTTTTCCATTGCCACAGATGATGAAACTTGAGTACATTGTACTACCTCGAAATCCACAATCTTCTCTGAAAGTGAATCCATGAGAGTGTATACACAATATTTGGCATTATGTCCTGGGCTGTCACACTGGCCATCGCCAATCAAGCAAGATACTTCGTTAGTAAACATTTGTCTGACAGTCTCTTTTTCTTGTTTCCAAGCAAGGTCCACAACCGGGAAACAGAATTTTTTCTGATATCTATAGTAGGTAGACTCAGAAATAGAGGGAACTCCTAAAATGTTTAGAAATTCGTACGTTTTTTGAAAATTTCCTCCACTAAACAGTATAGAGGCTGCAATCAAAATGTTTCCAGCTGGAAAGTTTTTAACTCTTGGTTGACTTTCCCATATCTTGAATGAATGTCCATTTCCACATTTTCCTTTGATTGATAAATATGATCCTTGGACATATTTTGAGATGTGGGTAACATTTTCTAGACAATCTTCAGACGCCTGACAGCGAACTTTGTATAATAAAGAATCTAAGCAAGATTCAAATACAAGGAATTTACGATCTTTAGCAATTCTTTCTGTGCTATAGAATTTGGGTGATGGTCCACTTCTGTCCTCAGCGTCAGTGTCCTCTGGCTTATAGTCAGTGTCGTTAGGGTCGCTTTGTCCAGATAATGTCTGCGATAAATTTTGTTGGGTTGACAGTGTAGAAGATTGAGACTGGGTGACATCCATAGGAAATTCAGCAGATAGAATATCAGCTTCTGCATTCTCAAATTCTACAGTTTGAGTATGGGTCAGTTCTGTGCTATGTGAAGATGTGGGTACATTCACATAAGTGTGGTCTTTTTCGATAGTTGTTCTAGCTGACTCTAGACGTTGTAAATCAATCTGAAACGTATCATCAGTCTGTGTTTCCATGTCTTTTTTTTGCACAGTACATTTGCAACAAATGCAAGTGGGTGACTGGCTTGTTTCTACTCTCTTTCTTTTTCGTTTGATCAGTGGGTCTCGAAAGATTGTACTACCTGACGACGTACTTGGAAATATCGTAGGCAATGCATCTTTTTTAAGTTGTTTACCACTCTCAGAGACAATGTAGCAATCTTCTGAAAAATGGTCAGAACAAATTCTGAAAGTATCAGTATTTTTACTTTCAAAAATAATATTGGTTGTTGCATCGATGTCTTCGTAGTCTTGTCCACTTTGTAAAAGCCATCTTCTTATCTGTGCTTTATTGTTTGGAAAGACATGCATGATGTAACTTCTGCCACCTTTCTTCACTCCTTTGTTTCGACATCCAATCACAATGCAGGACGGCATTTTTGTATCTAATTAATAAAATGTAAAAATATTTTATATTATTTTTTTTTTTTTAAATATTCTTTGTGCAAAAAATATACTGCAGTAAAGATAGGTGTATGTATTGAAATGTAGATCCATTTTTTAGATCTACAGTAAATTTACTATAATATATATATATATATATATATATATATATATATATATAGTATGTTGCTGCATATAATGCGATTTAATCATATTGTCAGTGGTTCACCTTATATATCGGAAAATGTTTACCCCTGCCTGTCCGCATAGGGGTTAACTGCAGTGAAATTAAAAAATAACAAACATATATCAAATAAATATCAAAAATATCTAACTCACCTTGGCCCAGTTCCTGTTTTCTGGGCTCCCGTACCGTTCCTGGCGTTGGCAGAGTGACGTACACCACCTGCGCCGGAGACATACCTTGCCGAACCTGTTCCGGGCAGCCGAGTGTCTCATGGGAGAGGCTCGGAGACGCTCGACTGGCAGGAGAGCAATGAGAAAAGCTTTTTGAATTACAGTCACCTCTCTCATTTTCCCAAACCTCTCCTGGTAGCCAGGCGTCTTCAATGACACGCTTGCCTACCCGGGAGAGGGTCGGCGATTGACGTCTCTGGGGTACGTCACACTGCCTGAGCAGCGAACTTTACTGGAGGCGCCCAGACAATAGTAATTGGGCCAAGGTGATTTTTTTTTTTTTATAGTTGACGCCCCAAACGGTGGGGATGGTGCCATTTTTGAGTGCTCACAACATATGGGTTGACCATACGCAGCGTATAAAACGACCCACGACTTATAAGAAGATTTTTCGGGGTTAGAAAGTAGTATTATACAAAAGAAAAAAAAGTATTGAAAAATTTATGTCATGTAGAGCAGATAAAATGAGAAACAGCAATATAACCCTACTACACATACTGTCCACCTACTTTTGGACACCCCTGTGTGTGTGTGTGTGTGTGTGTGTGTGTATATATATATATATATATATACACACACACACACAAATACACACACACACACACACACACACACAGTGATGCCTTGGATTCGGAACATAATTCGTTCCAGAACTGTGTTAGAAATCCAAATACACTCTGAAATCAAAGCAAATATTCCCATAAGAAACACTGAAATGCAGACAATTTTTTCAACAACCCACAAATAAAGATTTTTTTTATTCTGAATAACATGTAAAACAAATAAAGCAAAGATTTATAAAATGCTGGATATGTGATAATATAAATGAATGTACAGTAGCAATTACCATGTGAAGTAAAATGTACAGTAAGTGCATAAAACTTTAGGGTACAAACCCACACACCGTATACACAGCAGATACGCAGGAAAACAGCAGCAGATTTGGTGGTGCAGATTTGATGCTGTGTTCAGTTATTTAGATTTAATCTTCTGCGTATTTGTTTCGTATTTGCTGCGTATCGCAGCAGTAAATAAAATGCGTATACGGTGTGTGGGTTCGTACCCTTAGAAATCAAAATATTTTGTAGATACAGGATGGAACTTCAGATCCCAAATATGCAGTAGCGTACTGCAACAGGATAGCATATAGAAGCAGGGCTGCTGTAAGAAGTCTGTGTGGTAACATGTCGGCAATGGGGAAGGGGGTGCTTAGCATGGATGAATCTCAAAGTGGGAATCTAATAGTTGTGCAGGAGGACAGTGACAGAGACTTATCTGTACAGAAGTGTGAATGTCTGAGTGTAAGTGCAAGTACATTATAGCAAGAGTGTGTGTAGCTGATTGTTAGTGCAGGTGCCTGCATGGAGCTTCAATTAATGAGCAGGGCAGATGTGGGCACACACATTCAGGACTCTATGTCTGGGCAGACAAGGGTTACAGCTCTAGAGAGATTACCTCCACAGTCCTTTGTCCTCAAGCAAGACCCATCCATAAGTTGATCGGTTATGATATTGAAGGTTGAGGTAGACTTTCTGGATCATAGTACTTTACTGTAGACCCTGCTATGCAAACCATGCCCTCTCACCTTACATCTCCAGAAAGGATTTTGGAGGTAATCTCTTTTTAGCTGTAACCCCTCTCGCATTAGATATAGAGCACTGTATGTATGTGCCCACATCTGCCCTGCTCATTGATTCTTGCTATAATGTGCTTTTACTTACTCAGCTATACACACTGCTGCTATAATGTGCGTGCACTCACACTCAGATAAACACACTGCTGCTTTAATCTGGGTGCAGTCACACTCGGACATTCAGACCACTGTATAGAGTGGTTTGTGTCACTGTCCTCCTGCACAGCTGTGATTCACACTTCCTGATTGGTCCATGCTGAACACAAACGCCTACCTCACTGCTGTCATGTGACCACACAGGCTTCTAACAGCAGCGCTGCTTCCCACTCGTAACGTTCTACACACAGGAATTGTGAATCACACTGCCTTTGCCGGAGATCAACAAAACTTTCCCAGCACCCGAGCGTCTAATCTAAGAAGCTTGACCACTGGAAAATCTTCATGAAAATGGCAAAGACTTTTAGTACTTCAGAGGCCTCTGCTATTCTCCAGAAGCTCTCCAGCTAGTCGAGTGTGTCTTTGGGGAATGGGTTCGTGTAAAGAGAGGCATTAGCCCTCTATTGAGCAGACTGAGCTCTGTTCTTGGTGGGGGTAGTTTATCTGTCTACCGGCGGGCAAGCATAAAGGGGGGGGTCGCAACAAAGGCAGGTTGGAGATGGGTGCGCGGGGGCAAGATGTTGGGTGGGCAGACAGGAGAGGGGCGGTCCAGACCTGCAACTTGTGGCTCTTGCGTCAACTGTGTCCGAGTTGTAGTGGGACACACTGGAGCTGGGGAAGCCCAAGGCAGAAAACCTGTGCTATGCGCTGTACCTGTGGAAGATGCAGCAGCTGCTGCACCTTCTCCGTAGTCTGGAGGAAGGAAGCAGAAGCAGCCAGCGCCTGCAGATCCTCTTCTCCTACTATATTCCCTGTGCTCAGGTGCTGGACTTTCTGTGTATCTGCCCCTGGTGTCTGCAGGAGCTGTGAGTGACCATATGTCAGCTGTGCCCATGTACTGTGCACTGGGCCCATGTACCGCTTACCGTGCCCATATACTGCATGTCGTGACCATGTACTGAGCGACATGCCCATATTATGTGTGCCATCTAAATTGCCATGGTATCTGCCAGAGCTGTGAGTTCCCATATACTAAGCATTTACGGTGCGCCGTGCCCATATACTGTGCACAGGCCCCACATAGTAATACACCCCTATCCTATGTGTCCCCCTGTGTAGTAATACACATCTATATGGCCCCCATCTGTATGTGCTCCTCGCATAGTCATACACACCTATCCACACAGTGTATACACGTCCAGTAGTGTGTACATAGCAGTATACCTGTGTATACCTGTTCAGATCTCTGCTGAGATCCATAACAATGAAAAATAATAATAATGACTATACACTATATGGCCCAGCCTTGTATGGCTGCTGAGGTATTAACATTTTTATTATTTTTTTTTTATATTGGTAGTTTGGCTTGGCTAGTGGGTGTGACTTACAAAATGGGAGTGGCTTACAAAAGGGGAGTGTTAGAATTATCGCTCAATCATCGTTACCGTAGCATGTGCCAATTTTGCAATATTGATTTAGGTTACAAACACAGTTATCGTATCTACAGCAAATTTTACGCTGTGTATTCGCTCAATGGCAAACAAACTGCCGCAAGTTTGTCCAAATCCCGCCCCGTTAACCCCACAGCCGCCATAGACTATACATCACCTGGTCCCCACTTGGCTTGGTTCAGTGGTTTTCTCCACGTCCTGTTCGGCCATTCAGTGCGCAGCCCCGCGGCAGCGCGGGACGTAAAGTCATCGGGAGCCCAGAAACAAGCTGGTGTGGGGACCAGGTGATGTATAGTCTCCGGCGGCTGTGGGGTTAACGGGGTGGGCGGCGGCCAAACTTCAGGCTGTGCATCCCTGCTGCAAGTTTGTCTGCCATTGAGTACACAGAGCTGGGATCCGCAGTGAGAAACTCACTGTGGATGCTGCAAGCGTGTTTGGAATTTGGGCCAATATCGCCCAGTCCTACCCATTATCCAATTTACCTCCACTACTACACCCTTTCTCCACTATACCTCCACTACTACACCCTACCTAGATGTAGGCACAAAGAAAATCTCCTATATAATATGGGGGGATAGATTAACATATTGAGGAAAAATAATTATATGGGGACACGGTTGGGGAGGGATCTCTGTTACACTGGAAAACAAAACAGTTTTTGTCTGAAATATTATTAGAATATTATCTGATACTACAGGAAAAAATTGTTTTGTTTTATTAAAAAAAAAATCAATTTGTCCACGATTTTTATAAAAAGCGAGATTTTTTTAAAATCAATGTTGCCAAGCCCTAATTGACGCTAAACATTAATTTAGTAAACATTGAACATACATCACATGTAACCAGATATTTCCTAGTGTAACGTGCATTTATCTCCCCCTCAGATACCGTGCCAACATTGGCGCTATTTTACTGTGTGAACCTCTAATCTCATCAGCAGACCCCAGCACCCCCCCCCCCCCCCCCCCCGGACCGGATAGCTTCCACCCTCACCCCTCACCCCCAGGCCCGAACAGCAGGCGCCGGATCACCCGGCCTGTAGCAATCCTGGTTTCAGAAGTACAACTCTCATCACGCCTCTGTTGGCAGGTCATGATGGGAGTTGTAATTCTGCATCCTGTGGCCATCCAGGTTGCAGAAGTACAACTCCCATCATGCCTTGATAACAGGTCATGATAGGAGTTGTAGTTCTGCAGCCTGTGGCTATCCAGGTACACTAGGGGCTGTGTGTTGGCATACTATTTTCTTCCGTCCGTGTCAGTTTTTACTGTCAGAAAATCCTGATCAGGAGGCCTCAAAAGGCATCAGGAAAGTATTAGGATTTCCTGACAGTAATCCGTTTTTACCTTCAGGAAACCATCAGGAAAAGCCATCAGGATTTCCTGATGAGGGGTAAAAAAAAGTGATTTCAATATGGTGTAGTATGCCAACATACATCACAAGTACCTACATCGCCCCTAGTGTAGCCTGCCACTGCATTTCCCTTGTGTACTCTGCCACTGTGTCCCGCTCGTGTAACCTACCACCGTCACCCCTCGTGTACCCTGTCACCGTCTCCCCCTCATGCCACATGTCATCCTCTTATGTGTTGCAGAACTACAACTCACATCATGGACTGTCAGGACATGATGAGTTTTAGTTCTGCAACCTGAATGGTCACATGTTGCAAAACTACAACTCCCATCATGGATTGTCAGCAGGACATAATGGTAGTCGTAGTTTTGCAACCTGAATGGCCACAGGCTGCAGAACTACAACTCATATCATGACCATCGTCAGTCATGCCCAGTGGCAGACGATGGCAGCGGCAGGAGTGAGTACCGGGGTATGAGATGTGCGGCCAGGCCACCGGCTCCCGGGGGGCGGGGTGCGATCACGCCAGCGGCTGCTGAGGTCCGGGGGTCGGGCACCGAAGGGGTTTGGCCCAGGAGGTCGGGCGGCGCTGGTGAGGTCCGGGAGGGGGGAGGAGGCACCAGGAGCTCGGGGGTTATAGGTCCCGGGGCAGAGGCAGGAGAGCCGTGAAGATCTGAGCGGCAGGAGGCTGGGGCAGCCCAGGAGCAGCGGCAGCAGGAGGACGGGGGAGCCGACTGGTGGGTGAGAGGGGTACGCGCAGGGAGAAAGGAAAGCGTCCAGGGTTCGGGCGCTCCCATAGACTTCTATGGGAGCGTCCGTACCATGTTTCCGGATAAAAATAGGACAGGTCCTATAAAATCCGGATCTATTTTCCAAAACGGACAACCTTCCGGAAAAATCTGGAGGGGTGTCCGTGACTAATTAAAAGTCTATGCGTACGGAAATCCGTCCGGATTTCCTGATAGGAAATCCGGATGGTTTTTCCGGATGTGTGAAGGGGGCCTTAGTCTCTGAGACTTGATGTTGGAAGTTTACAACTATTGTATTACAGTATAGGTAGTATATAATTGTACACTCACCGGCCACTTTATTAGGTACACTTGGCCAACTGCACGTTACCACTTATTTTTTAATCAGCCAATCACATGGCGGCAACTCAGTGCATTTAGGCATGTAGACATGGTCAAGATAATCTCCTGCAGTTCAAACCGAGCATCAGTATGGGGAAGAAAGGTGATTTGAGTGCCTTTGAACGTGGCATGGTTGTTGGTGCCAGAAGGGCTGGTCTGAGTATTTCAGAAACTGCTGATCTACTGGGATTTCTACGCACAACCATCTCTTGGGTTTACAGAGAATGGTCCGAAAAAGAAAAAACATCCAGTGAGCGGCAGTTATGTGGGCGGAAATGCCTTGTTGATGCCAGAGGTCAGAGGAGAATGGGCAGAATGGTTCCAGCTGATAGAAAGGCAACAGTGACTCAAATAGCCAACCGTTACAACCAAGGTAGGCAGAAGAGCATCTCTGAACGCACAGTACGTCGCACTTTGAGGCAGATGGGCTACAGCAGCAGAAGACCACACCGGGTGCCACTCCTTTCAGCTAAGAAAAGGAAACTGAGGCTACAATTTGCACAAGCTCATCAAAATTGTACAGTAGAAGATTGGAAAAACGTTGCCTGGTCTGATGAGTCTCGATTTCTGCTGCGACATTCGGATGGTAGGGTCAGAATTTGGCGTCAACAACATGAAAGCATGGATCCATCCTGCCTTGTATCAACGGTTCAGGCTGGTGGTGGTGGTGTCATGGTGTGGGGAATATTTTCTTGGCACTCTTTGGGTCCCTTGGTACCAATTGAGCATGGTTGGAACGCCACAGCCTACCTGAGTATTGTTGCTGACCATGTCCATCCCTTTATGACCACAATGTACCCAACATCTGATGGCTACTTTCAGCAGGATAATGCGCCATGTCATAAAGCTAGAATCATCTCAGACTGGTTTCTTGAACATGACAATGAGTTCACTGTACTCAAATGGCCTCCACAGTCACCAGATCTCAATCCAATAGAGCATCTTTGGGATGTGGTGGAACGGGAGATTCGCATCATGGATGTGCAGCCGACAAATCTGCGGCAACTGTGTGATGCCATCATGTCAATATGGACCAAAATCTCTGAGGAATGCTTCCAGCACCTTGTTGAATCTATGCCACGAAGAATTGAGGCAGTTCCGAAGGCAAATGGGGGTCCAACCCGTTACTAGCATGGTGTACCTAATAAAGTGGCCGGTGAGTGTAATATAGGTTATAGTATTAAAAGATAAGTCTTGCTACCCAGGCCGATGGTGGCCCAATAATAACAGTAATTGAGCGTAGATCTGCTAGATTATCGCTCGTTTACTGGCCCTATTACACGGCCCAATAATCGTTTAGCAAGGGCTGCATGGACATTATTACCGATATCCTTCCTGCCCTTGCTGCAACTGTATACATTACCTCTCCATGGTCCAGGGCTCTTCTTGCGCTCTGCTTCTCCCCCAGTCCCGCACCCTCCAGCTTCAGAGCGGCATGTCTCTGCTGTCTCAGGTAGGAGAGTGCAGTATGGCTAGGTAATGTATGCACTTTGCATATGTTTAGGAGCCTGCTGCGCAACACTACTACACACAGCGATGCGCAGGCGGTGACCAAAAATTATAGATCCAAAACTAGGGTGTTGAGCGATATTGACCTAAATTAATATTGCTGTTTTTCCCACATGTAGACGTGGTAACGATAATTGAACAATATTTATGCCACGCCCCTTTGCATGACAAACCCACCTGGTCGTGCCAACCTGGGGATATTTTTCTCTAAAGGTAAAAAATAGGTTTTTACTGAGCAGCAACCCAAGGCTGTTCCAATTGCGTCTGTTGTCATTATGAAGGGGTCTCAGCAAATACCTGAACATGTATATACAGGCATTACAGCTATGTACACACCACAGTACGTGTATATACAAGTATACAGCTATGTACACACAACATGACGTGGATATACAGCTATGTACGCACTACAGAACGTCTATACACAGGTGTAAAGCTATGTACTACATAGCTGTATATCTGTATATACACGTCATGTAGTGTGCATAGCTGTATACCTGTGTATACACATCCTGTAGTGACTTTAGTACTGTGTCTACAAGTCCTGTAGTGTGTATATAGTATGGACACTACAGGGTGTGTGTGTATATACAGCTATGCAGATCCCCACCCACTATTGCTGGTCCAATCTTCCTCCTATTTCCAATAAAAACACATGCACACTCAGCTACGCTGAGCATTTATGTGTTTTTGAAGATCACAAGAGACAGCTGGAGGTGGAGCAGGGGCATAGCTAGGATTCATGGGGCCAAATGAATTCTATATGAGCCTGCCCGAATCTCTGGTAATGCATCATAAAGAGGGGCACATACATCATATCTCCCCCCCCCGGGTACACATGCTTCGGCTGTCACTTCCCTACACCCCAGACAGCCACTGAACCAACCACAACTCTGCCAGGACGTTATCTGTGGTATTTCTTATCCGACGCCACATCCTCAGTCCCCTCATGTCAGCGCTTCCACCCTGCCTGGGTTATTATATTCTGCTGCCCATAGAGACGCACAGGGCAGTGGATGAGAGATCCCCTGCCTCAATAGTATAACTGCTTGAAGCATCATATCTCCTCCTCCGACACACATGCTTCTCACATGGCTGTCACCTGCCAGCACCCTAAACAGCCGCTGCACAGGTCTCAAACTGCACTGAGCACACACGCTCCCCTGCAGGTAGTTTGTGCACGGAGGTCCCCGGTTTCTGGAGGAAGAGGCCGCAGGCAGCACGGGATCAGGTTATGCCATCGCTGTGGGTGCTGGAGCTCTAAAGCAAGATCGGGGGGGTGAAGTGCAGACCCACAATCCCGCTGTACAGCTCCAGCACCTGCAGCAATAGCATCACCCAATCCTGTGGTCCCTGTGTCCTCCTCCTCCAGAAACCGTGGACCTCCGTGCACAAACTACCTGCAGGGGAGCGTGTGTGCTCAGTGCCGATTGAGACCAGTGCAGCGGCTGTCCAGGGTGCTGGTAGGTGACAGTCAGGTGAGAAGCATGTGTGTCGGAGGAGGAGATATGATGCTTCAAACAGTAATAATATGGAGGCAGGGGATCTCTCATCCACTGCCCTGTGCCTCTCTATGGGCAGCAGAATATAATAACCCAGGCAGGGTGGAAGCGCTGACATAAGGGGACTGAGGATGTGGCCGTCGGATGACAAATCCAACAGATACCGTCCTGGCAGAGTTGAGGTTGGTTAACCAACGCCAGAGCCGGTATCGGTATTTTCAAAGTATACCACCCATCCCTAGGGAGGTTGTTATATGTTCATATTTTAAAACATTAATAAATTCCAGCATAGTAAATAATTCTTTGTATCACTAATACTAGTAAATTTTTTACTATATATATATATATATATATATATATATATATATATATATATATATATAGTGGTGCCTTGGATTACGAGCATAATTTGTTCCGGGACTGTGCTTGTAATCCAAATCCACTCTTATACCAAAGCAAATTTTTCCATGAGAAATCATTGAAATGTAGACAATTGGTTCCTCACCCCAAAAATCATTTTATAATCTTTATAGCAGCAGTGTGTATAGCTGAGTGTGAGTGCAAGCACATTATAGCAGGAATGGAGAGGATGGGAAGCACAAGGACTGATAGAGACTGCAGGGAGCATGAAGGAATGAACAGGGCAGATGTGGACACAGTATAGCAGCACTCTCTGTCCGGGGAGAAAGGGGTTAAAGCTATAAGAGATTACTCCCCACAGTCCTGTCCCCTGATGCAAGTCCCAGCCTAATGTGGATCTGCTATAAATTGGAAGGTGAGAGAGGCTTCCTGGGTCAGAGTACTGTGCTGCAGACTCCGCTATGCAGGCCATGCCCCTCCCCCACTCACGCTCCCACCTAAGGAGCTCTTAAACCAAAGCAATGCTCTTAAACCAAGTCTCAATTTTGGAAAACTGTGAGCTCTTCTTGCAAAACGCTCTTAAACCAAATTACTCTTAAACCCAGGTACCACTGTATAAGTAGTACATGACCCCGAGTCTACATAACCCCTAGTATACAGTACATAAACCCTAGTATACACTACAAAACCAATAGTATACATAACCCCTAGTATACATAACCCCTATTATACAATACATAACCCCTAGTATACAGTACATAACCCCTGCTCTGAACAGTTCCTGACATGGACAGAGGTGGCAGCAGAGAGCACTGTGTCAGACTGGAGAGAATACACCACTTCCTGCAGGGCATACAGCAGCTGATAAGTACTAGAAGACTGGAGAGAATACATTAGGCTTTATTGAACATCGGAAAAAGCGAGGTTCAATTGAACGCGAACCTAGCTGGACCTTCCACATTTGCTTGCTGATGTCTTCATGGTCCGTGCGGAAGGAGGAGACATCCTGGGGACCACCTGGGTAATAGGCCTAAGTAATAGGCTGTATACCGGAATTCCAGGCGGCCCCCGGGATGTCTCCTCCTTCCGCACGAACCATGAAGACATCAGCAAGCAAATGCGCAATGTCCGGCTAGGTTCGTGTTAGATCAAACTTAGCTTTTTCCGATGTTCAGTCAAGCCTAGAATACACCACTTTCTGCAGGACATACAGCAGCTTATAAGTTCGGGAAGACTTGAGATATTTTAAAAGAAGTAAATTACAAATTTATGGCACTTTTTGGCACGTTAAAAAAATGAAAGAACCTTTTTTTTTTTTTTTTAGTAAACAACCCCTGAATCTGATTCAGTAAATACATTTTGTACCGATTATCTCTCATATTTCTGCTGTAAATGAGACCATTATATCCAGGACTCAATGTGTATAGAGGTGACCAGTGAGCTGACATCCAGACGTGATGGATGCATGCTGCTATATACTGATCCCCTATGTATGGAGCTATATAATAATCCCCTCTGCATGCAGCTATATACTGATCACCCCCATCCATCCTGTATCCTCCTGCTTCCTCTTCTCGGTGGCTGCAACTGTTATTACATATGAAGCAATTATTAGCATGGCGTTGCTGCGGCTTAGATGGGGCAACCCCGGCTTCCCCTCCCAGGTCTCATTAGCACCATGCTGGCCATTCACCGTGGGGTGGGGGGCGGGGGGAGGGGAACGGAACGGAACAGGAGCTTTCTTGTGTAAACACTTATATATACATATAGAAGGGAATGACCCCCATCTAGTGCAAGACAAAACATTGCGCAGAGCGGGCAGATAACCCTAACCCATAGTACCACTGTATGTATGTGTGTGTGTGTGTGTGTGTGTGTGTGTGTATATATATATATATATATATATATTTTTTTTTATCGCACATAATCATATACACTTTATATTTTAAAAACAAATATTGTATTATCAAAACATTACTACAACCTGCTAATCATCAATATAGTACAAATTATAAAAAATAATAATTGAAGAACCAAAAAATAATAAATATTTTTTTTATTAGTGACCAACACACAAAACATAAAATATATTACTTTATTAGTGATCCAAATAAAAATAAATAAATTAGTTTTTTTTTATGAAAAGAAAATAGAAAAAGATAAGATTATAATTTTATTAGTGACAAAAACACACAGAATCTGAAAATAAAAAGAAATGAGGTATGCACATAAACCTGCAAAATATTCTTTAGTAAATGATAAATTTAACTGAACTGATTGAATAAAATTTTTTTATAACATAATACAGGTGTGTGTGTGTGTGGTACGTGTAAGGTGGATGGTTGTAAGCGTGCCTGACTGGTGGCAGGCTGGTGAGCGTGCCTGACAGGCGGGAGTGTACATGACAGGTGTGTTTATGACAGGCGGCTGGTTGGTGAGAGTGCATGCCAGGTGGATGGTTGGTGAGCGTGGATGGTTGGTGAGCATGCATGGCAGGTGGATGGTTGGTGAGCGTGCATGGCAGGTGGATGGTTGGTGAGCGTGCATGGCAGGTGTGTGTACAAGGGGGGGGGGGAACGAAACAGGAGGTTTCTTGTGTAAACACTTATATATACACATATAGAAAGGAATGACGTCCGCTCCGCAACCCCCATCTAGTGCAAGACAAAACATTGCGCAGAGCGGGAAGATAACCCTTACCCATGGTACCAGTGTGTGTGTGTGTGTGTGTGTGTGTGTGTGTGTGTGTGTGTGTGTGTGTGTATATATATATATATATATATATATATAATTTTTTTTATTTTTTTCCCAAATAATCATATACACTTTATATTTTAAAAACAAATATTGTATTATCAAAACATTACTACAACCTGCTATTCATCAATATAGTACAAATTATAAAAAATAATAAATGAAGAACCAAAAAATAAAATAATTTTTTTATTAGTGACCAACACACAACACATAAAATATATTACTTTATTAATGATCCAAATAATAAATAAATTAGTTTTTTAATGAAAAGAAAATAGAAAAAGATAAAAGATTATAATTTTATTAGTGACAAAAACACACAGAATCTGAAAATAAAAATAAATGAGGTATACAAATAAACCTGCAAAATATTCTTTAGTAAATGCTAAATTTAACTGAACTGATTGAATAACATTTTTTTATAGCATAATACAGGTGTGTGTGTGTGGTACGTGTAAGGTGGCTGGTTGGTGAGCAGGTGGTGAGTGTAAGGTGGATGGTTGTAAGCGTGCCTGACTGGTGGCAGGCTGGTGAGCGTGCCTGACAGGCGGGAGTGTACATGACAGGTGTGTTTATGACAGGCGGCTGGTTGGTGAGCGTGCATGACAATTGTGAGTGTGCATGACAGGTGGATGGCTGGTGAGCGTGCATGGCAGGTGTGAGTGTGCATGACAGGTGGCTGGTTGGTGAGCGTGCATGGCAGGTGTGAGTGTGCATGACAGGTGGATGGTTGGTGAGCGTTCATGGCAGGTGGATGGTTGGTGAGCGTGCATGACAGGTGTGAGTGTGCATGACAGGTGGATGGTTGGTGAGCGTGCATGGCAGGTGGATGGTTGGTGAGCGTGCATGACAGGTGTGAGTGTGCATGACAGGTGGATGGTTGGTGAGCGTGCATGACAGGTGGATGGTTGGTGAGCGTGCATGGCAGGTGTGAGTGTGCATGACAGGTGGATGGTTGGTGAGCGTGCATGACAGGTGGATGGTTGTTGAGCGTGCATGGCAGGCTGGTGAGCGTGCATGGCAGGTGGATGGTTGTTGAGCGTGCATGGCAGGTGTGAGTGTGCATGACAGGTGGATGGTTTGTGAGCGTGCATGACAGGTGGATGTTTGGTGAGCATGCATGGCAGGCTGGTGAGTGTGCATGACAGGTGGATGGTTGGTGAGCGTGCATGGCAGGTGTGAGTGTGCATGACAGGTGGATGGTTGGTGAGCGTGCATGGCAGGTGTGAGTGTGCATGACAGGTGGATGGTTGGTGAGCGTTCATGGCAGGTGGATGGTTGGTGAGCGTGCATGACAGGTGTGAGTGTGCATGACAGGTGGATGGTTGGTGAGCGTGCATGACAGGTGGATGGTTGTTGAGCGTGCATGGCAGGCTGGTGAGCGTGCATGGCAGGTGGATGGTTGTTGAGCGTGCATGGCAGGTGTGAGTGTGCATGACAGGTGGATGGTTTGTGAGCGTGCATGACAGGTGGATGTTTGGTGAGCATGCATGGCAGGCTGGTGAGTGTGCATGACAGGTGGATGGTTGGTGAGCGTGCATGACAGGTGGATGGTTGTTGAGCGTGCATGGCAGGCTGGTGAGCGTGCATGGCAGGTGGATGGTTGGTGAGCGTGCATGACAGGTGTGAGTGTGCATGACAGGTGGATGGCTGGTGAGCGTGCATGACAGTTGTGAGTATGCATGACAGGTGGATGGTTTGTGAGTGTGCATGGCAGGTGTGAGTGTGCATGACAGGTGGATGGTTGGTGAGCGTGCATGGCAGGTGTGAGTGTGCATGACAGGTGGATGGTTGGTGAGCGTGCATGACAGGTGGATGGTTGTTGAGCGTGCATGGCAGGCTGGTGAGCGTGCATGGCAGGTGGATGGTTGGTGAGCGTGCATGACAGGTGTGAGTGTGCATGACAGGTGGCTGGTTGGTGAGTGTGCATGGCAGGTGTGAGTGTGCATGACAGGTGGCTGGTTGGTGAGTGTGCATGACAGGTGTGAGTGTGCATGACAGGTGGCTGGTTGGTGAGCGTGCATGGCAGGTGTGAGTGTGCATGACAGGTGGATGGTTGGTGAGCGTGCATGGCAGGTGGATGGTTGGTGAGCGTGCATGGCAGGTGTGAGTGTGCATGACAGGTGGATGTTTGGTGAGCATGCATGGCAGGTGTGAGTGTGCATGACAGGTGGATGGTTGGTGAGCGTGCATGGCAGGTGTGAGTGTGCATGACAGGTGGATGGTTGGTGAGCGTGCATGGCAGGTGGATGGTTGGTGAGCGTGCATGGCAGGTGTGAGTGTGCATGACAGGTGGATGGTTGTTGAGCGTGCATGGCAGGCTGGTGAGCGTGCATGGCAGGTGGATGGTTGGTGAGCGTGCATGACAGGTGTGAGTGTGCATGACAGGTGGCTGGTTGGTGAGTGTGCATGACAGGTGGCTGGTTGGTGAGCGTGCATGACAGGTGGATGGTTGGTGAGCGTGCATGGCAGGTGTGAGTGTGCATGACAGGTGGCTGGTTGGTGAGTGTGCATGACAGGTGTGAGTGTGCATGACAGGTGGCTGGTTGGTGAGCGTGCATGGCAGGTGTGAGTGTGCATGACAGGTGGATGGTTGGTGAGCGTGCATGGCAGGTGGATGGTTGGTGAGCGTGCATGGCAGGTGTGAGTGTGCATGACAGGTGGATGTTTGGTGAGCATGCATGGCAGGTGTGAGTGTGCATGACAGGTGGATGGTTGGTGAGCGTGCATGGCAGGTGTGAGTGTGCATGACAGGTGGATGGTTGGTGAGCGTGCATGGCAGGTGTGAGTGTGCATGACAGGTGGATGGTTGGTGAGCGTTCATGGCAGGTGGATGGTTGGTGAGCGTGCATGACAGGTGTGAGTGTGCATGACAGGTGGATGTTTGGTGAGCATGCATGGCAGGCTGGTGAGTGTGCATGACAGGTGGATGGTTGGTGAGCGTGCATGGCAGGTGTGAGTGTGCATGACAGGTGGATGGTTGGTGAGCGTGCATGACAGGTGGATGGTTGTTTAGCGTGCATGGCAGGCTGGTGAGCGTGCATGGCAGGTGGATGGTTGGTGAGCGTGCATGGCAAATGTGAGTGTGCATGACAGGTGGATGGTTTGTGAGTGTGCATGACAGGTGGATGTTTGGTGAGCATGCATGGCAGGCTGGTGAGTGTGCATGACAGGTGGATGGTTGGTGAGCGTGCATGGCAGGTGTGAGTGTGCATGACAGGTGGATGGTTGGTGAGCGTGCATGACAGGTGTGAGTGTGCATGACAGGTGGATGGTTGGTGAGCGTGCATGGCAGGTGTGAGTGTGCATGACAGGTGGATGGTTGGTGAGCGTGCATGGCAGGTGTGAGTGTGCATGACAGGTGGATGGTTGGTGAGCGTGCATGACAGGTGGATGGTTGGTGAGCATGCATGGCAGGCTGGTGAGCGTGCATGGCTGGTGGATGGATGGTGAGCGTGCATGGCAGGTGTGAGTGTGCATGACAGGTGGATGGTTTGTGAGCGTGCATGACAGGTGTGAGTGTGCATGACAGGTGGATGGTTGTTGAGCGTGCATGGCAGGTGTGAGTGTGCATGACAGGTGGATGGTTGGTGAGCGTGCATGACAGGTGGATGGTTGTTGAGCGTGCATGGCAGGCTGGTGAGCGTGCATGACAGGTGTGAGTGTGCATGACAGGTGGATGGCTGGTGAGCGTGCATGACAGTTGTGAGTATGCATGACAGGTGGATGGTTTGTGAGTGTGCATGGCAGGTGGATGGTTGGTGAGCGTGCATGACAGGTGTGAGTGTGCATGACAGGTGGATGGTTGGTGAGCGTGCATGGCAGGTGTGAGTGTGCATGACAGGTGGATGGTTGGTGAGCGTGCATGGCAGGTGTAAGTGTGCATGACAGGTGGATGGTTGGTGAGCGTGCATGGCAGGTGGATGGTTGGTGAGCGTGCATGGCAGGTGTGAGTGTGCATGACAGGTGGATGTTTGGTGAGCATGCATGGCAGGCTGGTGAGTGTGCATGACAGGTGGATGGTTGGTGAGCGTGCATGGCAGGTGTGAGTGTGCATGACAGGTGGATGGTTGGTGAGCGTGCATGACAGGTGGATGGTTGTTGAGCGTGCATGGCAGGTGGATGGTTGGTGAGCGTGCATGGCAGGTGTGAGTGTGCATGACAGGTGGATGGTTTGTGAGCGTGCATGGCAGGTGGATGGTTGGTGAGTGTGCATGGCAGGTGTGAGTGTGCATGACAGGTGGATGGTTGGTGAGCGTGCATGGCAGGCTGGTGAGCGTGCATGGCTGGTGGATGGATGGTGAGCGTTCATGGCAGGTGGATGGTTGGTGAGCGTGCATGACAGGTGTGAGTGTGCATGACAGGTGGATGGTTGGTGAGCGTGCATGGTAGGCTGGTGAGTGTGCATGACAGGTGGATGGTTGTTGAGCGTGCATGGCAGGTGTGAGTGTGCATGACAGGTGGATGGTTGGTGAGAGTGCATGGCAGGTGGATGGTTGTTGAGCGTGCATGGCAGGCTGGTGAGCGTGCATGGCAGGTGGATGGTTGGTGAGCGTGCATGACACGTGTGAGTGTGCATGACAGGTGGATGGCTGGTGAGCGTGCATGACAGTTGTGAGTATGCATGACAGGTGGATGGTTTGTGAGTGTGCATGGCAGGTGGATGGTTGGTGAGCGTGCATGGCAGGTGGATGGTTGGTGAGCGTGCATGGCAGGCTGGTGAGTGTGCATGACAGGTGGATGGTTGTTGAGCGTGCATGGCAGGTGTGAGTGCATGGCAGGTGTGAGTGTGCATGACAGGTGGATGGTTGGTGAGAGTGCATGGCAGGTGGATGGTTGTTGAGCGTGCATGGCAGGCTGGTGAGCGTGCATGGCAGGTGGATGGTTGGTGAGCGTGCATGACACGTGTGAGTGTGCATGACAGGTGGATGGCTGGTGAGCGTGCATGACAGTTGTGAGTATGCATGACAGGTGGATGGTTTGTGAGTGTGCATGGCAGGTGGATGGTTGGTGAGCGTGCATGGCAGGTGGATGGTTGGTGAGCGTGCATGGCAGGCTGGTGAGTGTGCATGACAGGTGGATGGTTGTTGAGCGTGCATGGCAGGTGTGAGTGCATGGCAGGTGTGAGTGTGCATGACAGGTGGATGGTTGGTGAGAGTGCATGGCAGGTGGATGGTTGTTGAGCGTGCATGGCAGGCTGGTGAGCGTGCATGGCAGGTGGATGGTTGGTGAGCGTGCATGACACGTGTGAGTGTGCATGACAGGTGGATGGCTGGTGAGCGTGCATGACAGTTGTGAGTATGCATGACAGGTGGATGGTTTGTGAGTGTGCATGGCAGGTGGATGGTTGGTGAGCGTGCATGACAGGTGTGAGTGTGCATGACAGGTGGATGGTTGGTGAGCGTGCATGGCAGGTGTGAGTGTGCATGACAGGTGGATGGTTGGTGAGCGTGCATGGCAGGTGTAAGTGTGCATGACAGGTGGATGGTTGGTGAGCGTGCATGGCAGGTGGATGGTTGGTGAGCGTGCATGGCAGGTGTGAGTGTGCATGACAGGTGGATGTTTGGTGAGCATGCATGGCAGGCTGGTGAGTGTGCATGACAGGTGGATGGTTGGTGAGCGTGCATGGCAGGTGTGAGTGTGCATGACAGGTGGATGGTTGGTGAGCGTGCATGACAGGTGGATGGTTGTTGAGCGTGCATGGCAGGCTGGTGAGCGTGCATGGCAGGTGGATGGTTGGTGAGCGTGCATGGCAGGTGTGAGTGTGCATGACAGGTGGATGGTTTGTGAGCATGCATGGCAGGTGGATGGTTGGTGAGTGTGCATGGCAGGTGTGAGTGTGCATGACAGGTGGATGGTTGGTGAGCGTGCATGGCAGGTGTGAGTGTGCATGACAGGTGGATGGTTGGTGAGCGTGCATGGCAGGTGTGAGTGTGCATGACAGGTGGATGGTTGGTGAGCGTGCATGGCAGGTGTGAGTGTGCATGACAGGTGGATGGTTGGTGAGCGTGCATGGCAGGTGTGAGTGTGCATGACAGGTGGATGGTTGGTGAGCGTGCATGACAGGTGGATGGTTGGTGAGCGTGCATGGCAGGTGTGAGTGTGCATGACAGGTGGATGGTTGGTGAGCATGCATGGCAGGCTGGTGAGCGTGCATGGCAGGTGGATGGTTGGTGAGCGTGCATGACAGGTGTGAGTGTGCATGACAGGTGGATGGTTGGTGAGCGTGCATGGCAGGTGTGAGTGTGCATGACAGGCGGCTGGTTGGTGAGCGTGCGTGCGTGGCAGGCGGCTGGTTGGTGAGTGGGTGGTGTGACTGGTGCACAACAGGTGGCTTGTGGGTAAATATTGGGCGATTGGTGACAGCTTGTGTGCTGGATGGTGTGTAGCACTTGAGGGATGACTTGTTTTCTTTATGTATTGTTCTTCTGAATATGATTACATATGCAGAAGAACAATACATATTAGCAATGTGGTAGCTGGGTGTGGGTGCTAGGTTGTACCTGGGTGGCTGCTGGCTGTTCCTCGGTGCTGGCTGCCTGGGTGGCTTCTGGGTGCTGGCTGCCTGGGTGGCTTCTGGGTGCCTGGCGGCTGGGTGGCTTCTGGGTGCCTGGCGGCTGGGTGGCTTCTGGGTGCCTGGCGGCTGGGTGGCTTCTGGGTGCCTGGCGGCTGGGTGGCTTCTGGGTGCCTGGCGGCTGGGTGGCTTCTGGGTGCCTGGCGGCTGGGTGGCTTCTGGGTGCCTGGCGGCTGGGTGGCTGCTGGGTGCCTGGCGGCTGGGTGGCTGCTGGGTGCCTGGCTGCTGGGTGCCTGGCTGGCTGCTCGCTGCTGGGTGCTGGCTGGCTGGGTGCTGGCTGCTCGCTGGCTGGCTGGCTAGCTGGGTGCTGGCTGGCTAGCTGGGTGCTGGCTGGCTGGCTGGGTGCTGGCTGGCTGGCTGGGTGCTGGCTAGCTGGGTGCTGGCTGGCTGGGTGCTGGCTAGCTGGGTGCTGGCTGGCTGGGTGCTGGCTGGCTGGGTGCTGGCTGGCTGGCTGCTGGCTAGCTGGGTGCTGGCTGGCTAGCTGGGTGCTGGCTGGCTGGGTGCTGGCGGGCGGCTGGGTGCTGACTGGCTGGGTGCTGGCTGGCTAGCTGGGTGCTGGCTGGCTGGGTGCTGGCTGGCTGGGTAGGTGCTGGCTGGCGGCTGGGTGCTGACTGGCTGGGTGCTGGCTGGCTAGGTGCTGGCTGGCGGCTGGGTGCTGGCTGGGTAGGTGCTGGCTGGGTGGGTGCTGGCTGGGTGGGTAGGTGCTGGCTGGGTAGGTGCTGGCTGGCGGCTGGGTGCTGGCTGGCTGGGTAGGTGCTGGCTGGCGGCTGGGTGCTGACTGGCTGGGTGCTGGCTGGCTGGGTGCTGGCTGGGTAGGTGCTGGCTGGGTGGGTGCTGGCTGGGTGGGTGCTGGCTGGCTGGGTGCTGGCTGGCTGGGTGCTGGCTGGCTGGGTGCTGGCTGGCGGCTGGGTGCTGGCTGGCGGCTGGGTGCTGACTGGCTGGGTGCTGGCTGGCTGGGTAGGTGCTGGCTGGCGGCTGGGTGCTGACTGGCTGGGTGCTGGCTGGCTGGCTGGGTGCTGGCTGGGTGGGTGCTGGCTGGCTGGCTGGGTGCTGGCTGGGTAGGTGCTGGCTGGGTGGGTGCTGGCTGGGTGGGTGCTGGCTGGGTAGGTGCTGGCTGGGTGGGTGCTGGCTGGCTGGGTGCTGGCTGGGTAGGTGCTGGCTGGGTGGGTGCTGGCTGGGTGCTGGCTGGCTGGGTAGGTGCTGGCTGGGTGGGTGCTGGCTGGCTGGGTGCTGGCTGGGTAGGTGCTGGCTGGGTGGGTGCTGGCTGGCTGGGTGCTGGCTGGCTGGCTGGGTGGGTGCTGGCTGGCGGCTGGGTGCTGGCTGGCTGGCTGGGTGCTGGCTGGCTGGGTGGGTGCTGGCGCTCGCTGGTGTCTGCCTCCGGCACTCCCGCTCCGCCGGGAGCACGTTCTGTCTCTTCTCCCCCCCTCCCCGCCGGGAACCCACTCCTCTTTCTCCTTCTGGGAACCGGCAGACAGGGAGAAAAAAAAAATAAAAAATAAAAATAGAAAAAAAATAGATAGTACTGAAAAGTACTGTTTGCTGCTGATTCAAACAGGGACCGGGTCACTGCTCGCTGCTCTCCGCTCTCTGCTCCCGCTCTCTCCGCTCGCTGCTCCCGCTCTCTCCGCTCTGCTCGGTATGTTGTAATACTGTTTAGGCGGTAATACAACATGCCGGGAAATTTGAATACAGCGCCTTTTATATTAGCGTGATCTCGCGAGATCACGCTAATATAAGCAATGCATAGCACTTATATCGCGCGCATAGCGCGATGTCAGTGATTGACAGCGGAGCGGCGGCAAAGGGATCATGTGACCCTAAGCCGCCGCTCTGCATGTCGGGAGCTTCCTGTCTCGCGCCGGCTCTTTTGAAAAGAGCCGGCGCGAGACAGGAAAAGAGAATGTGTATATTGCAAAAACGCGGGCCAAAAATGACATAATTCAAATTACAAATATTAATAAAATATTAATTTACACCTAAATAGCAAAAAAAAAATTTTTAAATTTCGGCCATGATTGGTTCTCTTTAAGGTTCAAATAGACTTGGTCTTGAAGGGGTTAATTACTACCTGTCCCTGTATCTGTATTTCTAAAATGCAGGAACTGTGACTCAGTGCCACAACAATTTTTAGCACTCTTCAGAATTCCATCTTGAAGCTATCAGCTGTTGCTGTTAGAGACTTGTTTTGGGCAGGACTGTCAATTGTCTGGAAATTTCTGAAGCTGAGGCTCATCCCACAATGCTTCTCCACAAGCTCTATGCCAGGCCCAGCATAGTCCAACCACTATGGTTCAGATAGTACTTTCCCATCTTGTTTAGTTCGTGGTTCTCTTTCTTTAACTCATTCTTTATTGTTTTACCTCAAGTATTTCTGTGTTAATATTCATTCTGAAACTATACATTCTGGAAGAAGTTTTGTTTTCAACATGTAATAACATTTTGTGGTACACATTAATAATGTTTAAACTGTTTTTGGCATAAGAAAATGTAAAAGGATTTTGTATCTTGGATCTTATCTTATAGCTTTTGCATCCCATCAGATTATTAAGTATATTGTACAGTTCATATAAAAATGGATAAATAAGATAAAAATCCCATAGCTTGAAGTAGGTACTTTGCAAAAAAAAAAAAAAAAAGCTTAGAAGGCAGAATCTGCTTCACTTTCCTTTATGGTTGGTCAACTAGAAAAATATGTACAGTATGGTCAAGGTTTTTCTATTTTTTAATGGGGATCTGTGGATGATATATATTATATAGTGGGTTTGTGAAAAATATAAAGAAGAATCAAAGCCAAATCAGGGCAAAAGGTAGGCCTCATGCATACAACCATATTACTGCTTTGTGCATTCTCTGCATTAACACATTGCATCTAGGGGATATATCCTCATAATATACTGTGTTTCCACAAAAACAAGACATCCTAAAATAAGACACCTTAGCTAGCCTACCGTCTAGCCAAAAATAAGGCATCCCCCATCCTAAACTAAGGCACCACCTGAAAGTAAGGCACCCTTCGAAAGTAAGGCTTCTAACCACTCACCTAATCCGCTCAGGGATCTTGACACCGGCGCCGCAGGCACACTGGTCCATAACCCCCACATCCACACGTTCCGACGTCCTGCTGCCCCGCTGTCTGTCCCAATGTCCCGTCTCATGCTCCTGGTCTCTTTGTCCTGCTGCACTTCAACAGGACATTGGTGAGTATGCCGGGAGAAAAGCCAAGGGGGGAGGCCAGGGGGGAGAGCCAATGGGGAAGACCCAAGGGGGAGACATAGACATAAGACATAGTGCCTCTTTGAAAGGAAAAATTTATGTAAGGCACTGTCTTATTTTCGGGGAAACACGGTAACAGGCATCATATGGCAGTAAGCAGAGTGCCTATGGTTCTGTAGTTCAGACTTTGAGGCAGTATATGTGCCCTCATTTAGGCTCCATACATATAGAACTGCTTGTGTCATAAGGCCGCAGAATGAACTTTTGCCTTTGTGGACTTCACAAGATCATATAGTCCAGAACTCTGTATGCCCCCTGTTCTAGGCGTGTATAGCACATTTGTGATTAGAAGATAGAAATTAAAAGATTCTTTTGTCAGGCTGACCTTCCACCCTGTGCTACAGAGATTTAAAGGTTAACAACTATAGTTTGCTGGCAGATATATATATATATATATATATATATATATATTACAGAGTTTTTTTGTTTACATTCCTCAGGGTTTTGGCCAAAAGTAAAGGTCTAGAAAAGTATGAGAACTGAACACAGGGAATGTGTATATAATGTGTTATATTACTTTATATCCATTATACAGGTCACGCCTGTCAAAGAGAAAGAAACAATCACTTCAAGACTGTATCAGTGAGTCAAGGCCAAATATATTGTTTTCTTCTGCTGCCAAGAGTGAAAGGAAAAATTATCCTAAATATATGTTTCTATCTGCAATTCATCAGTCCTATAAAATATGTCTGCACTTTTATTTTTGAGATTGTCCATTCCATTCATTTTCCTGACATTAGATCTTTGTCCAAGTGAGCTCTTATGGTTTTGGGCACAGCAGTATAAATAAGTGTGAAGTGGGCACTGTACATAGAAAGAGGGATCACACCGCTGTTGTGCAGACGGCTCTACACTGTCTATATTCAGATATGGACTAAGAGGGTGAAATGCTGGATGGCCTAAACATCTCTTACCAGTTGTTCTGGAGATAAAGTATATAACAGAATAAAAAGAAATACAGCATGGTATCTTCTACTTATATAAAATATAGGTTTTTATTCAAAGTGAATCCCATGAACATTTATATCTCTTAAAAGTAACAACAATGGTGCAAGATCAAGTGCCTGCATTCACATGGTTCGATTATCATTTAAATTCGAAAGATATAGCAATTTTTCACATGATAATCGTCCCGTGTAATAGGGCCCTTAAACACCCTTACTCATGGCTTAAGTACAAAATATGAAAGCAAGTAAAATAATGGCAGCAAGTGGGAATGGCCAAACCAGGTGCACCTCAATGTCACATTGTTGCAGCACCCACCACATATGAACCTGATTAATATCAAACACATTCTTATAAAATCACATGCACATCCATGAACCAACATGAGAAGAAAAATATTCACATGCAATCTAAATGGTGGAACCATCCAAGTATATACTATTGAAAAAAGCTGAAACTGTGAGTGAGTCACTGGATTAGAATCCAGTAATAAATCAGGAGTTCCCTAGGTAGATTCAATCCATGTAAGACACGAGTCCAGCTAGAACATCCACTATGCTTTGTGATGTCTAAGCATGCAATGTGCATTGTCTCCTCTAGGGGGTGTGCATATTTTTTCAGGTGCAAAGGTCTGAAATGATGGTAGACAGCCTTGGTGCATTTCCACAAAAGTATAAGACCCCACTGGTCAGGCAAATATAATCTAATGGCCTAAACAACACCATATAAAATATTGCAGCATGCAACACTGTTCTTCTGGTCAAAATGATGGACAAAACAAGGGAATCCAGAAGGTACTATTATAAATCAATGAAGTCCATCGGGCAATGTTGTACACCATCATGTGACAGGTCTATTACGGCTTAAATTCTCTGCTCATATGACAAAACTGAGAAACATGATTCCCAACAAAGATGTGACAGTACAATAAATGTTTTCAACTTAGCATGACTTACATTTGTTATTGTGTTTCTGCCTGTTTTGGGTGCTTTTTATTGCAAAGAAGCATTAATGCCTGAATTTAGAGCCTGAATTTTCACCATGCATATCATTGGTAAAAGTGCATAGAAAACTGGACATTGCTTACTGCTTGCCATCATTTAGCCACATTTATGAAATACAACTTTTTAAAATTGACATAAAAAAATATTAAAGAAATAATATCTACTCCCAAGCCCACCAGGATAAAGCCACAGTTTTTAGATTGACAGATAGAAGCCGGTACTTGTAACCTGGCCCAGCCCAAGTGTGTTTGACATCACCGGTGGTGCATTCTCTGATCTGTTCTTCTCTCTGTAGCTTGAAGCTATGATCATCTGCACTTATGTGCTTTGCCCAGCACAGGTTGTCATTAGAGCCAGTCAGGTTAAGCAGACAGAAGATAAGCAGAGCACACATGCAGACTGAGTTCTCTTAGTTGCCTCTAGTGATGACCTGTGCTAGGCAAAGCTTAAAGCCACTGGGAGAAGAGTAGGACAGAAAGCATGTGACATTAGTGGCATCCAAAGTGCTTGTGCTGTACATGTCTGTGGGTGTATAATGGTGGGCCTGGAAGCAGTACTTTAGAGTAAAGGAGCTAGACTTTGTATATTGTTTCTAAAGCTTATATTTCAATCCTGAAGCACTGGATGGCAATAAGAATTACATCTATGGTTTCAGGATAAGAAACCCTGTTGTACACTTTAGGTTTGCATTAGTGCCTAGCGGTGGGACTATTACACAACCTTAAAGTGTCCCTGTCGTTATAACTTTCAGGCTGCGTTCACACTATGTATATTTCAGTCAGTATATTTTAGTCAGTATTGCAACCAAAACCAGGAGTGGATTAAAAACACAGAAAGGCTCTGTTCACACAATGTTGAAATTGAGTTGATGGCCGCCATATAACAGTAAATAACTGCCATTATTTCAATATAACAGCCGTTGTTCTAAAATAACAGCAAATATTTGCCATTAAATGGCGGCCATCCACTCAATTTCAACATTGTGTGAACAGATCCTTTCTGTGTTTTTAATCCACTCCTGGTTTTGGCAATACTGACTGAAATATCTGACTGAAATATACATATACTGACTGAAATATATGTAGTGTGAACGCAGCCTCAAAATGTAAATTAACAGTAGATGTGATATAAAGCAAGTTTGCAATATACATTCATTATTTTTTTTAATTATCATGGAAAAAATGGCACTTCTTGTGTTCTCTTTTTTCCCCAAAGAGTCTAAATACAAGAAAACTTGTGTTTCCCAGGTCATCTCCAAAATCCCAGAGAGAAGGCTGTACTGGCCGGAATTCCTGTGTTTAGTCTCTTTTCTTTAACCAGCACAAGACTAAAAATCTGCCTTGAGGAGACTGGACCTGAATACAAGTAAGTACAGCTTTTTTTTTACAGCATAACAAAAATAAATAATGAATGTATATTGCAAAAATGCTTTATATCACATCTACTGTTGATTTAGGTTTTGAAAGCTATAATGACAGGGACATTGAGTAAAAGTCTACATCAATACAGTACACCGCAGTTTGCGAATTCTGTGGGAATCCTCTAAAGCAGTGCTTCTCAATTCCAGTCCTCAGGCCTCACCAACAGGTCATGTTTTGAGGATTTCCTTAGTATTTCACAGGTGATATAATTATACTTAGTGCATCAGGTATGAGCACAGGTGTCCTTTGTATGGGAAATCACTCAAAACATGACCTGTTGGTGAGGCCTGAGGTCTGGAATTGAGAAGCACTGCTCTAAAGCAAAGTTTGAGCTAATTAGCATAGCAACAACCTAGCTAACAAACTGAGCTTCATATACAACTACCAGCAGCACTTAAAGGGGTTTTTCCATCTGGGGAAGTTATGTCCTATCTAGAGTATACACAGGATAGGGCAAACTTTTTGTGTAATGTTTTAGTGACATAGCAGTGAATGGGGTTTTGTATTCATACAGTCTGATAAATATGTGTATTTCTATTCATCTTGAGATTTTCATGAAAAAACAAACAAACACATGACTTGAATACAACGTACATTGCCACGCCTTATCTGCAGCTTAGAATGTAGCCTGAACAATGCTAGATGTATGCAGAAAAGAATACATTGTACAGTCTGGTGTTACATCTCCCTCAGCAGATAGTAGCAATATATAGACTATCACGGTCAGCGCAGGATTCATTGTTACAGTCCTGTGACCTCAACTGCAGTTCCCCCCATGCCTGCTGTATTTGTGTCACTGAGCGCAAGTCAGGCCCATTAGCGCCACCTCTGGTTGAGCTGTAACAGATAATAGGACTTTGCTACAAGTACTGTATACTGGTTAAGGTATTTTTGGAATGAGTTGTATGCTCCGTTAATCTAAATAGCAATAAAGTCTGTAGCACACTTGTTTTGTAAATGCAATAAATTTTATTTAAATGCATAAAATGAGTAATATGTGCTTGCCTTTCTCATAAACATAGGTCCAGGTATATAGTTTGTTAATTTTAAAGAGGATGCACCATCAGGTACATCCTCCTTAATCTGACCAAGGGATAGATCGGCGCCATCACGGGGAAGCCGGTGCCGCAGTCAGTTTTTTGAACCGCGGCCCGGTTACCGTGTACGTCGCCGTTCTATCCACGGGTCCCAGGCCGAAGCTGAAGCACAGGAGGCGGGCTGGCCCGCCCCCAGTGGGAGGGTATTCCCTCCCCTCTATGACGCAGCTTTATAAGAATCAATGGAACCGCGTCATACAGGGGCGGGGGATTCCACCCATGGTACATCCTCTTTAAGCATCATGATGCAGCTTTATAAGAATCAATGGAGCCGCGTCATACAGGGGCGGGGGATTCCACCCATGGTACATCCTCTTTAAGCATGAATATAAGCATATAAATGTAGTAGGGACTGTTAGAAGTCTTGGCCTAGCCTAGGCCTTTTTCAACATTACTGTGAATAAAGGAAAAACAGTAATCAATATGTAACTATATATAAAGGGAAAAGAAATATGGATTACTGGTACAGTAAACAAAGTACAGTTGGATATTCATACAGCTGGATATGCAGTAATCGATCTGGGCGATACAGTTATACATGCTCTAGTAATATAAGAACAGTGTAGTAATGAACCAACACTGGCAGATGGACTGTAGGGTCAAGGTCCGAGAAGGGAATCAGCAAATTGGGTGAGGCAGGGAGAGACATAGAGAGATAATATAACCAATGCTGCACTTTGGGGCTTCTGAATTTCCGTACTGGGGATAGATTAGACAGAGTGGGCATGTGGAAACAGGACGCTGGCTATATGGCCATGAGTTACACGTCTGTGACGTCACTTCCTGTGATGCAATATGTGTATGCCCTGTGTGGAACTGCCGGACAGCCACATATGCAGTCGGGCGGTGATGTGTTTCACTGTGGAATGGATCTTGTCCTGTGTATGCAGCATATTGGAAAAGGGGGGTAAGTATTAAATTGATATGGACTATCTCTACAATCTAACAAGCAAATCATTATCATACCCGACGATAAAGGCAGCGCCACGGTGGTAATTGACAAAACTGTTTACATCAAGGAGGTAGTCCACCAGTTATCTGACACCTCCACCTACATCCAACTTGCCAGGGACCCCACACCTATCATATGTCAACTCATTACCAAAGTACTGGACAGAGCTGAATCCTCCAACTTGCCTGCCTTGACAGGCCCTTTTCATGTCACAATACTCGCACCTTGAGTTAGACTTTGGCACAAAAGGGGCCACCCTGTTGTTCCCCCTTTATATTCCAATACTCGCAACCAAGTGGGACTTAAGGGGCTACCTATCAGGGTGGTGTGGGGCTCTCCCCATCATGGAGGCACCCCATGGCAACAGGCTAGGCATATATGGCTATTTCTGTGTTTTGAGACTTACAACCGAGGCTCCACGGACTGCTTTTTTGCATATTAAAATTTTTGGGGGCATCAGTGGAGACTATTGATTGAGTACTTCATTAGAATTTTTTCACTGATCTCCTTGAGCTCAGTGATTTCTGTGTTTTGTTTAAACACTCTAAGACACAGATTTTTCTCCCCAATCTACATCCCACCCCTCCGGTGTTTTGTATCTTACCTAACATCCACAAATCACTGACAAACCCACCAGGCCATCTCCTAGTACCATTAACTGCTCCCTCATTTATTCTTGACATGGGACATTTTCTACACAATCCCAAAACCATTGCTTCAGTTCCTCCATCTAACCTTCTGGTCACACTAGATGTCAGTAGTCTCTATACCTCTATGAAAGATGACAAAGGTATACATACAGCTGAGACCTTATTACACTCTACAACAATGTCCCCTGAGTCCATCCAATTTTGCTTACAACTCCTACACATCTTTTCTCTTCAGTGACAACTTTACCCTACAACAGTCTGTTAGAACACAGTTCACCGTATGGAAACAGGTACATGGCTTTTTTTTTAACAAGAACATATACAAGAAAATATCTCCTTTTCCAAACAAACACAATTTGCCGGTACTCCTTTATTGACGATATGTTCTGAATCTGGAAGGCCATTAAAAACTCTCTACATACTTTTTTCCCCCAGACCTCAATAGCATTAGAGCAGAATTACAGTTTACCCTACAATATGAACCCAAACAGATTTGCTTCCTCGACGCGCTGATCTGTAAAGACACCGAAGGCATTCTACACACTGACATCTACACAAAACCCAACGACAGAAACAGTTTGCTCAAGTTTGGCAGTGGTCACCCTAGATCCACAAAAATGTCTCTACCAACATCACAATTTAAGAAACTAATTTGCATCATCTCAGATACAGAATTGTTACTAAATCAACTTGAACAGATGGCTAATAAGTTTAGACAAAGGAATTACCCTGAGAAACTCCTACAGGATGAAGTACACTCTAACCTTACTATTCAGACCCTTTGTCCCAAAAGAAACAACAGAAACCGTGAATTGTTTGTACACATATACCATTTCATGGTCCCAAAAATGTAAACTGTATTTTTTAAATACTGGCCCCTGTTACACAGGCCCGACATCAAAGAGCTCTCAGAACCTCCCAACCAATTCTCTAATAAGAGCAGATATAGGAACCCTGACCAGAATCCTTAAACAGACCTACTGTACATTGGTTCCAAACAGAAAGGCACATTTCCTTGCCTCAACTGTGTGCACTGTTGGTAAGACTTGGTTTCCCATACTACACTATTTAGGAACCATAGTGTGACTCAACTTAAATTCCAAGATTAAGGGGACAGTACTGAATTCTTCAGTGTCTGGGTAAGAGCTAGTGAGTATATTCCAGTGTTGTTGGACAGCATGATGAATCAAAGGAGAAAAGGGATGACATTTGTTGACGAATGCCACTTGTGGGGGTTTCAGATAGGTGCTAGTGGAAATGGGATTGGGTTGGCTGGTTTGGAGGTCCTGTTGTGGATATCCTGTTTGTTTAAACCTATTGGCCATTTCCTTTAATCTGGTTTGTTTCATGGTGTTGTCAATGACAATTCTGGAAACAACTGTATGCAAAATTGAGATTTTGGTAGGGAATCCTAGACTTGTCCTGCATGGCAATTTGAATAGTTGAGGAGATACAAAATAGTTTCTTTTATGTGGACAATAATGTGGATTTTTTGGAAGCACCTGAGTACAGTGAATGCCCTGGGTATGTAGTATAGATATGTAGAGGCTATTGATGTCCATGATGAACAGTATGCTATTAAGAGGAATGTGATTGCTATTGTTGAGGCATGTTAGGAAATCAGAGGTGTTCAACAAAAAGGGTTTAAAGGTGGAGGCGAAAGGCCTTAGAATTGTCGTATGTACCTGATGTTTGCTGTGCTGTTCTCACGTTTGATGGAATAAAACATGAAGCTATTTTTTCATTATATTGGAGTACTGTTGGAAATTCCTTTCTATCAAGTTCAAACCTGGCTAGGGTTAATCCACAGGCACCCACGGACTGTGTAATGGTGTGCTGCTACAATTACATTAACTTTTCTAGGAATTTAGCTAGAGGGGAGAAAACAGAATCAGTGGAGGCCACTACTGGGCGTCCTGGTGGTCTCTGGAAATTTTTGTGGATTTTTTTAGGCAATATGTTAAAGACGGGATAATAGGATGAAGGTTTGTAAGGAATTGTTGCAATTGGGCATCAATAACATTTTGGTATTTGTATTCATTTAGTAGGTGTGGTATTTCTATGCTTTGTTTCATTTGTGGCATCTCGATTGATTAGTAGCTGTGTGTAATTCAATAGAAATTGTGTCTCTTTTATATAGTATCTGCTATCCATGACCACAATAGCCCTGCCTTTAACTGCTGTTTGATGATCAGTTCCTTGTCCTTAGATAATTTCTGTAGTGCTCTCTGTTCTATAGTGCTTAAATTGTGTTAGAGGTGATACCCACCTTTCTTAGTACGTGCGGTTAATGTTACTTTGGACTAAGTTAATATACGTTCTACTGAGTGGTGGTGTCTTAGTGGCATAAAATACTGCGATTACGCAGGCCTGTACTCTTTAGGGTAAAAATCCCGGGGGGGGGGGGGGGGGTGTTAGTCTCATTGGTATCCAAATATGATTTGTGAAAGTGTGCCCTGAGTCTTAGAGTTCTTGTTCCAGTAAAAAAAAAAATTAAATATCAGTGTTGGACAGAACGAGAGTCCCTTTGTAGCAGGTTATTGTTGACAGATTTGTTGCCTCCTGTGTCTCTGGTGGAACCTCCTCAACCTCCCTGGGTGCCTCTGTTTCTGTTACTGCCTGAAAACTGTTGTCATCCTTGCTCACCGCCAAAGCTTGAAAAATGTTGGTCTTCTGATAAGTAGTATGAGCGTTAGGAACGGTCTATGTGAGGTGGGTTTGTGCCGCTTGTAAACCTGATTACAAAGATATTCCTCAGTATCTCTGGTGAACTTTCCTCTCTTCTTGGACTGTAGTTTTTATTTAAGTCTTCAAAAAGTTTATCTGTCTTGGTTTTCAATAAGGTCCAATCATCTGCTGAAAGGCTTTATCGTAGCTGTTCTTCAGTGGCTCATAGTTTGGTTGTTGATTCTTGTATCTCCTTATCTAAAAATTCTAAGGAGAGAAAGATTGAGCATTTATTCAGAATACCTTCAAATTTAGTGCAATATTCTTGGTTATTTTGGAAGAAGGTCGGCCTGAGATGAACTCTAAGGCCCCTGGATATTCTTTGTACCTGATGATATTCTGCTAGCGTAACTTTGTTTAGTTCTAAGGATGTACTCTGTTTATATTCCCGTACATAATAGTGTTCACATAGTTCACCAGCCGGTACATGTAGAAATTGGCTTGAACTTGTTACTGTTGCCCAAATTTTAGCAGATTCATCATTATTATACAATGGTATTTGGAAAGACATTGAAGTCTATTTTGTGTGCAATGTGGAATAAAAGGCTATGTTCACACCACGTAACAGTTTTTTCCGGCACCGCGTGGGATCCCGGCCGGAGCGCATACGATGTGTGTACGCTCCGGCCGGGATCCCATTGCACATAAGGCTATGTTCAACTCCTCAAAACTACGGCCGTAGTTCTGCGGCGAGAACTACGGCCGTAGTTTTACGTAGTGTGAAGATAGCCTAAGTCTGTATGATCTAATAAGATGGTGGATCACACTCAAGAAACGTTAGTGGAAAGTAATATTCTTATCATATATAGTATCCACTCCATGTGCTCAACAAAGGAATTCTCAATGGTCCTTGTTAAACTGAAAGTGCGCTTAGTGCATATTTATTTCACTGTTCGGTTCTTATTACAGATCATAAATTAGTTGCCCGATATTTCGGTGGTAGTTACACCTTAGCAAGGAGTCTTTGGTAGAAAAAATATAAAATCACAATCCAACATAAGAAAAAGACACCTGCTGTACACAAAATGACATATTATAATGCAAGGCACAGTAGGCACAGACAAGAAGCTAAAAGTAAAGGGAGTGGATGGTTACTAAGCTATATAGCAGTAGTCATCATCACTCAGGCTTGTGCGCAGTAGTCATAATAGTCTCATAGCGTAGCATGGCTCTCAGTAGTCAGAGAATGTAAAGTCACAATAGCCATCATCATTATCGAATGTAAAGCCACAGTAGTCATCATCATTATCGATTAGCTAGGTATAGACAAGGTATAGGTAATATATTGATCAGTGGTGGCTGGGGTACTGGGGAGGAATGATAGGAAAATAGGCTAAAAGAGATAGACCTAGCACGAACACCACAATTCATATGGCCACATGAAGTTACACCTGCCAACAGCTAATTTCCTCCCTCTGCGTCCTCTTTTATCCTTTCATGCCTAGATGTTCTCTTTACTTACTACTCCTCACTATCTATTTCAGCATATCCTACTCTGTGACCTCCACCGATAGATACAGGTATCTTTTCTCCCCGGTACCCCAGCCTCCATTGATCAGTATACTGCCTAGCTATACCTAGCTAATCGATAATGATGATGACTAGTGTGACTTTACATTCTCTGACTACTGTGAGCCATATTGACCCCTCCCCTCTCCCCCTTCCTCTGGCTGAGCTGTGCAGCTCTTCTCCTCCTGTCCCTGCTCTCAGGACTGTGCTCGGCTCCAGCTCCGCTCTGTCTCAGCCATGGCATCGGGCAACAGGGGATGGGACAAGGAAGACGATCTGCCATTCTACCTAGCCCGTCCAGGCACGGCAGACCAGGTTCCCCGGGTGAAGTACGGGGGCATGTTCTGCAATGTGGAGGGTGCATATGAGAGTAAGACTATAGACTTTGACTCCCTTAGTGTGGGACAGAGAGGGGGTAGAAAGAGCAACTCTGCCCGCCAAGGGGCAAACACCCCAACTCCGGAGAAGACGAGCAGCAACAAAGAAGTGGAGAACCATGGGGTGGAGATTAAAACTTCTTCAGGGAAGGAGCTGCTGCAGAACCTCACCGAGGACAAGGTAAGGAGAGGCTGAGAGCCACGCACTGTCTATGAGATGAAGTGCCCAGAATGATCCCTCAGATGCATGCCAGCTCAGTCTATAGGACAATACACTTCACTGCTGTGAATGGGCATTATTTATATGCCCCCCTATTCTGTAAGGGTGGGGAACAAACTTTTTCACTTTGAATCATTTAGCCTGTAAGCTGAACTTTTCTTGTACTGACTGTCTGGATATTGTGTCTGCTTCCTACATTCTTGCAGCCTTAAAGGGGATTTTCACTTAAAATTTAATCTATATGTCTGTTGGATGTATCTAAACCCCTTCCGCCAATTATAAGGAATGCAAAGTACAAGGAGATGCCCCATTTACCAGGTGCAGGGGTCACTTTGATCCCATCATCCAATAGTCCCAGCTCTTATATTATACTTATATTACATTTCCATCTGACGGAGCCCATATACAACAAACGACATTCTGATGGAACAATTCAGACTAAGATGATCAATGCTTAATAAAAGATCAGATATTACAACTTGAAATTGTCTTAAAATGACATTGTTGGTGTCGCCTGCCCTGCCGATGTATGAATGAATGGTTGTCTTTTAACGTATGGTAAACAGTAATTCGAGTTTCCTCCCCTTCCTGACCCCTGTCTAATAAAAGCAAGAGAAGCTGATGAAAGCCAAAGGTGCATGCTACCATCATCCTTCCATTCTGGTGATTTTAGCCTGGACTCCACCAATGAGAATTTCTGACACAAATGAAAATATAGATTCAGATAGAGCTGGTAATCCTAAACACATTTGTAATATTTTTTTTATTGGCTTCTGTCCTTTGTTTGCAGAAATAATTACAATTGTTCTGGTAAAACTACTGTGTGATAAAGCTGTGTCCTCATTGGTCACTGAATGCAGGCATGTTTTGCCACATGTAGTAGTTGCAAGGTGGGAGGTACTCTGAGAGCTCCATGAGAAGTCTATTAGCCTGCACACATTTATCTGGTCTTGTAGTCTGCATCACTCTATGTCTGTCTTTAAACAGTTATAAGAGGGCGGTCCAGACTACACAGCAAGACTTATGTGCCATAATAAATTGGAATTCTTACTTTATGGTTCTCTTCACCTCTTTTTTTTATGCTGGTGATATATTGTATACCATTTTTTTTTACATACTACATACCTCTGACGCATATTATATATAGACATATTGGGGGAGATTTATCAAACTGGTGTAAAATAGAATTGTCTAAGTTGCCCATAGCAACCAATCAGATTCCATCTTTCATTTTCCAAAGGGCCTGTGATGAATGAAAAGTGGAATCTGATTGGTTGCTAGGGGCAACTAAGACAATTCTATTTTACACCAGTTTGATAAATCTTCCCCATTGTACATTGGCATACATACCTCCATTAAAAAAATATGTATACATTACTGCATAGTATAATTTTGTCTGTACAGGAAAGCTTAGTAATTTACCAAAGCTTCTGATATATCACACTGTATAGGCATATGTTGGCATATGTCACCCACTGATGTTTTATTATACCACACTACACAGAGCAAAACTTTGTAGTCTAAGCTTTTATATGCATATGATGCATATTGGCCCAATATATGATAAATGGACACTCTTTTGACATATGGTGGGTGTATGGGGCCTATAAACACAATAAGCTAGGGGATTTCTAGGCATATGCCAGAAGTGTGAAATGAGCAAGAGACAGAAACAAAACACACAAATAAATATCACCAATTCTATAGGCTAAAAGTTACCAGAAGCCAGAATAGGCCAATAGAAGACTTAGAATTAAAAAGGAAACAATCACTTCCTAAAACAAAGGGACAGAAGTGGTCAGCTGAACATTGTTTCTGATAGGTCATCCTAATAGGGGTGAGAGATCTTTCTTGGTTCAACAGACTCTATAGACCTTCAATGATGCTACAGACTTCCCATGAGCCTGTTCACTGTTTGCTCTTCTCTTAGCAGATCTGATCAGAAACAAAGGGGCACAGTACTTAGCTGAGCATTTCCAGACCCAAACTGACCAAGACTTCTAACATGTCGCTATGACTTGTCACGAGTTTTAGAAAATTTTAGTTGCCCTTTTAGGCTGTACACACATAAGTTCATTTTAATGCAAAGTATCAGTATCTAACTGAAATAAATATTAGAATCTTTGTAGAGGAGATCAGATCCTTATGTAGAGCACCTGATGGACCCCATCTGCTGGCATATGGAGACACATAGCCTGTGTGCACTGCTGTACTAGCCCTATGCACACAACACTTTGCAAAAAAGCTCACAGAAGGCTTGTGGTTTTCTAATTACTAGAGATGAGCGAACTGAAGTTACTGAACTAAGATTCCTTACAAATTTTGCAAAAAGTTTGGTTCGCAACAGAACCAAACTTTTTGAAAAGTTCATACAAACCCAGGCCAAGATGGTGGCCACACACTGTACATTACATTAAAAACCCAGGTGCAAGGGGTTATCCATAAACCATTGCAGCTGGGAAATCAGCTACAACCCCCCCTCCCCAAAATGTCACTTTCTCCTTCACTATATATATTGGAGAAAGTCATCTCCAGTGAACTGAACACATACACTGTCACTTTGTCTGTCAGTACACACTGTCCACTGCTCTCCTGGGTGAAGTTAACCCTGTTAAGAACCTGTCAGGTTACATCAGGTGGCCTGTCCCAAAACCGTTCCTGGCAGCAGAATAAGTGTCTTTGTCAATGACACTTATTTTTCTGGCAGACACGGTTTTACAGCAGGCTTCCTGACATAACCTGGCAGGTGCTTCACAGGCTTAGTTTCAACCAGGATTTTTCTAAACAGCGGTAATTCATTGATTGTATGCCAGTAATTAATTGATTGTATGCCAGTAATTCACCAATGTCCACAGTTCTCTTGGGTGAATTTAACCCTGTGAGTCACCTGCCAGGTTATGTCAGGTATCATAAAACCATATCTAGCAGTGTTATTGTCAATAACACTTATTCTGGTGCCAGACACAGTATTAGAACAGACTAGCTGACAAAACCTGGCCCAAAATGTCACTTTCTCCTTCACTATATATATTGGAGAAAGTCATCTCCAGTGAACTGAACACATACACTGTCACTTTGTCTGTCAGTACACACTGTCCACTGCTCTCCTGGGTGAAGTTAACCCTGTTAAGAACCTGTCAGGTTACATCAGGTGGCCTGTCCCAAAACCGTTCCTGGCAGCAGAATAAGTGTCTTTGTCAATGACACTTATTTTTCTGGCAGACACGGTTTTACAGCAGGCTTCCTGACATAACCTGGCAGGTGCTTCACAGGCTTAGTTTCAACCAGGATTTTTCTAAACAGCGGTAATTCATTGATTGTATGCCAGTAATTAATTGATTGTATGCCAGTAATTCACCAATGTCCACAGTTCTCTTGGGTGAATTTAACCCTGTGAGTCACCTGCCAGGTTATGTCAGGTAGCATAAAACCATATCTAGCAGTGTTATTGTCAATAACACTTATTCTGGTGCCAGACACAGTATTAGAACAGACTAGCTGACAAAACCTGGCCCAAAATGTCACTTTCTCCTTCACTATATATATTGGAGAAAGTCATCTCCAGTGAACTGAACACATACACTGTCACTTTGTCTGTCAGTACACACTGTCCACTGCTCTCCTGGGTGAAGTTAACCCTGTTAAGAACCTGTCAGGTTACATCAGGTGGCCTGTCCCAAAACCGTTCCTGGCAGCAGAATAAGTGTCTTTGTCAATGACACTTATTTTTCTGGCAGACACGGTTTTACAGCAGGCTTCCTGACATAACCTGGCAGGTGCTTCACAGGCTTAGTTTCAACCAGGATTTTTCTAAACAGCGGTAATTCATTGATTGTATGCCAGTAATTAATTGATTGTATGCCAGTAATTCACCAATGTCCACAGTTCTCTTGGGTGAATTTAACCCTGTGAGTCACCTGCCAGGTTATGTCAGGTAGCATAAAACCATATCTAGCAGTGTTATTGTCAATAACACTTATTCTGGTACCAGACACAGTATTAGAACAGACTAGCTGACAAAACCTGGCAGGTGACTCACAGGAATAACTTAATGCAGGAGAGCTCTGGACAGTGGTGGATCCCTGACACGCAGTGAGCCATTGTACGCCAGTGTTCCACCATACTTACTGGGTTCAAGATTAGGCATTAGCTCTGGGAGGGAGTTGCTTTTTACAGAGCTCCTGCCAACAAACATGTAGAAAGTCCCTCAGAAAGCCATAACCTTTACATTTATCAAATTCCTGTACAGTTCAGGACACTGTTCACCTGGGACCAGATGCTCCAGATGTATTATGACATCCCACTCCTGCTTATTTCTCTCCTGGTAAGGAATCTTGGTGGGGGCTCAGGCAAGGGTGGGAGCTCAGGCGAGCATGGCAAACTCAGAAAGACTGCGGCATGCACAGACATACCACTCTGGTTCTGAGAAGCATCATAAGTGTGCGTGCTTCATGCTGCCTCCAAATATGTGGTGGATTGTCTGGAATTGGGTCCTTAATCCAGTTGGACTTAATAGCCATCCTATAGCTGGGCAGTGATGATGAGGGTGCCACATGCCATGTGTCCAACTCCTCCTCATGTTCTGCCAAAAGCATTGGTGTACAGCCTGACTCAGGGTAGCCATCTCACTCAGGAGTACCTGCACCATGCCGCACACCGCTCACCATACTCTTCTACTTTCACTTTTATATAGAGGTGGAAACACAGGCCCAGAGAGGCAGCTCCCCATTGGTTTACACCACGCTATTCTGCCATGGGTTTTGATGTTTTTTTCACAGCAGTCTTGCCGCAAAAGCGCAAGCAGAAACGTTCAAAAAGCCACTTCTTCCATTAAGATCAATGCGACATTAAAAAGCAAGTTTTTGCCCCGAAAAAAGGCGTCAAGAGAACCCCTATAACTCCGCTATAGCTGCCCTTGTTTCACTGTTTTAGTGCAGTTCATTTAAGGTTTATTTCGGAACCTGCCAAACTAAACTTTTGAAAAGTGTGCTTATTATTACTATTCACTTGACCTCTATGTGAAGCTTCATCAAGTACCATATAGACATTATCTAGAAAGAAATGTAAGCAGGCTGCTGTCTTATTCTCATGCATGAGACATAATAAACCCAATGGAATAGCCTGATCTTCCATTCATCTTCAATTTTAGAGTTACCCTTATTGGTCAGTGCTAATAGCTGCTCATATCTGTTACCTATATACAATAAAGTCTAGCAGCTAATGGAGAAACAGGTTGCCCATATGACTCATGGGATAACAGTATATTAGATAACATCATCCACTGATGTTGGCTATTCAGGCTGTTTGTTAACACAAATGTTTCCAGACAATTCTCCATCCATTTTTATTAGCCTGTACTCAGTATGACAGATGGTTTGTTACTGGCCTGGTGAGCTCATAAACAGGCAATAGCAGTAATAGCCGATAATAGCTGCTCCCATAACTCAGTCTTCTCCAACCTATGGCTTTCTTGCTGTTACAAAACTGCAACTCCCAGCATGCCCTGACAGACCACTGATCTAACCTCCCTGATACTAAAAGAATTATTTGGGAAAGCTTTAATGGTATTGATAGTATTCCATACACAATCTATGGGTCTGGAGTATAATGCTTTATGAAGGTGTGTTCTATTCATGGAAATATAACTTAGTGGAGCAAATTTTTTAAAAATGCTGATATTTTTAAATAGACCTGCAGACACCATAAAGATCTGACCACCCTCTATCAGCCACAATAGAAAGCCAATATATAAGAGCAGCTCTAGTTCTGGGGGACTTGAGCTATCCTTGTATTACACAGATGTCCATTCAACCCTTGAAGCTCAGTGAATCCTTATCAAATATGCATGTACTGAGCAAACTGAAATTTAGCCATACAGTACATGCTAACCAAATGAATTTTTTATTCTGTGGATTGGAAAAAGGAATTTAGGGTCATGGAGTGCTATACCACAAACCTAAATTATAGAGGCAAGTCCAGTAGTTTGAAACATGCAATTCATATACAGGAAAACACAAGTGCATGAAAACACTACAAAGAAATACATGTGACAAAGCAAAAGGAGGTACACTGAGGAATTGTGGCTAAAAGTGATCATTGTAATTACCGACTATTGAATGTCATTGCTTGATGGTATAATATTGTATGTAAAAAGCAGTATTCTTCAGTGTAATAAATAATCTGGATAGTCTTGAGTTTAAATAGTTACTGTCATGTCATAAAGATATTTGAATAGTTTTTATCAGTGGGGGTCTCGGTGCTGAGACACGCACAGATCTCAAAGAGAAATAGGGAGAAGTTCTTAGGGTAGCTTCACACATACCGGATCCGCAGCGGATTTTATTTGCAGCGAAATTCACTGTGGATCCTGGTATAGTGAAGTTCTATGGGGTCCCATACCCTCAGCGGAATTTTCATTTCGCTGCAGATATGGGACCTGGCCCCTTTAACCCCCGGCAGTCGGCAGCCCCGGCCCGAAGCACACATTACCTGCTCGGCGCCGCAGCTGTGGGAAGCTCCCGGCTCCCCTCTCTCCTCATCAGCCAATCAGTGCACAGCAACACGGATTGGCTGATGGGGAGCGACAGGAGCCGGGAGCTTCACACAGCCGCGGCGCCCAGCAGATAATGTATGCCTGGTCCAGGCTCTTGCTTGCTTCTGGGCCTCCCGGCATCTCCCGGTGGTAAGCCAATCAGTGCGCTCCGGCGAGGCAGCGATCACCCGGACAGCCCCTCTGCAGCTTCCCTGGCCCTCCCCGGACTCGCTCGCTGCTGCATGTAATAGCGGCGGCAGTGAGCGAGGAACGAGGAGCAAATTAACGCTAACAGCGCTCATTTTCTCCTCACTGTCGGCCTGTGGAATAGGGCCTTAAATCAAAAATCAACGACACACAAACGATTTTTTGATCCTAGCCTGCAATTACCCAGAATGATTATTGTTTAAATGTGAACGATATAGCGATTTTTCGCACAATAATCGTCCTGTGTAATAGTGCTCTAAGTCGAGTGCAGAAACAGTGTTCTTTCCTTGCTGCAGAAGATGGGCTCTAGGATTTTCTAAACAACCTATGTTTTGCAGAGAGTGGGGAGAAGTGGCACAGAATTAAATGCTTCTCCCAGTTTGTTGTAGTGATTGGTGGGGGTTTCAAACATGTCTGTATCAGTAAGGGCTCATAAAGTGCAGATTCTGTACTTACTATCCCCCACCACTGCCATTCTGATGCCTGGTCTTCACTGCTAACCCCTTTCAACACAAGGCAGTGGCCACCTTGCCAATTGCTGCCTGAGATAGATCACTACCACCCCCAGTGATTGGCTGAAAAAGCACTTCCTTGTGTCAAAACATCACCAGTAAGTGGTGAGCAGTGGTGACCAGGCACCTTCGGGAAAAGGGTGGTCTGGTGTGTTGGACACCCCCTTTAAATATTGACTCTGTTAGATCAAGCCAAACAGGCTGTTGTCTGGACATTTCTGACACAGACCTGCTATTGGAATTCTTTGGTGTTCACTTCATTACCTCTTAGCACTCCCACCTAATATTTTTAAAGCTAATGTGAAAAGGCCAATTCTATGCAGAGATTCGTAATGTTTGACATGTACAATAACAGGTATAATTACCCTGCCCATGTCTAAGAGGATAGAGGGGACAGGTCTGACAGGCATGTGCCACAGCCAACACTGGACTAACTATATGAATGTTTTAACAGGTGATCAAAAGAACACTAGAGGCATTATAACCATTATCTAACTGCAACATCTATACACAAGATCAGTTTTTAAATTATTCAACACATGCATGTCTATAGAGCTGAGAGGAGTGTTGAAGCTCATTTTGGGTTATCAAAGGAGAGGACTCATTGTCAGCACATTCCTATATATTTATGTAACTGAGCTTATATTTACAGTGAATGTACCAATGTACCCACCTGCCCCCAGTGTGCCCATCTCTCCTCATAAGAGAAACAGATCGCTGATCTCAGGGTTTGGCTGGTCTCCCTGAGATCAGCGATCTATTTCTCTTGTGGCTCTACTAGGCATTGCTCCCACCTAGCCAGAATCCTGCTCCACACTGATGAGGGGCAACACCCCGAAACAGCTGTATGTGGATGGTTACCTTGCCTTGGTTCTTCCCTTGTCATTACATTTATTTATAGGGCCACTTAATATGGTGGTTTTGGTGGTTTCCTTACAGGAGCCACCGCTTGGCTGGGTTCTTCCCGGAGGGATATCTGGCTGGTCCTGTGTTTCGAGACTCTTTGATGAGGCTCCACTGGCTCTTCTTTTGCATTTTCATCTCTCCTCATGACACGGCTCCATTGATTCTAACAGAGCAGCGTCACAGAGGGGAGGGGATTTCCGAGGAATATATATGAAATAAACTATGGTATCAGACTGTTTTTATAAACTTATTCTTTCCACTTCATACAAAATCCTATGATAATCTGATGATATGAAGGATTCTAACTGTGGCCATATAATTCTGAAGTGTAACACTGAACAGCGTAACCCAATCTACTGGTTGTGAATACAGGAGCAGACTGTTATAACAGAACATGTGTTAAAGCACCTGAACCGTGATCTCAACTGATGGAAGTTGTTGCAGTAGGTGCCAGTGTGCTTTCCATGCTGCCAGTTTCAGCTTTTCAACAAGTCAGATTTATTCTATTCTTCATTTCCAAAGTACAATAAAGCGCTGCTCGGTTGGAGCTTTGTGATGAGACTCCAAGTGGCATTTGGCCAGTCTTACAGTAAAATTAGAAGTTGTGGCAAGTATTTCCTTATTAGGGGCGTTGGGGTTTTCTTTTCTGTTATATAAGACTGCAGGATAGCACCAGTAAGTGTTTAATTCTGTTTTCTTCAATTTGCCACATTCTGTGTATTGTTTCCATAACTACTATGTATGTCATCCGCTTACTGTTAACATAGGATAGGTTAGAAGGAAGTTACGCCTTTTGACCATTTTAAAGCAATATCTCAATTTCTCTTATATATTTATAGCGTAGTCATGTTTCCATATACTGTACCTTGGTCACGCTCACTAAAACTAATTATTTCAGAGTTCCTAAAATTTACTCTAGTACACATTCCCTTTCCTAGTTCGGGTAAGACCACTACTATGTAACAAGAATTTGTCAGAAATAATATTACTAGTGGTAGTAATTTATTTCAGCTTTTATTTTTTGCATCACATTCCCAGTGTCTCAGAAGTTTACATACATGTGGTAAGTATTTGGTAGCATTGCCTTTATGTAGTCTTAAGCGGGGTAAATGTTTTGTCCAGCCTTCTACAGGTTTCCCACAATACATAGCTGGAGTTTTGGCCCATTACTCCTGACTTCCCTGCTTTTTCTTCCTTGCTGAGCAGTCTTTCAATATTGGATGTATTTTATGAAAACTATATATATACTTTTGTGCCTGTTTCATTCAGCATTTTACCAATTTTTTTCTGTTGTTTTTCGGACCGATTAAGATTTTACACACCAAGGTATGTTTATCTCTATGCCATAGAATGTGTCATCTTTACTGAATGGTATCATGGCTCTGTAGACCAATGGTGTTTAAAATTGCATATTATCATTTATCAGGTAAATGTGAGATCATTAGGGGTTTAGAAATTGCCCACAGACTGGTGACTGCATACAAATTTTTTCTTGTGTCTTTGCTGAATTCTTTTGACTTTACCATCATGTGAAGCAAAGAAGCTAGTAGGCCTTAAAAGTATGGGGCCATTTAGGGGGCAGACCCATGCTTAAAGGAAAACTATCATCAGGGTTGTGCATACAAACCTGCTGATATCTCCTAGTAGCCACCTACCTCCTTTTTTCAACACTGTTCTTCTAATCTCGAAAAGTCGAGGCATTTCTAAGAATTTCCTCCTGATAAGTATATGTAAATTAGCTCCTTTGGTGCACTGGGGGTGTTTCGCTGCCCCTCGCTGTCTCCAATGCTCACACCTACTTATGCAGATTCAAGATTGCAAAGGATAGCAAATCTTCCTTTTTGAGTTGTGAATTCGTAGGAACAGCAGCCCTTCTACACACAGGTGCTGTTACTGCACATACACGAGGAAGACATTCCTGATTATGTATTTATAAGTAGGTTTGAGCATCGAGACGGACAGGCGGAATGGTGCCAAAGAACGCCCCCAGTGTACCAGTGGAGCTAATTTAAATATTTCTGTAAATTTCTCAAAAACAACAGGACATATTGACATAAGATAAACCTTGGTGAGAGGAGGAGGAAGGCAGCTATTGGGAGATATCAGCAGGTTAGTACGTACAATATGCAGTTTCTCTTTAATACGAGAACCAAGTTAGCAGATTGGCACTTGAATAATGAGTCTTTTAAATGGCTCTTATATCATTGTCAGCATTACATTCACTGTTTACAAGTGAAGATGTGTAGGCGACAAGCAATTGTTTTTAGGGCTGCATAAGCCCAGCAGTCAGCCAATGAACAAGTATAGGCAAGAAGCTGCCAACCAGTGGTAGGTGGATGAAGGACAAAGAGCATGCATATATAATGAAGAGAACTAGTGCTTTCTATATTTATGAGGATATAAGGAAAATGGCTGCAGAGAATAATGTTGATAATATATAGTACTGTTTGGCATTTCTTATAGCAATTTAGGCTGGGTTCACACAGAATTCTTTAGTGCATTTCACTGTTTTTGCACGTTTAATTTTAGTGTGCAAACTAAACACTCATATGCCGCCATACCCTCAATTACCAAAAAAAGTTACCAGAAAGATCATGTTAATAATGTGCCTGACAATAAGGCCTGATTCAAACATCTGTAGCGCTCTCCGTAGCCGCGGAACACGGATCAAGGTGCCAGTAGTCAGGGCTAATGGACAGAAAACATCCAGTACAGAAGGAGGCTCTTTTGCCCATTAAAATCTATTACAGTTTCTTATAGTCACTTGAACTATTGATTTCTGCAAAGTTGTTTGAAATGACAGTTACAATTTAACAGCAAACATTAAATAAATAACTGTTGTTATATATATGTAAAATATTATGCTGATTCCTGTATGAAGAGCATGGCCAATATTTACAGTCACAAGACAATCCTGCTCTGACCACTGTCTTTGCCTAAAGGTCCTATTACGAGGCACGATCATAAAGTGATCTTCTTGGTCTTTGCAGCTCTGCCTTCTTTTTCAGTCTCTACACTGACAGGCCACCAGCTGCTCAGCCAATCACTGGCCGCGGCCTGATTCGTCCGATTATAACATTTCTTTCTAATGATATCACACAGTGCTACTAATATCGTATTGTTCCTATTGGAGCCTTTGGCGGAAGTTGTGATTATAGAATTCTCCATAAGTTTGGTGCGTTTCTTGATCTTCTTTTATTAATGTATGGTTTTTATTATAGGAAACAACATTTATTACAAATCAGTATCTTACGCTCTGTCATTATTTTATCATTTATATCAGGGGTGGGGAACCTCTGGCCCGCGGGCCGCATCCGGCCCCTGAGACCTCCTGATGCAGCCTGTGGCTCTCCTGTGACTTGCGCCGCTCTAGTGGGGTAGGAGCCGGCATACACAGCATCTTCCTGTGTCTGAGATGGCTGCCAGACACAGGAGAATGCTGTGAGTGCCGTCCCGTTCCCCACCAGAGCAGCGCATGTCTTCCTTCTCCTGCAGGCTGCGCGATGACGTAATTTCATCGCACGGCGCCTGCAGGAGTAGATGGTCACAGGCTAGAGGGGAGAGAAGAGGACCTGGGCAGCATGGGAGCCGAGGAAAGGTGAGTTGGAAGTTTATTTTTTTTATTTGAGACAGACACTGGGGGTTAACTAGAGCTACCAGAGGCATGACTGGGTGGGTGTGTGTGTGTGTGTGTGTGGGGGGGGTAACTAGAGCCACCAGGGGAATGACTGGGGGGTTAAGTAGAGCCACCAGGGGCATGACTGGGGGTTAACTAGAGCTACCAGGGGCATAACTGGGGGTTAACTAGAGCCACCAGGGGCATGACTGGGGGGGTTAACTAGAGCCACCAGGGGCATGACTGGGGGGTTAACTAGAGCCACCAGGGGCATGACTGGGGGGGGGGGGTTAATTAGAGCCACCAGGGGCAAGACCTGGGGGGGTGACTAACTAGAGCCACCAGGGGCATGGCTGTGTGTGTGTGTGTGGGGGTTAACTAGAGCCACCAGGGGCATGAATGGGGGGTTAACTAGAGCTACCAGGGGTATAACTGGGGGTTAACTAGAGCTACCAGGGGCATCAATAAGGGGTTAACTAGAGCTACCAGGGGCATCACTGGCGGTTAACATCAGCCACCAGGAGCATCACTGGGGGTTACCATCAGCTACCAGGGGCATCACTGGGGGTTACCTTCAGCTACCAGGGGCATTACTGGGGGTTAACATCAGCCACCAGGGGCATCACTGGGGGTTTATTAGGACTACCGGGGGCATCACTGGGGGTAAACCCTTGCTACCGGGCATCACTAAGGATTCACATCAGGTACTAGAGGCATCACAGTGGGTTAACTACAATAGCAGGGGCATTAGGGGAACAATACTTCGCCTTGCCCCGGGTGCTGCTAACCCACGATACAAACTGCGGCGCACAGTATGGGGCCCTCAAATGATTTTATTAATGCCCGACTGGGAAAAGGTTCCCCACCCCTGATTTATATATACATAGATTCCAAAATATATCACAATATTTGCTCTTTACCACACATCTTGTTGCTACAACTTGTTTCTTTATATGGGATTAAAACAGATTTGTTACAATACCTGGGGTCATGTTTTCCCTTGAGCTTCTACCACAACAGATTCTCTCTTTGTTGTTTTTGCTTTTATCTATTATCAGGATCTATACATTCATCTGGATAAGTAAATTATCCTTTTAGTGGATTCTGAAAATGTGCAGAACATGACAATAACTCCCAGATCTTTCAGGAGGGAAAACTTTCCACTGTGGAAAATAATTAATAGTCACAAATGATGGTCTTAACATTCATAATTCAATAAAAAGAAAGCAAAATTAATTTCCCCTTTTGTTATTCTATGTGGGGTGTGTTTACTTTACAATGGTAATTGAAATCAGTTTTGACTAGAGTGTATGTTTTGTAGCAAAATCCTATAACAAAACTCAGTTTTAATTTTTTTACAAATAAAAAAGCACTTCTTTACTTTCTTTAAATATATAATTTTGGTTTCCTGACAAATTCCTATACCCTGAATAATGGACTATACTAATAAGAGGAACTCTGGCAGGAAGCCCCCTGCCCAGGTCCCTCTCTGGCCCTTTTCCATACCACCATCACACAGCCTACTGTGGGTACTGATAGACTTTATCTGCCCTTTAGTACTGGTCCATGAGATGGCAGACCTCTAGGATAGTGTGAGTTCTGTTTCACCTGTTCCCTGCAGTGTTTCCTCCTCATATACAATAGAGAGGCTTATCATGGAAAACAAGGCCTTTTGCCAATTTTCTTCTTCATAATTTTAATACTTCTCTCATGTTGCCTGTATACGTTGATGTCACCACTATCTTAAAAAGTATTAGGCAGTTTATTTTTTTATCAGGATATCCAGATTAATTTCCTGGCTTGTAGGGTTATATTGGACATGGACATCCTTCACGATTTTTCCTGAAGGGTGTACATTCTGGAAAATAGGCCCATAAAATATAGAGCAGGTTCTATTTTAATTTGGAGCATCCTCGTCTATGGGAGCATCTGGAATTTTGCACATCCAGAAACTGTCCGGACTTCCGAATGTGCTGCAAGCCATCAGCAAGTACCTTTGGGTGCTGTGCTTGGCCCTTTAACTGTATGCGCTTCTAATCATGTTTGACAGGGCAAGAAGCCATTGGCTTCACAAGAAAGCAGCCTATTGTAGACAGAGGTATAATGCTACCTCTGGCCAATGTGATAAGAAATCCAGATGGATTTTCCTGAAATGTGAAGGGGGTCTTACTCAGTCACCCCTTTTCCTAGTCTATACTCTCTGCTCAGCTTACAGATGAGGTATTCTGTGGAGGCCATGGAGGACATAGCTGTAGAAGGTACAATTGTTGCCTACATTATACTTCTGCATATAAAGTCTGGTTTTGCTTGATCATTTTACGAGAATATTTTTATGCCGAGTGTCCTGGCCCAATCACAGGCTTGCTGACCCGAAATCTCAGATCATAGTCTCATAATATGCCCCTGTATTAAGCTCATGTGAAACTCGCCAAAGAGAGTAAAAAGGAAGTAGAACAGAAACATATTTGCAAGCAGAATTTTTGAAACTTTCACATTTAGTGAATAATTTAGCAAGAGAAAACTAAAAGCCTTGTTGCTAGGTTCTGCCATTTGGAATAAAGGACTAATAAATTGGAACCAAAAAAAAGATAAAACAATATCAGCCACTATTTGGCAACCTTGTGGTCTGTATGGAATTTCCTACTTTTCTTATACAGCTTTCTTTCTCATATGTTTTACATTTCATCTGTTATCAAATCCATGAATCCATCATTCAAACTGTCTATAATAAAGCAAATTTCCAGGTCTGGATTTACATTGATGTATTACAAACATATATAACAAGGAATTGCTCTGAAATTTGTACACAAGTTCACACTATTCAAATGCAAATCACCCTCACTGACATGTAAATGGATATTTGCATATCCATTGGTTATTTGACAGTCCCGGACCAGACAGAGTCCCCTTGGGGTAGAAAACAGTTGAAAATAAATGTTCGGCCAGTGGATAGTCTTAAATTATTTCTATTCTTTCTGCATTGGAAGCCGTTAATCTGAATCATGAGCTTTTTCTCGGCAGAAGAGTATGGAAAGTAGAGCTTTGTCTGGCCAACTTCTCATGACCTGCAGTCATTCACTAGCCTTTCTTCATCCTTGACTTCTTACTGATGTATTAGGCAATAGTTGTGATATTTATCAAAAAATCTAAAAAACACATTTCAATGGCAAAAAGATTGTTCCCGTTTCATGCATGTTTTCTCAGAGTAATTGTCTGATTATCATTAGAAGGGATGGGCCGGAGGACGAAACAGTGCTCCTAACAGTGCTCTGGAGCGAAGATTACTCTGACTAACAGTGGGGGATCGGTGCTGAGCACGAAGGTAAGACACATACCTTTCTTCTCAGCATCCCCGGTGCTATAAGGGACTATCAACAAGTTAGATTTGTCTAGATAGAAAATCACCACCCTACCCCTTTGTTCTCAGAGTGATAAGCCACAGAGAACACAAGGCTAAATACTGTCGAATAATCCTGTCTACAAGAAGGACAGGAGAGTTAACTAGAAACAAAATATTAGACAGCACTCCATAATTCAGACACAGCTGAAGTGGTGAAAGAAAGCACATAGAACTCTAACCTGAGTAGGTTGTGCTGGTGTAAGGGTCCTATTACTCTGAGCGATTTTTAACGATTAACGACTAACGATAAACGATCCCAAAGAGATTGTTTATCGTTAGCCTGAAATCGTTCACCATATTACACAGAACGATAATCGCTAGTTACAATCGTTACTATGATCGTTGTTGCGATCGTTACTATGATCGTTTATTCCTTCTGATCCCAGAAAAACAATGAACAATGTGCAATTACACTGAACGATTAGTGAAAAAACGCGGAACTTGAGCGAATGAACATGGAATTACAGCAAACGATTAACGATAATTTTAGGTTCAGATCTATATCAACGATCAACGACATCTGAACGATTTTTTGATCGTTGCCTGCAATTACAAAGAACGATTATTGTTTAAATTCGAACGATTTAACGATTTTTTGCATGATAGTCGTCCCGTGTAATAGGGCCCTAAGGCACAACTCTCACTGATAGCATGTGAATGAACCGCAGCCACTCCCGACTCCCGATTAAAGACCGTCAGTATCAGTGTCGGACTGAGGTATGTGGGGCCCACCAGAGGAAATGACCCTGGGGGCCCACCAATGAAGAACCAGTGGAAAACGACATGTCAGTCAGTCTTAATTTAGGTTCTAAAGCTGGGTGTCCACCAGAGGATTCTCCGGTGCTCTGGTGGGCCAGTCCGACACTGGTCAGTATCCTCCTCCACTCCAAGGCGGGTAAAACAGGTGCAGGTCCAAGGGGTGATAGTGATATAAAATATCCTAAAATTTATTAAAAGAGTTCAGGTGGTGATTTTGTTTAGGAGAGTTAACTGACAGTCAAACAATTGTTCGGCCGTTAGTCATTGAAAGTGTATAACCACCTTAAAGGGGAAGTGCGGTGTTCAACATTTATTCACTAAATAACACACATTACAAAAGTATACAATTTTGTAATGTGTGTTATTTAAGTGAATGGCCCCCTTCCCGTGTTATCCCCACCCCAGAAGTGTGATGCCGTATACTCACCGAATCACTGCCGACCCCGGCCGCCATCTTGGGTCAAACACGTCATCTTCAGGAGGCCGAGGCTGGAGGAAATCCGGCATGAGGTAGGGCTGGAGCCGACCGGCCGGCCTCCTGGAGATGTTGTGTTTGACCCAAGATGGCGGCCAGGGTTGACAGTGATTCGGTTAGTGTACGTCATCACAGCTCCGGTGTGGGGGGAACACGGGGAAGGGGGCTAATCACTTTAATAACACATATTTCAAAGTTGTATAACCTTGTAATGTATGTTATTTAGTGAATAAATGTTGAACACCGCACTACCCCTTTAAACCATTAGGTGGCCAACGGTAGATGAAAAACCATGAACCACTTTTGAAGACACTTATACCCACTGATTTAACTATCTAAACTACTACAGTATCATAGAATCTGTGTAGTCTAAAAGAAGCAAAATGCAAGTGAAAATGATTTCTCGGATGTCTTGAATTTTAACAGTAAAGGTTAAGAGAATAGGGAAAAAATGGTCCTAAGCACAACTACACAGATGTTTTCATTCTTTAATTTGGAACATTTGTGAAACAGTTGCTTCCTCACCTATCACCGATATGATGCTTGTGCTTATTTTTACTTTTTTTTTTTACAGGCAGCACTAAGTCTTTTGGCTATGCTCTCACACAGTATTTTTTCTCAGTATTTTGCAACCAGAACCAGGAGTGGATTGAAAACACATAAAGGCTATGTTCACACACTGTTAAAATTGAGTGGATGGCCGTCATTTTATGGGAGTTGTTTTAAAATAAAGGCAATAATTTGCCATTAATTGGTGGCTATCCACTCAATTTCAACAGTGTGTGAACATAGCTTTTCTGTGTTTTTAATCCATTCCTGGTTTTGGTTGCAAAATACTGACTAAAATACTGTATGTGAACGTAGCCTTTCAGTGCACAGTAAGAGACTACAAATGCCAGCAACCCCTTCTATCCTGTTCAAGAGAATACTGACCAGAATATTACATGGTGCGGGCATATTACTATGTTAATAACTACACCGCTTCCTTGTTTGTCCTCCTGTTCTGTAAAGCAATACAGCAGCTTTCCCACAAATCTTTCATGTGTAACAAGGTCTGGATGTGTTATCAGCCTGTGATGTGACAAACAAATTCTCGCAGTGACTTGTGTCTATTACATTCAGTGACCTTGGTGGATTATGTTCCAGGGTCACTGTCATCTTGTATCATCACCAGTCTGTATTGTTGGTGATTCCCAATGACGTAAGTAGTTGATGGCAATAGCAGCTATTCAGCTGCAGCCTGCACAGTGTGACTCAGAAGGTTCAATAAATCCATTACTCTTCTATGAAGCCAGCGTATTACCTCTCCATCCCATTTGTGCCAAAATGTCAGCAATCACAAGACTTTAAGAGGCTGGCAATCTTAGTTCAAACCCCATGCAGACACAAGCTAACATGAACACAAGGTGGAGGCAGCCCTATGTCCCTATGTTACAGCATAGGAATGGATGGAGACCAGTGCTACAAGTACGTTAGCAAACAGTCTATTATTGCAATTTAATATCATTGATGAACACCTTTTTCACTAAATAACTCTTTTATCTAAAGAAAAAAATTTAGCAAGAACCCTTTTTTTTTACATATCTACAATTTAGGTGCCGATCACAATGATGCTGCCATGGTCATCAATCAGCAGTTAGCAGCACACCTACTGAGATGGGTACATCAACTGATGGAAACACCAGTCTCCTACAATGGGGAAAAATTGCACCGCTCCAAAACTTTTATGTAAATGATTATGTCCAGTTTTTTAGATCCTTATGTAGTTGTCGGTTACCTAGACAAAATGGGTAAATATATGTACATATCCACTATAGGGTGCGTTCACACGTAACGGATCCGCAGCAGATTTCTCAATGTGAATTCGCTGCGGATCCCCACCCTATACACTATATGGGCAGACAAACTCGCAGCGGGATGCATATCCCCGATCTGGCTTGCTTTGGGGCTCCCAGCATCTTCACGTCCCGCTCAGCCAATCAGTGTGCTGAGGCAGCAAAGCCAGGAGCCCCAAAGCAAGACGGAGCGTGGAGAAGGTGAAGTATACGCTCCCGCAGCGGGGGGGGGGGGGGGGGTAACAGGGCGGGCTGCGGACATGCTCACAGCGGTAATGTTCATCCAGCTGCAATTTTGTCTGCCCATAAGTGTACAGGGCAGGGATCCGCAGCGGACCTCACTGTGAATTTGCAGCGAGAAATCTGCTGCAGATCCATTATGTGTGAACGCACCCTAAATGGGCACAACTCAAGCATGCCCGAGTCTGATTGTTAGGCATTTGATTACCGGTTGCTGAAAAACCGGTGATGGTGCTGTGTAGTATTGCTACTTCTATTGTAGTATAAAGTTGCTTAACAGGGGTCTCCATGAAGTGGCAAGTAGGCTTATACAGTTTGATCAAAGCTTGGACTAAGTTGCTCATGTTAATTTTATAGATTTTACTGAGCAGCAATAGATAAAGATATAAAATATGGATACAGATATGGATAGAGTGTGCAGTACATTTCTTTTTTTATATTTCTTTTTTTTTATTGGGACATATCTGTTAGAGAAGTGTTAAAATGGTCTTTGTCACTGGCAGTAGACTGTAAATGAATGGTGGGAAACCCTACAAAACTTCTGACCAAAAAGTTGGCTTAAAATTTTTTTTTTGAACTTACACAGGGAAAAAAACTATAACAAAAATATTTTCACTTCATCCCTGTTTTAGATCCACCTTGTTAGGCCATGTTCACAGGCCATGTTGCAACCTGCAACAAAGGCCTTGGTTTCATGTTAAAATACAGTATGTGAACAAGGACAAGGACTTACTGTACAAGTGCTGATGCAGAATACTGATCAAAATGCTGCAGTGTCATAAACACAGATGAAATAGGGATATTTTGTGAGTGATTTCTATGTCCATTAAAAATCCACCACCCGTAAAAGAGTTTTATTAAGAACATAAAATATTTCTACTGCATATTAAAAAAAGACTTTGGGATTGACTTGTGGAGCTGTCTAAAACCACATTCTAGAAATATAGTAGACTAAAATAATGTGTGTAAGGAGTATGATTCATACATTATGTAGATGGAAGAGAATGGTCAGCTGGCATCTCAGTCAGTCAGATGGTGAATCACGCCCTTCTAGACACTACTGTGGTTTGGAATTAGTAATATTTCGTTCTTTGTAGGATAGATATACAGATCCCTAACTGGTATTACTAACTGTTTGCAAGTCATGTATAGAAAACCAAATGGCACAGCTGGTGTATTCCAAACAGAAAGAGATTGAAGACAATGGATGTTATGAAGTCCTCTAAAGATCTCCGCGCACCTTAAAGATAAGTCGGCAAACCCAGTCAGTTTTAGTGTGTGATGGAGGGCCTTTAGACCCTCCTCTGACAGATCATGTTGGAGGACAGAATGGTCTGGCATGATGGATTTTAACTACCTGACCCTATTGTTTTAAACTGCCACCAGAAATGTCTGACATACCCCTCCTCCCTCTAATACTCACAGAATGGGGACCAACAATATAAAATATCAAAATGCCATATAGCAAGTACAGATTATTATGACAGTGGCAAAAGAACCAGCTATATAGGGGCAGTCTGTAAGGGCCCATTCACACAGAGTAAAGGCCCTATCCCACAGAACTTTTTTGAACGATTATCGTTCATAAAATCGTTCAAACGACCGATCGTTAATAATATTCGTTCTGTGGAATAGCTGTAAACGAGCGAACGACAACAGCGAAATCGCCGTTGAGTCGTTCACTATTTTTTTTTTTTTTAACATGTCGAAAAAAAATCGTTGGTCTTTCAACAATAATTCGCTAATCTTTTCGTTGAATAAAAAATCTTTCAGTCGTTCTTGAAATGTCTACCTACATTTCCCCACGTTTTAAACGACCATGTAACGATCGCAAAAAAATCGTTACACTACAGATATCGTTCATGTTCCCACATGTATTATGTGTTATCGTTCGCTTAAAAAATCGTTAAGTGCTCGTTAATGAGCGGTCGTTGGAGCAAGTCTATGAACGATAATCGTTCCGTGAAATAGGGCTATAAAAGAGGCGGAATTGACATCCCTTTTACTCTGTGTGGCTTTAGGGCCGTAAAGTCACAGTGTAGGGGGTAAATCAAAAAAGTGGATAGCAGGGACAGAGTTGCTCACAACCTCCTGCCATAAAGACCTCCTAAAGCAAATGCATATTTTTTTCAACAACAGTGGATGTGCGATAAGGACATCATGGCCATGTAAGATGTTTAAAGGGGTACTACAGCACTTAAAAACTTATAAACTTCGGCCCATATATACAACATAAACATTTTATTCTTAGCTCACTGCACAGTCCCATCTCAGTCATTGATTGACTGAGCAGGCTGTCACTGCTAGCCTTGGAAGTGGTGGCGTCAGCGGTCAGCGAGGGATCTGAAGACACCGCAGTAGGAGCCTGGTGAGGTAAGAATAATAATGTTTATTGTGTTGTATATTGTAGCATTATATAAAATGTTTTAGGATTATATAAAATGTTTAAAATGCTGGAGTACACCTTTAATGTTACTCACCTTGCCCAGTTCCAGTGGTGCATCCCAACTGTGTCTAGTTCCTAGTCAGCCCAATGCCTCTTTAGCTCTCCTAGGACCTCTGCTGGATGCTGCTGCTGCTGTCCTTCCTCTTCTTTCTTCAGCCTTAAAAGGGTTGTCCAGAGAGAATCTCCTTCTTATAAATCAACTGATATCAGAAAGTTTTATAGATTTGCAATTTACTTCTATTAAAAAATCTCAAGTCTTTAACTCCTTGCATACCAATTAAAGTGCTGCTCTGCTATATATTCCTCTATTACTGATCTTGGTCAAGTTTAGCTCAGTTTTTTTCCCTTACAGATTCAGTCTCATCTTCTGTCAGTTTCTGACTGCTATTCCATGTGTGACTAGCTATTGGTGCCTAGCCTGTATAACCAAGAATCCAACAGGAATGGTCATAACCCCTCACAGAGGGTTAAGGGTGAAAAACATGAAGATTCCTTAGGCTTTGCACCCCAATCTAGCCAGTGACTTACTGATTGTAGCCTAAAGGATCCACTTCTCCAGGGAGAAATACTGCATGCAAGGTAATATTTGTGAATTTGCTAACCGAATCTCCCAGTAAGAAAATTGCCAAAAATCCTTGTCATATACATTTAGCTGGAAAACAAAACAACCTTACTTTATTCTGATTTCTGAGAGTTTCTAAGCTATGTAAGTGTTGTTTTACTACAAATTATAGGTCTTTTAAATCACTACTATGCTACTATCACTACTGATGAATGCTTTGCCATAGCATAGGATTCATCACTATTATCAGCGATCTGTACATAGAGTCTGCCTGAGAGCTGCGATCGATGTGCATCAAAGCATTTAAGGGGGTTACTGACAGGCAGCTGCGGGAACACAGCTGCCTGTAATTAGCTTTGCAGCTTGCCACACTGATGTGTGCTGGACCGCCCGCATTGGAGCAGTCCCGTACACATTTAAAGCCCTTTCAGTCCCGGAACGTATATATGCTTTCCTACTGTACAGGGCATGTGCAGTAGGAACGTACAGTATATATATACAGATTGTGGTCGTGAAGTGGTAAAATAGGATAGTAGAATTATAGGAGTTGGGACATCAGTTATCTATCATAAAGAATGTTACTGATTGATTACATTAGACCAATACTATTTTTTCGTTTAATAACATGTATAGGCTATTATATATGTTATACTTACTTTTAATTTATTTCTCTTCCCAAATATAAAAGATATATATATCTAAGAAGAGGGACCACTGTAAAATTTTTATATGTTCACATGTTACAGCATTGAAATATATCAATGATCTGGCTGAAAATTGTAGGGATATAAAATGGTATGGTGTCTGAAAGATACTAATTAGTGATGAGCTGGTACTAAAATGCTCGGGTGCTCGTTACTCTAAACGAATATCTCCCGATACTCGAGTGCTCGTTTTGAGTAACGAACCCCATTGAAGTCAATGGGAGACTCGAGCATTTTTGCAGGGGACTCAGGTTCGGTAGAGGGAAGGTCATGTGAAAACCTGTCAACCTCAGAAATGAATAAAAACACAACAGAAATGGACAGGATACAGCAGGGGCAGCATGTATGCATGCCTCTGAGGCTGCCTAATGGCACCATTATGCCTAATTCTGTGTAACAGCCTCGTTAAAACAGAGGTAGGCATATGGAACACCCAAAAAATCTGCCTAACACAGCATGGCAGTGAGGACAGAGTGAACAAGGTAGAAGCGGTAGCCAGTGAGCCTTACAAAATTGATACCAGAACGAGCATGGCAGTGAGCACACAGAGAACCATTAAGAAAAATTAATAAAAAATTAAATTAGTACAATATATCTATAGATGGTGTCTTACAACAACAACAACCAATGAAAAGTGAGATAAGTGCAGAACTTTAAACTTTTACAATGTGAACTATGAACTGAAAACAGTCACCCAACAATAGTGACATCCCATTCCCTAGTTGACTAATGTGACAATTCTAAGTGCTAACTGGTTTAAGTGCTAACAAACAAGCATGAACACAGCTAGATAGATTTCTCTCTCATACTGTGCAAACTTACAATATGTATATATCCCAACAAAATAAACTGAAGGGTAACCATCATTTCCAAATTTCTGACATGTCACCAAACTTGTTAGGGTCCAAGTGCTGACCCTAACCCTACTTGCTTAAAGGAAGGGGCAGAGGGCCCTCAGCAGAGTGCGGCATCTGTTCCTTCCTGATCATCACTTCCCGGATAGACAAACAGAAACAAAAAAGTGACGACCTGACAACCTCTGCCCTATTTTGACAACTCTTGGGGGTAAGAAGGCTGACATGTCAATATGAAAGTTATAGTCACGTCAATCGTACTATGAAGTGATAGTTACCCTCCCCTTTAAGGCACAAACAGCATTAACAAACTATTAACTGTGGTGGTGTGTATGCTAAATGTCATTTTTGTCAACTCCATTTCCTCACTCTCCTCCTCACTTACATCCATGACAACAACCTCACTGTCTGACAACCGGGTCTCATCGTCATCATCAGACACCTCTTACAACCCCGCTTGCAAGTCCCCACTCTCATCACCCACTGACTGCGTGAGCTGCATAGTTTGGGCATCATGACAGATCAACTGCTCCGGTTGCTCTGACTCAGGGAAAGGTCCAGAAAAGAGTTCCTGGGAGCATGGTGGTTGATCTGAATCCCCTCTTTCCCTGGAGGGGCCAGGCTGTGGGGAAGGAGGCTGAGATAATGGAGCAAGGGTTCCACTCCCTTGGGTAGCGTGGGTGGATAGCGTGGAAGACTGGGAGGTGGATAAGTTACTGGACACATTATCCGCTATCCACGTGATCACCTGTTCACGCTGCTGCGGTTTCAATATCGGTCTACCTTGAGACCCCGTAAGTTGGGCAAAGAAGCTAGGGAGTGGACGTCTGCGGTGTGCCACTGCTACCTCCCCAACAGGCTCTGCTGTGTCACCCTGCCCTGATCCACGGCCTCCGGCAATGGCATCACTTGGAAACCCACGCCCTCGTCCTCGACCCTTACCCCTGGGGTTCACCATTTTATGGACACTGCACAGTATGGAACTTAGATAGGCCTTGGGTATGAAATACAGAAATCAGGAAAAATACTCCTAAAGTTTTTTTTGGGGGGAGGGCTGTATGGTACAATCTGGTAGTGGCTGGACCTATACACACTCTGTTACACTCCATTACAATGAGCAGTGAAGTGCTATGCAGGTGTACTACAAATCCCAGCAATACAGTGTAGTACCCACGAGTTTTGGGGAGGCTTTACGGTACAATCTGGCTAGGCCAGCTGTAAGTCACCATCAAGGGTACACCTGATACCTCTTGACCAGGGGTGGTGATGCCCCGGCCACGGCTAGACAAAAAAAAATTTAAATAAAGCAACTGGCTGGTTGGCGGGGGCGCGATCGGCAACCAGTCCCGCTCCTCCGCAGACGTAGTGTGACATCAGAGCATGGCAGTGAGGATACAGAGAAGCATTAGAAGTGAGTGAGGAAGCAATTAAGCCTCCCAATAATTAGGCCAGACACTACATGGCGGAAAAAGACTTGGCTGTTGGCTGAGAATTGAAGGAAGAGAAGGAAGAGGAGGAGGAGAGGAGATAACAAGAATCTTCATGTTGAGCTGCTTTCCCCGAGTGGACAGTATAATTCAGGTGAAATCCAGGCTTTGTTCATTTTTATAAACGTCAGCCTGTCAGCGCTGTCAGTTGACAGGCGGGTACGCTTATCAGTGATGATGGCACCAGCTGCACTGAAGACACGCTCTGACAACACCCCCCTATTCCCAGGTTTTAAATAAAAATAAATAAATATGTTTGCTATCGCCGCGTGCGTAATCGCTCGAACTATTAATTAATCACATTCCTAATCTCGTACGGTAAACGGCGGAAGCGCCCAAAAAAATCCCAAAGTGCAAAATTGCGCATTTTTGGTCGCATCAAATCCAGAAAAAATGTAATAAAAAGCGATCAAAAAGTCGTATATGCGCAATCAAGGTACCGATAGAAAGAACACATCTTGGCACGAAAAATGACACCTGACACAGCCCCATAGACCAAAGGATAAAAGCGTTATAAGCATAGGAATGGAGTGATTTTAAGGAACGTATATTTGTTAACAATGGTTTGAATATTTTACAGGCGATCAGATACGAGAAAAGTTATACATGTTATATATCGTTTTAATCGTAACGACTTGAGGAAAATATATAACAAGTCAGTTTTACCCCAGGGCAAATGGCGTAAAAACACAATCCCCCCAAATAAAAGAAATGCGTTTTTTTTTTTCAATTTCACCACACTTTAAATTTTTTTCTGGTTTCGCAGTGTACTTTATGCAAAAATTCAGCCAGTCATTGCAAAGTACAATTAGTGACACAAAAAAAGGGCTCATGTGGGTTTCAAGGTGGAAAAATGCAAGTGCTATGGCCTTTTAAACACAAGGAGGAAAAAACGAAAACGCAAAAACGAAAAGTGGCCCCGTCCTTTAAGGGTTAAGGCCCAGCAACAAGGAGGCAAGGGCAGGCACACCAGTAGTACACATGGATGCCAGTTACGCCAGTTAAGGCCCAGCAACAAGGAGGCAAGGGAAGGCACACCAGTAGTCAATATGGATGCCAGTTGAGGCCCAGCAACAAGGAGGCAAGGGCAGGCACACCAGTAGTCAACATGGATGCCAGTTAAAGGCCCAGCAACAAGGAGGCAAGGGCAGGCACACCAGTAGTCAACATGGATGCCAGTTAAGGCCCAGCAACAAGAAGGCAAGGGCAGGCACACCAGTAGTCAACCTGGATGCCAGTTAAGGCCCCTCAACAAGGAGGCAAGGGCAGGCACACCAGTAGTCAACATGGATGACAGTTAAGGCCCAGCAACAAGGAGGCAAGGGCAGGCACACCAGTAGTCAACATGGATGCCAGTTAAGGCCCAGCAGTAGCCAACAAGTAGCCTTCTACCCCCAGCACCCTTTCGATTTTCAATTTGATTGTAGCATTTGGGGTAACATTCCCTGCATAATATAACTACTCACTTCTACCCCCACCACCCTTTCGATTTTCAATTTGACTGCAGCAGTTGGGGTAACATTCCCTGCATAATGTGACTCACCACCTCTCCCCCCACCGCTGTTTTGATTTTGAATTTGACTTTGATCATTGAGGATCTGGCAATTGTCTCATGCAAAGGGATCATCACTTGAGGGGTAGTGTACTACAAATCCCAGCAATACAGTGTAGTACCCACTAGTTTAGGGGGGCTGTACGGTACAATGTGGTAGTGGCTGGACCTAGATACACACTCTGTGATATCCACTTACAATGAGCAGTGAAGTTTTATGCAGGTGTACTACAAATCCCAGCAATACAGTGTAGTACCCACTAGTCTAGGGGGGGGGGGGGGCTGTACTGTACAATGTGGTAGTGGCTGGACCTAGATACACACTCTGTGATACCCCCTTACAATGAGCAGTGAGGTTTTATGCAGGTGTACTACAAATCCAAGCAATCCAATGTAGTACAGCAGCACCACCAGCCCCAAAATAAAAAAGGAGTACACTGAGCACTTCTTAGGGGTGTGTATGCAACACCTAATGTTCCCTTTCTGCCAGCAGCCGATCACCACAGTGTGCTGGTTAAATCGTGGTAGCAGCACTGCAAGTCCCAGCCAGCAGTCTGTAGTAATACTATTAAAAAACGATTTAAAGCCCTGAAAAGGCTGTTTGTTTATATTGCTAGTATATACCCTGCCTACTGGAACGCTAAATCCTACACTGAAACTCTCCCTAAGAAGCAGCAGCTCTGTCCCTGATCTCTCACAGCACACGTCTGAAGCGAGTACTGCAGGCTGCGCGTTTTATACGGCAGGGTCATCTGATCTGGCCAACCAATCGCTGCTATCGACATGTATGGGTCCCATGTGATCGCAGGATGTACCAAAGAGTCTCCTACATGTTTATTGGCTGAGAAACAGCGCCCAAACTTACAGGAAACGGATGATGAGATTTTCTCACGTATCGCGAGATGCTCGTCCGAGTAACGAGTACCATCGAGTACCCTAATACTCCAACGAGTACCAAGCTCGGACGAGCATGCTCGCTCATCACTAATACTGACGTTTCTTCTGGATGCTAGAAATAGAAGCATATATTACAATTACATTCTTTATTCTGGATGAAATAGTCCTTATCAGGAGGTCTTTTATCCTGCTGTACTCTCTGAAGTTATTTATAGCCTCACAAAAAGTGGGACTTCTACTACCCCTTTGTAAAGCTTTGCAAAGATCATTTCTTCAGTGTAAACATAAAAATACACATACCCTGTTGTCTACCATATCCGATAAATGAATAAAGTATAATAAACTAAAAGGAGAACTCTGTCTGGGACCCATTTTATCAAAATAACTAGGGAGGAGGTGTGAGAAAAAAAATAACATCCGCTTACCTCTCCGGCTCCAGTGCTGCCACCTGAATACTGCAGAGGCGGGATCCCCATGTATTTTGAAAAAATGGGTGCTGGCTGGAGTTTAAAGCAAAAACAGGTATCCCGTCATATACAACATTTAGCCGATTTCTAGAATGGCTATTAAAGGAGGTTTTCTTGGCAAAACAGATATAATGGCCTAACCACAGGTTAGTCACTGATCGGCAGGGTGCAGGGGGCAGTTTACAGGTACTGTTTACTAAATAAAGGCATTTCATGCACTGAATCGTAACCTATTTTTAAAACTTGTGATATAATTCTACTGCTATGGGCACCATATTTGATGGGAGATTGTCTGTAGTTTTTGACAAACTGTCCAAACAATAATAATCAAGCATGAAGTCACCCTCAAGTCCTTCCATGTTAACTGCTTATACATTTCCCCAGTGTATATTTGAGCATTAACGTTGTATATTTTTAATGTGTTTTTTTTTTAATTTTCAAAATTAAAAAGTATATTTTAATAAAAAAAATAAACCTTTAGTCAATGGTGGTCTTCGTAATGATTTTAAAAATGGCTTAACCGAAAACAAAATTTATGGGATACGTTAAATTATGTTTAAATTGTCAGTACAATATAGTTGGGCAGGGTCTTCAAAACCTTGTCCACGTGTAGCAGAGAAATCAATGCAGAAATGTGAGCATGACATGGATTTTTAATTTGGCGGTACACTGACAAGAAAAGGGTATCAATGTGTTGAACTTTTCGCTTTCAGGCTCCATATCTCACCATCCACTATAGCTTTCAATGTGAGACTACCATCATTCTATAGACAGTCATCTTGACTCTCTCATACATAAATTTGACTTGCAGCTATTTAGCATATGCTTAGTTATGTAGGATCTTGTCATGTAACTGCATTGTTACTGTTTGCTCCTGGTGGTGGCGGCACATCCTTTTGCTTCTTGTATACTACAACCTCCAACCTGTCTCACATTCCCTACTAGCTCAGTGTTATAAGGTTGATTCCCAAGCAGAAGGTCACTGGCTTAAATCAAAGAGCAGTCATGAAGAATCATCCAGCTCATCTATAGTGGTCCTTCAGCCAAGAAAATTGCATCATGTGCGTGCCATGACAGTTGGAATAATACAAAATATAGTACATCCATCCCTTCAAAAGCAACTAGGTGGACATGAGGCAAAAAATGGAGTTAACAGGTTGGCTCATCAACAGGTCTATTAGTTCTGGCACAACAAACACGGCAGTGGAGGCGGCACATATACTTTGTAATAGTGAGATTACAGATGTCCATGCAAGCACTGTATGTCATGCATTACACATGTCTGGAATGGTGGCCTGATCCTGGACCTGGAAACAGATGCAGATTGTCAGTGTATCTTTACTATGTTGCAAAAAAGCTGTGGATTTTAACAGATAGTTATAGTTTTTTTTGTTTTGTTTTTTTTTACATTTAAAGAAGCAGTTCACTTTTTTTTTTTTTTGCCCCCCCGGGTAGCCGCTGTCATGTATACTTACATAAGATGATCGGTGTCCCGTTCCCGTCGGTCAGTTCCGTCCCGCGGTGCCGTTCACATCGGGCGCGCGCTCACTTCCGCCGGCTGCTGCGAGTCCTCTTCTCTGCCCAGTGATTATACGCCGGAAGTCACTCGCTTCCATGCATTCTCTATGGAAGCGCGTGACTTCCGGCGTTCAAATGACAAGGGAGAGAAGAGGAGTCACAGCGCCGGCGGAAGTGAGCGCGCGCCCGATGTGAACGGCACCCCGGGACGGAACTGACCGACGGGAACGGGACACCGATCATCTTATGTAAGTATACATGACAGCGGCTACCCGGGGGGGCAAAAAAAAAAAAAAAGTGAACTGCTTCTTTAAGACCTTGATTCATGCCCGACTGTTCATAGCATAGTTTAAAGTGTATCTGTAGTTTCAAAAGAAAAAGTTAAAAAACGTGCATGGTCCTGTTATATGAACTCTTCAGAGTGGTTTCAAGGTCTTTTTATTGTTCTCCCAAGTGTTATTGAACCCCTGAGAGTCCTTTCCATAGTACACAGCCATTTCTCGCTCCCTCAATTTCAGGTGGTGAGAAGAAAGCCGAGCTGTTTGCTAGCAGTACTGACACCTGGACTTGCTTTCCCAAATATTTATACTGGGGACTGCTGTCTATAATTTTATGGATTGACAGACAAGAGGGAAGCCTTGTTTCACCTGTCATGCATAGTGTGGACCCCTGGAGCACATCATAGACCCTCTGAAGGAAGACAGTCTCAGCTTGCAGGCTCACAGTCCAGGCTGTCTCCTCTAAGCCATGTGTCACCTCCTGTGTTCCACCCTAGTCTCTGTAGAGACAGAGTTCCTCTAACAACAGACAGACATAGCAGCTTGACGTGAGACACCCAGTGGCCAAGACTTTAGAGCTATTTTTCACGGGTAAGAAGTCATTTTTGGTAAGTTAAGTGGACATGGATGAACTTTATTTTAAATCACAGTAACCATTACTTACCCTTATTTAAAGGGCAACTAACAACAGGTTAGAAGAATCAGGAGACTCTGAGGAAAGTGTTAGTTTTCTTACCCTTCTCAGCACAGTTTTCCTGTAATTCTTTGTTAATTTGTTGGTTTAGTGCACTGGGGGCGGTAATACAGCCCCTGGTGCACTGATTACCGCTTCAGGCCCAGTCTCTTCAGGGACAGGCTGCTCAGCCAATCACTGGTTGAGAAGGGACAGCGCCGCTGCCGGTAATTAGCTGAGCAGCCTGCCAATGAAGAGACTGGGCCTAAAGTGCCAGCGGTGATCAGGGAATACGGGCGAAAAGCTGCAGGACAACAGGGGAGAATAGGTAAGCATAAACTTTATTATTTTTACAATGTCAACCGCCGTCATATGTACGGCTGGCAGACAATGATTTAAAATGGCAACGATCAGCTGATCATTGTCTTTACTTCATATCTACTGGCGTACTGATTCGGTATCCAACACAAGAAAATGCACTGTGCTAATGAATTCTTCTCAGTGTGTCTAAATAGGAGCCTGAACTCCCGGATTCCAATTCAGTAAACAATATACACACGTTAAATCCAATGCTTCTTAATTTATTTTTCTTCAGCAAAACTTAGTTACATAGTTACAAAAACTTCACCACTGAGTGATAAATACAAAATAACTCTGATGAGAGGACCATAGTAAAAAATAGTACCAAAACGTCCACCGCCCAGCCGGGCTGATCCAGGTTCACATTAGGAAACTAAGACACTCACGGAACAGACGGAGAGCTCACGTCTGGGACGTTTCGAAGCAAGCGCTTCTTTCTCAAGCATTGGATTTAACGTGTGTATATTGTTTACTGTACTGATTCGGTAGATTATTGCCCGGTGTAATAGGGACCTTACCCATTGGCCATGAGCACTTTCTTTGTCAAGACCAAGACCAAGAAGTTCTGAGCAACATTATCTGTTGGAATGGTGGTGTCAGGAGATCATATTTTATTTGTACATGCGAATACAGCCTGGCCACATTTAAGCATTAAAAGAACTAGAAAGAATATTGTTAGACGTGAAAGTGGAAGTGGAAGGTTAGTTGTAGTCTAAATCATGTTAGGATTTCCCAGCTTAAGTTGTATAATACATTAAATAGGTATTTGCAGTATTTCAGCAATCACCAACCAATCCTTTAAAGAAGGCCTGAGACCCATCCCCACACATCCTTTGTGTCAAGATTAATGGAAATGACATCTGTCTGCTCCGTAGGGAATCAGTTTAATGCCTTTGTGTCCTATGTTAATGTTCTTAAGTAACTGCTTTCCTGCAGGTTTTTTCCAAAGGAAATGTCCATGGCTGCAAGTATAAATTTAAGTGTACATTTACTCTGAGGCAAAAAGTAAGGATGAGACCCAAGTGTAAGAGTGTCCTGTTATTATGCCCTAAATAATTCATCTCCTTTGGTATGTCCGAGCTTACAATGCTATTCTGGTTGTCATCATATGGAGATAACATCACTTGGTAAAGACACAAGATGTTGTCTGGCACTAGAACATGAAAATAGGTCCTGCTTTTCCAAGACTTGGGCATTTCTTCCTCAGCCAGCTGTTCTTTCTAAGTATTAATCTTTTAATCTGCTAATTCTCCTAAATAGCATATGGTTTGTTGACATGCAGAAACAAGTGGTATTTTCTCTCTGTTTAAAATGGAAAAAACACTTTTTGTGGAAAACCTGAGTTCAACTTTCCACATTTTATGGAAAACCATTGCACAGCAGCTGCTACCATGGAGATTTATAACAATAATTTGGATTCCATCTCTTTACCACTAGACTCATTGTACTGAGCTCAGCACACTGCATCATTAAAGGAGAAGTCTGTCAAAATTTTTTATTAAAGTAATGTAATGCCCCCAAAAGCTATACAAATCACCAATATACATTTATTACGGGAAATTTTTATAAAGTGCTTTTTTTCCCTGCACTTACTACTGCATCAAGGCTTCACTTCCTGGATAAAATGGTGATGTCACGACCCGACTCCCAGAGCTGTGCGGGCTGTGGCTGCTGGAGAGGATGATGGCAGAGGGATGCTCAGTGTCCCTCCAGTGCCCTGTGTCCCTCAGTGTCCCCCTGCCATCATCCTCAACAGCAGCCACAGCACGCACAGCTCTGGGAGTTGCGTCGGGACATCACCATGTTATCCAGTAAGTGAAGCCTTGATGCAGTAGTAAGTGCAGAGAAAAAAACACTTTATGTGCATTTCCAGTAATAAGTGTATATTGGTGATTTGTATAACTTTTGGGGGACAATACAATACTTTGATAAACATTTTTGCCGGACTTCTCCTTTAAGAAGGCTCTTTGGGAGAGTGTATATATGGCTAATAATAACAGTGCATTGTCTTCATTGTCCTTATGCCCCCCTTCCTTCCCAACAATATTGTTCCCAAAACATATGGTACTAAGAAATGATTTTTTTTTCACTGTTACTTACCTTTCTAGGCTCAGACAACAACCAAGACCGCCAATCTACTACAAAACGAGAATTAGCCAAGCCATAACAGAAATTATATATGTAATTATCATTATTATTTGACAAAGTACTTTTTTGTACTGTTATCATGAAAACCAGGTAAAAAGTGTACACTTTTTCTATTTTGTTCTTTTTCTGGTGGTAACGCCACTTCACCAATGGTGATTTCATACAGGTAATTTTTCCAGAAAAGAACTCTATGGGTGACAAATCTAACCTACTGATATGTCACTGTAGCACATAGGGAGCTGAGGATGAAGGTAACTTTCCCTATGCTAATGAAGCCTTTTGGTGCACTGGGGGTGGGACTACTATCCCAAGTGCACTGATTCACCTCCAGTTGGCCTGCTCCTTCTAAAAATTTATCAACAGAGCAAGGCAGATTGGAGCAATGGGGGTAGTAGCTCTACCAAACTGCCTTACTAGGCTAGGAATTTAATTACAAACTGCACACTGAAATGGTGCAAAAGATGAAGGTAAGAAACACCCCTTTATCTTCAGTGCCCCGTGCGTAATAGAGACAAATCAGCAGGTTAGTTTCCCATTTAAAAAAATCCTACCTTTGGATTACAGTTACACCCTTAATTTTGTTGTGCACATTTTATAAGAGGGATGCTTGCAATGAGTTGTTGGATTTGTCTAGTATACAGCTAGTACATTTATAGTGGGGTACCTGTCAGGGCTGGGCTCATACATGGAGAGTTTTTGACCATTGATTTTCATCTGCTTTGCATTTGTGAAGAATCCCTGTGCATACTTTTGTTCTAAAGTTTCCTGTTATGTTTCTATTGCCCCTGTAGTTATGTTGCCTTTCAGTTTATGTTACGAAGTTACTGACTCCAGTATCCATTAAAGAAACACTCCAGATTACTTCTCCCTGCAGTGTTGGCTAGTCCTCCCAAACCTTACATTAGGTCGCCTGTTTACAGGATCATGGAAAGTTGCCTGGAAACTGTCATGGAACCTTTCTGTGCAGAGATCATGATTTACAAAGGAGCACATCCAGGCAGAATGTGTTATACCTCTTAACAAGATTTTGATGAGTCTTTACGTGCAGTAGTAGAACCTAAAGGTGGGACGATTACTGAAAGGTTAATACTTTTGATTGATTTGATTTGTCACAGAACCTATAAACCAACAATTAAAAAAGTATACAACGGTGACCTGTCAAAAAGTTTTGCTGATGTGTGTGTCTTGCTGTAAAGCTCTGAGGCCAGAGGGTCTAGTTTGCTTGTCCCATAGTGTAGCTCAGAGGCAGCGATGCTTATTGCTTGACTCCCCAGTACTGCAATTCCCAGCTGTGGGGTACAGTTTGTAAACTTTAAGGTGGCTATATACGTTAGATTAAAAAAAAAAAGTTGATGGTTGGACAGCTACTGAAAAAACAATGGTCTGATGAACAATTCTTCACAGACACAACCACATTGTAATCCATATCTGACTTTAAAATTGTTTAAACGTACATGATCAATAACACCGGAAACATGAACAACCCTTTTGGCAATATTCTGAGAATGTTCTTTCCCAAAAGATCATTTGTGAATGAACAATCTTTCTTGAACAAATGGGGGGGGGGGGGGGGGACATTTAGTAAGGCTTCGCCACTGGTGTACGCCTGCTGCTTGCCTGGGGGGAGGGGGGCGTGGCAAAGAGGGGGGAGGCGTGACCTCATCCTGTGCCTAATTTATCATGATTTATGATTGCTCGCAGGTGTAAATCATGATAGAAATCTGCACCTGCTGAAAGCAGAAGCAGATTTTTTGCACCGGTCACAGAGCCGGCCGGGTATACTAAGAGGCTCATGCCAGGGAAGAGGGGGAGGGGCCTAATTTAGACCAGCGTACTCGTAAGTTGGTCTTCATAAATGTCCCCCATAGTCTTCCATGCGACTATCGTCAAGAAATGTCAAACACAGCTGACTTGTTTTCAGACAATAAAAGTGGTTTGTTGAATCTTAGCCAACAAACGATCACTCTAGAATCATCTTTTTTTCATCAACTTTAACCTAAGGTGTATGAGCATCTTTATTCATCATTTCCTGCAGTCAAACCATGTTCTGGGTTAAACTAGGTATCTGGAGATCCTCACTCCATGTTGTCTTCACCTGAAGTGCTTGGAATTCCTCTCTTTAGAGAGGCTGGATTAGGTTAAGCTTTGCTTCTTTTTCTGGAAGGTTCCTACGGTGTTTGTGTGTGTGTATAGCTAACAATCACAGTATCAAACACATTAGAGCATGAAACATTATGAACTACAGTACAAAATGTAAACTGTACATAGGACACCCATCCACCACCTCTGCAGGGGTCCCTTGTAAGACACTGCAATTGTCTCAATATGAACTTAGATGAAAAGGCCAGGACAAGGATCGACAAGCTGCAGTTTTCACATTCACCCCACTTGATGTCTGCAGATTACAGAGTCCTTATCAGGATGAGGTAAACCTCTTAATCATGTAACATGTATGTGCTACAGCTGTTGCTACGGGTGTATGGCACAAAACAGAGGCAGGGAAAATAAATACATCACAAGCTGCTTTCCTGGACACAGACACCATCCAAAACGTAATGTGTAATGTGAAAATCCTGTTCCAGGCTGACAGGGCAAGGACTTCATATCCGGACTCATTTTCCAGAGATGATTGAATCCCTTGGGCTGCAAAAAGTGATCAGCGGAGAGAACAAGCTGTATTTGCAGTCTGTGGTTTTTGATGTAATGCTTACGATTTTTTAGACTATAACAGAGTGTAGGCTTTTTGTTCATGAAATCTTTGCGATATTTAAACAATGATAGGATGATTTATTATGCAATGCTGTGTTTGAAGAAATAGGTGTCTATCTTTGTATTTTTTATTATTATTATTATTATTATTATTTTATTCTTGCAAGATTTCTCTAACCCTACAACACCAGCAGAACCTCCACCTATCTGTTATTGCTCAGAGAAGGGTGTAACCAGGTTGGACTTTAAGTGTCACTGTCGTTATAACTTTCAAAACCTAAATTAACAGCAGATGTGATAAAAAGCAAGTTTGCAACATACATTCATTATTTTTGTTATTATCATGCTGTAAAACAAAGCTATACTTACCAGAAATCCAGGTCCACTTTCCTGAAGGAAGATTTTCTGACTTGTGCTGGTTGTAAAAAAAAGACTAAACACAGGAATTCTGGCCAGTAGAGTGTCACGGCTCAATGTGTCCATCAATCACATGACTGCCTTCTCTCTGTGAGCGCTCAGATGCTCTGGGATACACAGGACAAGTGCTTTGTTTTCCATGATAACTAAAAAAAAAATAATAATGAATGTAAATTGCAGACTTGCTTTATATCACATCTACTGTTGACTTAAGCCCCTATTACAAGGACGAGCAAATGAGCACTGTCAGCTGGTGTTATTACACGCATCTGCAGCGAGTGGGTGAGAGCCAGGGGGGCCGCGGGGATCTGCGGGGGGGGGGGGGGGGGGTGCCCAAGTGATCGCTTGGTCGTCCAGGCAGCCCATAGCATATAGCAGCGGTCTGCTGCCACCACTCCTATTCCATGGAGCGACGGCAGCAGATCGCTGCTATATTACTACAATGATCAGCCGACATCGTTCATGTCGGCTGATCGTTGTGTTCTATTACACAAGATGAGTAATGGCCATAATGTGTAATAGGACCTTTAGATTTTGAAAGTTATAACGACAGTGACACTTTTACTTTTGTCTCTTTCACCCATGGGATTATTAGGTTAGGGGTCGCAAGATTAGGGTACAGGGATTGCCTGTGACTACAAATGTGTTACTGCCTTCTTATTATAACATAAAATGTTGTATTTTTGGTTAAAAATAGGTTCATTAAGTTCTACTGAAGCCTGAATGGGCATTCCCAACATTTCCTCTATTGTATAAATAAAAGATAAAGCTAGCGAGTGACTGATTGATATATTTATGCATTTTCAAAGCATAAAGACATAATAGTAAATTCCAGAAGTGATGCTGAGTGTTATGGAAAATACTTGTATAAAATGTACTAAAATATAGCTATTTCAGGAGGCCTCAGGAGGCAACTTTACTATGTGATACAGTTATATTTATGGCATCATGTAATTTTAGCCTTTTTATCTGTCATTCCACCATTCTGTTTTCTCTCTACTACAGAGTTTAGCTCTGCCCCTTTGTTCCTGGAAAGGACATGGAGTGGGAATATGAGACTAGAGAAAGCTGTCGGTTCATTCTATCCGACAACTTTCACTGCTGATCTCTTCATACACACGAATGTTAGGTTCATTCCTTGTTAGTGGAAAGAGTAGGAGAAAGTCACTGCCAAACTCCTCTGGCAGCAGCTTATATGTCTAAGAACAAAAGGATTTTTCAGTTGTAATCCAGTATGATTAACCCTTGATGCCCTTATAAACAATAGTTAGTCCCACCTAAATTGATAGGTTCAGCCAGGTTTTTTCTAATGTGTATGCAGGCCCTTATAGATTGTAACTTTCAAAATCTAAATCACACTTCATGTGTTTTGACTCTAACCACAGGAAGTCCCGTTTTTTCCAGGTCATCTGGGCGCTCAGTCATGTGATTGATAGACACATTGAGCCATGACTCTCTGTACTGGCCAGATTTCCTGTGTTTAGTCTGTTTTTTTTCAACCAGCACAATACTAAAAATCTGCCTTCAGGAGACTTGACCTGGATTTCTGGTAAGTATAGCTTTGTTTTACAGCAAGATAACTTAAAAAAAGAGATGTAAATTATCACATCTACTGCTGAAGTAAAGTTTTAAACAACAGTGACACTTTAAACTCCACAGTGCACAAGTGCAGCATGTAGAGCAGTAGCAGTTGCCCAACAAAGTGACCTTTACAAGTCCTGGAAAGAATTATAAATGTCCCTCGTACTGGAAATTATACACAACATTCCTAGAACATACACAATTAATTAAATTCATAATTAACTTGCAACCTTCTATAACTGAAGACACAACTAAGGGTATATAACAGCTGCTAGTTAAGTGCATAGCAATACCATTGATCTTAACAACCAGCCATCATGTGTAGTGCTCAAAAATAAAAATGGTGAGGGGATCCCTCTACCATCTTAGGGTCTCCCGAGTCCCCCTTCAGGTCTCTCCTCAAAATAAAGTATACAAGATACAAAAAAACATATGTGGACACCCCACCTAAATGTAGAGTTCAGGTTTGTCAGCAAAACGTATTGTAAACACAAATACCCACATATAGTCACACATACCCCATATCAGTCTAAAATCTAGTGGAAAGCCTTCACAGAACAGCAGGATTGAGATGCGGAACCAGACACAACCACAACTGTACTGTTAGGAATGTGACTTTGCGCTTTTCTGTATTTTTTCACTGTCTGAATTGTGTCTGAAATTTCCAGCCACACCCGCCTTTCCTGTCAGAATTCTGGCAGTGCAGGGGTTACTGCACTGCTAGATCTGCTCAGCTGAGCTTGGTGCTGGGATAAGAGCTGGTCCAGTCAGCTGCTGGACCCAGTCTCTGATTCTGGATAAATAGCAGCAGACTCCTCTTTTTCCTGCTGACTATTAGGGTCCATTTACACACACACACAGATTATCTGACAGATATCTGCCAGATTTTTGCAGCCAAAACCAGAAATGGATTTGAAAAAAAAGAGAAATCTCAGTCTTTTCTTTATGACCTGTTCCCTGTTTATAGTCCATTTCTGGCTTTGGCTGCAAAAATCTGGCAAATATCTGTCAGATAATCTTTGTGCGTGTAAACGGACCCTAATGCTACGTTTACACGGAACGAATATCGGGCAAATTTTCGCGATAACGATCACATTGGGCGATAATTGTTCCGTGTACACGCAGCGAACGAACAAGCGATTAGCTAAAAATCGTTCATTTTGATCTTTGAACATGTTACTAAATCGTCGTTGATCGTTCGCAAAAAATTCGCAGATCGTTCCGTGTAAACAGTCGTTCACTGATTTTACCTATGTGCGAGATAGGCTTAAGCGATCGCAAAACGATCGCAAAAAAATTTTCTGTACCCTTTATCGTTCCATCTAAACGCTGATCGTTATAAAAAAAAATAGTTACTTTGAAATCGTTAATCGTACGATCGGGCGAATTATCGCTCCGTGTAAACGTAGCATTAGAGTTTACTCAACTGCTCAGCTCCCTATCCCTTCTCTCTGTTCTCTGTGTTTCTGACCTCTGTTGCCTACCTAGACTTTGCTTATTGTCGCCAGCCCTGACCTTTTGCATCGTACCCCGACTATCCACCTGCTTATTGTTCTTGTACTGCGCCACCCGACTGTTGCTGACCTGGTTTGTCTGACTTCTCTTATTGTGTTTGTTTGTCTGCCAGTGTTTTGTGTTCCACATATCTCGTGTAGGGAACGCCTTTGTGGTTGTCCTTGGCCGTTTAGGGCCGTTGAGGCAAGTAGGCAGGGACAGTGGGCGGGACTAGTGAGGGCTCACTGTCCTTTTTTGTGTATGCTATTTTGCCTCTCCTGAAATGAACTATGCATGTATAAGCAGTGAAGGTGAGGCAGCCCGTTCATTCTGCTGATTGGCGGGGGATTCAAGGGTCAAACTCCCACCAATCAAATACCTAAGCCTCAGAAAAACCCTTTAAGGAATAAACCATGCTTTCCCATTGCAATTACTCTATAGGGGGTACTTTATGCCCCTAATGAATAATGCATGCAGGCACAGCATATAAACGTTTTTTTTCTTTTTTTTCGCCTACCTAGCAACAGGCCTCACTGTCAGAGGTTATTACGCCTCCTATGTTTTCAGGCATTTGCCATAGCATGTAAATGTGCCCTGTGTGATTTCCCTTGTAATTACAGTTAACTTTCTAAAACTTTCATTTACAAGTAAAGCTCTGTTCACACCCCAACACACAGGCTGGTGTCTATGCCGTGTATAACAGTATGCTGTATACTATAAATTCCGTATGATAGTATTTTTTTTTTAGTTATAAGAAGCTGAGAGAGCTTTTACTTTTACAATGACTGGCGTGTGATGGACCAAATTTTGCCCGTACTCTCTGTGCCAGAATCCTACTTGTTCAGTAGCTTGTAAGATATTGTATCAGAGCCCTGGTTATGGGATGAATATTTAAACATTGTCATCTCTAGATAATGTAATGGCAGTAACGCCATTGCCTTCTGATCAGGGACTGCACTTTGTTTGCAGTTTTAATAGCCTATTATAATGCGTATCTGGTAATGGGCTTTCTTTGAAGGGCTGCAAATCCGTAGGTTGAATTTTAAACAGCACATTGAAATAATGCAAGTGTTTTCTTGGCTCCAGGCACTACATCTGTCAGCCCTTCCTATTGTTTTCACAAGCAAAACCCTGGAGTGCATTTCAGAGGAAAAGTATGCGGAGCTTCTAAGGGCAGTCAATGTTTCTGGCAAATCACCCATGTGTGTCTGGATAACAGGGTCCCGTTAGAGGCTAAGCGTTATGTTATCAGCTTTGGTATGATATATTATCATACTATATTCATTGGGAGGGTAAAATATGTAGGACCTACAACTGTTAGGGTTCAGTATGTGGTGTCTTATTCATAATAAAATTCTCAATACATTACAAATAGAAGGCAAAATTCAATCTAATTATGTCAACGATTTTTCTACCAGCAGATGGGGCTGGAAGATTCATTGACATGTGAGCTAGTATGTGTGTGCTGTATAGGAATAGCCCAGTAACACAATAACACAGAGCTGTGCAAGGCTTGTCATCATGCACATCAGCCACTTTCCCCAGTGGGTGCACCATCTTACTTACCTATCTCTCACACACATAGACATACTATTTAAATTATTTTAAACTACAGTGCTGCAAACTAGAAAAAAATACATCACTGCCCTTGGCAATGAAACTTATAAATGTAAGAGCCAAATTAGTTTTTTAGTTGCCAATTTTAAATATATATATAAAATACTGTGTTCCGTTCTACACTTATCTTCTCTCCGCCATCTGATTTCTCACTTTTCTGCTTCTTACAACATAAGATCCTATCTCAGGAGGTGAGCTTGCTCCATACACAGTGGTGGTTGGATGTGTTACACAGCTGCAACGTTTAACCCCCTAGATGCTATAGTCAACAGTCTAGTCAGTAAGGTAGTTATTGGTCTCTCCTGTTACATGATTACCAGTCTCTGTCTGTCAATGACTGTGGGGTGCTGTGTGGTTAGCCTTGCAACTGGGGGCCTAAAAAGTATGTAATGGCAATGTAAATTGCAAACTTGCTTTATATCACATCTGCTGTTTATTTATATTTTGAAAGTTATAACGTCAGAAACACACACACAAAAAAAGGAAAAAGTAAATAAAGAAAATTTTAAATAAACTTTTTTTAAAGTAAACCAACTGACGATATACAGAACTCTTGTGTGTCTTGGCTTTGTCAATATTCGCTCTGAGCAAAATTGCTTTATTTCACATCTTCTGTTGATTAAGGTGTTGAAAGGTATAACCACAGTGACACTTTACGCTGGAAGTTTTATAAAATAATCAAGCAGACTGAGCCTTTGCATTAAAGTGTAACTATCATTTACATTTTTTTCCCCAAAAAAATTACGTCGGTTTTAAGAAACTCTGTAATAGATTTTATTAGGCTAAAAAGCCTCTTTCTGTACTCAAAAAGTTTTTCAGCACCCCTCCCTTCTTATTAGTGCATTATCAGGCAAAGCTGTATTCATTACAGAGGAACAAAGTGAAGATAGGTTATAATGGGGCTCAGCAAACCAAAGGAGGGGTCAAGGGGGATGAGTGAGCAGGGAGAACAGAGAAGTAGCTGTACGGTTTGCAGACTGTCTGGGCACATAAAATGCTGGATTAAGAGGTCAGAAAGGTCAGTGCTTATGTGGGAGCTTGGTGAGAGAAGATTGCAGGATGTTATTTTGTACAGCCCTGCTTTTCTCCTCTCCGTGCTCACTCACCCCCTCGACCCCTACCCTCTCCATAGAGCATAAAGGACACAGAAATCCTGCTTCCTTTAAAGTGAGAGGGGAGCTAGGAAAGAAGCTTTTTGAGTATATAAGGAAAGTATTTTGCTTAACCCCTAGGACATACCGGTACGCCATGGGTGACTACGTACTATGAAGTACGCTCTGGAGAGAAGTGCGCTTCATAGGAGGGGGCCGACCCTTGCAGTTAATGACAGGCTGCAGTGATCGCGCTGCAGCGTGTCATCAACCCCTTAAACGCTGTGGCCTTTAGGTGTAAGTGACAGGGGCAGTCCCCTTTAACTTACCGATTAGTTCCAATTGCTGTATCGTACCGCCGGCGGTCTCTTGCCTTCCTCCGTGCGGTCCAATTGCCTCCAATTGCGGTCCAATGCCTATAACACTGATCAATGCTATGCCTATGGCATAGCATTGTACAGTGTCTGCAATCTAATGATTGCAGGTAAAAGTCCCCCAGGGGGACTTAAAATGTGTTAAAAAAAAAAAAGGAAAAATATTTTTTTAAGTACCCCAAAGCCCCTCCTCCAATTAAAATCACCCCCTTTTCACTTTATATAAATAAAACATAAATAAAAAATATAAAAATAAATAAACATATTATATACCATAGCGTGCATAATTGTCCGATCTATTAAAATATAACAATTATCATCGCAAATGGCGAAAGAGGGAAAAAGGCGCCAGGATTGCTGATTTTTTGTTACATGATATATAAAAATGTATTAAAAAGTAATCAATACGTCCGGTGGTACAAATATGGTATTAATAAAAACTAGAGATCATGGCGCAAAAAATTACACCCCATACAGCCCTGTAGGTGAAAAAATAAATCCGTTATAAGCGTCACAATAGGCCCATTTTATTAATAATTAATTACAAAAATATATATATATATATATATATATATATATATATATATATATATAACATTAGAGAATCTGTGTAAACCTGCATATGGTTGTGTTTGGACTGACCTATAGAATAATGGTATCATGTCGCTTTTACCATATAGTGTATTACTTAGACGCAGGAACCCTCCAAAAGTTACCATATTGCATTCTTTTTTACGATTTCACCAATTTATACATCATACATGTTATGGTAGAATGAAAGACGCCATTATGGTGAGTTCACACCTACAGGATCCGCAGCAGATTTCATTTAAATAACTGAACACAGCATCAAATCTGCATCATCAAATCTGCTGCAGATCTTCTGCGGATCCTGTAGGTGTGAACACACCCAAAAAGAGGAAAATAAATTGCAACACTGCCTATGCCAACTCGAAAGGGGGCCTCACACACCAGCCACATATACAATAATTTATGTGAGTAGCTGGTGGAAATTATAATGGAAACCCACATCAGCTTGGACCTGGCTGACATTTCTGAGATTGTCTCACGAGCAGCCATAGAAGTGCCAGGATTGTACATAAGCCCAATATATGAAACTCTGGTTTTGTAAATTTTTTCCCAAAGGTATCAATAGGACCTCTAACAGTCAAATAACAGTGTTATTCCAAGTAATGTGCCCTATGTTAATATTTTCATTGACATTTCATGTCTACATTAGAAAGATACTTCAATTCCTAAAAGGACTGTCTAGGCTCTTAGTTTATTATTTCTATGCCAGTACCATATTTTATTTCACATGCTGCCTCTGGGTAATCTCATGTGGTCATTATAAGAACTAGAAGCTGTCATTAAAATCCTGGCAACTGTGTGCTGCTGGGTGGGACCATCCTTGCTACATAACTTTGGGATGAATGAAACAGCTCTAGAAAACAAGAATTGTGTAGACTATAGAGTATAATATCATTTATACAAAGACACTGATCTCATTAAAGTTGCCCAAGTGTCTGGGGTATCTTGTATTTAGGGTATGTATTAAGGGCTTATTTCCACGTTCCGTATATTACGGAAGCCCTGTAATGGAGTGTTTCCCCACACGGCATGATGTATTAATATTATGCCAGGAGCGGGGAAACTGTTTGAAACTCTGCGGCACAGAATCTCTGCAGAGATTAATGGTCCTTTTACACGGAACGATTTATCGTTCGTTTTTGCACGATAAGAATCGAATTCGAACGATAATCGTACGTATAAACGCAGCGAACGATCAAACGACGAGCAAGAAATCGTTCATTTTGATCTTTCACCATGTTGGTCGTTCGCAAAAAATTCGCAGATCATTCCGTGTAAACAGTCTTTCAACGATTTCACCTATGTGTGAGATAGGCTTAAGAGATCGCAAAACGATCGCATAACGATTTTTCCGTACGATGTATCGTTCCGTCTAAACGCTGATCGTTATACAAAAAACATTGTTCATTCAAAATCATTAATCATGCGATCGGGCGAATTATTGCTCCGTGTAAAAGTACCATAAGTTTCCCAGCTACCGGCATGATATTGATACATCTTGCTGGGCAGGGAAGCACTCCATTACAGGCATTCCCCATCCGTAGCCTCCATAATATTGTACATGACGTGGGAATAAACCCCAAGGAAGGACAACTGGATGGCAATTAAATTAATTACTGCAATGAAATAATGCAGTAACATAATACAAATGTGTGAACACAGCCTAACTCACCATTTGGATAGGATTTAGAACCATGAACCATTTTTTTACCCTACTGTATGTGACCACATATCTTAGTAAAGGAATCCCGTACCTGATTATCATTGAGGGTGCCTTTACACACACCAGATCTGCAGCAGATTTGATGGTGCAGATTTGATGCTGTGTTCAGTTATTTTGATCAAATCTGCTGCAGATCAGCTGTGGATCCACCTCAGAAAATACGCTGGTGTGTGTAAAGCTACCCTGAAATAGGGTCTGTTTTATGTGCCATGTCTGTTATTAACTTGTACCATAGTTCAGGCTGTAATCAGCCATGTGCACTCATGTAGTAAGGCCAAGATCACATTTTGCAACAAGGTAGTTGAAGAGTTATAAAATACAATAGATTGGTTCTGAAACATGGTAGAGGTGTAAATATTATGCTTTTTTGCTTTTTCTATGGTTGGGTAGGTCCACACATATGAAATTTTCAATGAAAAATCCACTGCAAAATCAACATGTGTTATATGACCTTCAGTATAAAAACTTAAAAAAATTTGCAGCACAAATATGCATTAAATATGTAGCGGATCCACCATGGTGGGCACTTTCTAGGTAAACTGGCCAACAGGAAAAAATCACCCCCATACAAATAATGCATTAAAAATAATTTGACCACCCTCATAAACACCACAGACCATACATGTCCTATAACAGATTACTGTACAGTTCCATCCAGTGACTCAAAGGGGGTGTTTTCTCATATTGGAGTTGTTCACTTTTCTTTTCTTCTCCATTGGGCCTAGATAATTTCTTCCAGCTATAGCTCATCTTCCTCAAACCTGCCAGACAAAAAGTTTAGGTTCACATCCTTCCAGGTCCCTCCTTACCTTTCCCCACATATAGTGCCTCAAACTGTAATAATGCCCCATGGTGTCTTATAAAATAAAGTAGGTAGGTAAGTGGTTTGGGGGGCAAAGGTAGGTCCCCCCATTAGATATGTTACTCCAGTAGATACACAGGTGTCCCCAGTAGCTAGTCTTCATTATTAAAGTTAAGTAGGTTCCCCTCATATGCAATCCCCCCATAGCCAGCCCCCCTGTAGATAATTTTCTCCATTAGCCAAGTTTCCCCTCTCTGTAGGTATTGTCCCCAGTCCAGAAGTCCATAATTTGATAAGCTATATAAGCCGCTTCTGCAACTCCTTTAATGTTCCTGTATGTTCTATGGTTTTTGCTTCCAATTATTAATACAAAATACTAACCAGAATAGTGTAGTATAAATGAGGCCTTAGTCTAGTTTCACGTACATCGCATGCATTTTCAGTGATTTTTCACTACAAACTACAAAGGCACTCTGTGTGAATACAGCTTTTATTTTTTTTTCTTAGTTCATTAGGTCAGATATTAATTGCCTATGAATTTTTGAGCATGGCCAGACATGAATTATAGGAATGTGGATGGAAGATGTATGTAGTCACTACTAGAGGTTTCCCACATCTTAGGCATTCCATAAGGCTATGAAATGTTAGTGCTGGGACTAAATATAGGTGTGATACATTCTGGTTTTCATGAGTCAAGGTCCATTCACCATCCCAGTAGGACTCTTCAGCATTCTCTAATATGGGTGCTTGACCAAGGCCTTCTCTCAAGACAGTGAATGTAAATCATTTCTTCAACATTTTTTTTCTTCGTTGGCAAATTTTAAAAGTGAAGATGAAAGAGATTTTATGACTAGGCAATAGTGAGACGCTGAATGGCTGGAGTGTAGCACATCCTGTTCTTCAGCGTATCTTATGGCAGATGTTAATTTGTGGTTCCAAAAGCCATGTCTAGTCTGAGAGGGACTCGGCAATGAAAAACACATTTTCTAAAAGTGAAATTGGGATCGTCTACGTGATAGCATAGAGGAGCCACATTTTGGGTTCTTTTAGGTGACACATGCATTAAACCTAGAAGGAAGCAGCCAGTCTAATATATATATTAAGGAATACACAGTAAAAAAAAATGTCTCTGGCTGATGCTGGATGGTAGCCGAGGCAGCTACTTGGCAACAGATGTCTCTGACACGCCTCAAGATTAGCTTTAATTCATCTAAGCAGTGTGATGATAGATCATTGCCATACATCGTGTCATATGTATGAAAAATAAGAAGATGAAAACCTAACTGGTAATCTACAAGCTTGGCTTACGTGTGTGGCATCCAAAGTGCTTATGGGCAATGGTCACTGTAAACACTCACATACTTGTGGCTTATATGTATCTTCTTGTACCTTATTTGTACATACCAAGAATAATTAGTTTTATGCTCTTGTGTACACTAAAATGCTTTGGACTTTATTACAAGTAAGGGATAGAGTTCCCATACAAAAGGCCAGTTGGCAGCGCAGTTGACTAGATGAGCCAAAAACATGACTTGTTTTCAGCCTAGAACCACATTTAAGCACTGATCCATTCGGAAACATTTAGCCATATTTGCTTATTTTATTATTTTAAAAAAAAATTATAATAATTAGAGCCATAAGGCATGCAAAGTATAAGACATGAAGTGAAAACTGTGGGAAATGTTGGAAAATGGCTCATTAAAGTAGAATTAGAGTCATATATACAAATAAACAGTATGAACCTAATCTAGTAATAAGGACTGTAGATCAAATCTCCTTACTTGGAAAGAAGGCAGATGATGTAGAAGTCATTAGAGCGGTGCAGCCTAACTAAACAAATACAGTACACTCTGGAAATTGTAAGCACTTATTTCAGCACCCTTCTATGTGTGGTGTATAGAAAACTGGAGAAATGTAACTTTAAAGCCGACCTATCAGCACTTTTTTATCCCTAAACTAAAGGCAGTGTACAATAGGGGTTCTTACCCAGAATCTATAGATGCCATTCTTATTGTTATCCAGTGCTCCAGCTCAAAGCATTAGAAAAAATATGTAACTAGGGGATAAGGCCCACAGAGCTTCAAAAGCCCAGCATAGTTTAACCCCTTCACTCCAAATCAACACCTTCAGGCCCACCAGTATACGCCCACAGAATTTAGATTGACATATAGAAACCTGCACTAACCCAGAGCAGCCTGGCCCAGCTGGCAAGTGCTTGTGACGTCAATGGTGGTGTGCGCTTTTTGCTCTTTTCCTTTTCTGGCGTCCCTAAACTGTGATCTGCACGTGCACGCTTGGCCAGTGCAGGTTGTCAGTAGTCCACTCTCCTGCTTCTCCCATTGAAATTACAGCCATAGTTTTATACAATGCTTTTTTATAGCTTTTAATTATTTTTTATACCTATTTTATGGCTACTTTTTCTAAATTTCATTTCCCAGTGTGTGAACCCAGCCCAAGGCTTTATTCCCACGTTCCGTGCACACGCCATATATATAAACGGTATGCATTGTAATCGGAACAGATTATTGGATAATGAAACAGTTCATTACAAAACATAATGAAACAGTTTAAAGCTTTGCGGTACTTTACTGACACAGCTGTGTGAGCTCCCGACATCATGTATCATCATCGTTCTGATCATCCATTTCAAGGCACACCGTCTGTATATATGGCGTGTGCACGAAATGTGGAATAAGCCATTAAAGGAGAAGTCTGGCGAAAATTTTTATTAAAGTATTGCAATGCACTCCAAAAGTTATACAAATCCCCAATATACACTTATTACGGGAAATGCACATAAAGTGCTTTTTTCCTGCACTTACTACTGCATCAAGACTTCACTTCCTAGATAAAATGGTGATGTCACGACCCGACTCCCAGAGCTGTGCGGGTTGTGGCTGCTGGAGAGGATGATGGCAGGGGGACACTGAGGGACACAGGGCACTGGAGGGACACTGAGCATCCCTCTGCCATCATCCTCTCCAGCAGCCACAGCTCATTCAGCTCTGGGAGTCGGGTCGTGACATCATCATTTTATCCAGGAAGTGAAGCCTTGATGCAGTAGTAAGTGCAAAAAAAAAAAAAGCACTTTATAAGTATTTCCCATAATAAGTGTATATTGGTGATTTGTTTAACTTTTGGGGGCAATATAATACTTTAATAAAAATTTTCTTTCTTTAAGGTTAATGTACACTAAAAGTGGAATATCCCACAGACAATCTGCATTGTAGTATAGTCATAGAAGGCCGGATGGTGACAATAAGCATGGAGTCTTAGCCTACGGAGAGCCATATCATAATCCCATGGAATGGTGTGAATATTACACCATGTCAATGTTGCAGATTGTTTCCACTATTCCCCATTGAAATAAATGCAGAAGGTAAATATTTGCATTATTTTTCACACCATTTTTTAAATTCACATAATGAAATGCAAATTTTTCACGCAGATCTTGCTGTCAGCAGCAAGTCTATCTGTTCTGCATTTAGGCCTAAGGTCCTTATGATGAGTCCTATATCCTGCAGAGCGACAAAGGTTACAGTAAGTCACAGTCACTCACTTTTCTATGCTTATTCTGATAATCGGTGAAGACCCAGACCATAACCAAAGCTTTGACATGTCTGTAGTGTCCTAAAGTAAAAGCTCCATGCCCCTGGATTTGTATACTTGTATATAAAGCATCATTTACTATTACTAGAGTCAGGCCAACATCTGAATTGGCATTGTGGTTTGGCACACATTGATCCACAGCTAGAGCTTTAAAGGAATAGTTCTTGGCACCACTCCTTTAGCACACAAGAACCGCAACTCTGTGAACTCAACATTAAGTAACCTCCACAAAATTGTTCATTTTTTTCCAAATCTGACTCCTCATTACAGTGTCATCAGTATTCTCTTAGAGTGAGCAAATGCTGTATACTGATTGTCTTGGATGGTGTCTCTTCTGACGTTTCTTCTGGATTTGTCTTCCTGCCAGTTTCTGCAGCAAAGTTCATTGTAAGGATATGTTCATATGTGGCAGATGTGTTGCAATAATTTCTGCACTGTTGGGCTAGGTTTATCAGTAAACGTCACACAGTTTACTGTGCATCTCATTTAAACTGTACCCAAAACTGTATACTATGTGGCACATGTTTGTTTTACAGCAGTTACTAGCAGACAATGGGGGGAAATTATCAATGCTTTTCGTGTCGGTTTTGGTGTATAATTGTCACAACTTTTTAAGTGATCACTTATTGATACATTTTTTTTTACCTTTTTTTTATTGCTACTTCTTTTTACTTTTCCACTTTGTAACATGCTGTCATCTAGTTAAGGGTTTTTCCAGGATTAGAAAAAGCACAGCTACTTTCTTGCAAAAACAGCACCACCCCTGTCACCAAGTTGAGTGTGGTTTTTACAATTCAGTTCCATTCACTTCAATTAAATTGAGCTGAGAAATCACACCATGTTTTTCTAAACCTGCATAACCCCTTTAAAGACAGCCATTGTGCATGTAATAGTGCGGGCTCACCTTGTGCCTTTATTAGTTGCAGGGGTCATGATAACAGATACAGTAACTTTGATCCTTGTCATTTCCCTTTAGCTGCTGCAGTTAATGTTGGCCGTGGCATTAAGTGGTTTAAGGCCCTATTACACAAAGCGATTATCAGCCGTGTTTGGCCGATTATCGGCCATTACGGACGATAATCGCTTTGTGTAATAAAAGGCAACGTTCAGCTGACATGAACGATGTCGGCTGATCGTTGTCTTTCATTGCCTTTCAGCATGTTAAAAGACAAATGACGTGGAGTGCAACAATCTGCTGTCGCCCACACCCAGACACCGGTACATTCAATAGCTGCAACATGGGCGGACTGAAACTGTTTCAGCGGGAAACTGATCCATCCCGTTTTCTTCACCTCGTCTTATAGGGCCATTAGTTCCACCCCAGTATGTGACCTAATAATTTTTTCCCTTCTTACCATCTTGTCCCTTCCCTTACTGACTGTGTTTAACCCATAATACCCTTCCCCTGTCTCCCACACCATTCACTACATCTTTTACCCCTACACTTGCCTCCTGACCCAGTCATGCCAGACCTGCGCATAGGATCCATTTACACAGATTATCTGACAGATTTTGAAAGGAAGGACTGAAATTTCTCCTCTTATTAAATGCATTCCTGGCTTTGGCTTCATAAATTTGTCAGATAATCTCTGTGTAAAAGCCCTTTCTTTTACACAGGGTGATTATCAGCTGAATTAGTGTTTCTAGCAATGTTCTTTGCTGATAATTAAAGGGGTTATCCAGCGCTGCAAAAACATGGCCACTTTTCCCCCTCTCTTGTCTCCAGATTGGGCGGGGTTTTGAAACTCAGTTCCATTGAAGTAAATGGAGCTTAATTGCAAACCGCACCTGAACTAGAGACAACAGTAGGGGGAAAAGTGTCCATGTTTTTGTAGCGCTGAATAACCCCTTTAAAGGGGCCTTAGGCTACCCTCACACAGTTTTTGTGGTGATTTTCTAGCTCCAAAAAAAAACGCCACATCAAAAAAATGCCATGTGCGTTATGGAGATCATAAACTTTGATTAACTCCCAGCTAACACCTGGCAGCTGGAGTTTTTCGGGGGGAAAAAAAAGCCATGGCATTTTGTTGGCTTTCTTCATGGTTTTAAGGCAGTGTGAAGCCAGCCTTAGCCTCTTATAACAGTCCTGCAGAAGATATGCACTAACTGTGCAGTTTATTTAGCCTAAGACGATGCTAACACTGTATAGTTGGAAGCTTATATATGCTTGTCAAAGTGAGCCTCAGTTATTTTATTTTAAAAAAAAATTTTTTAGCTTTTTGGAGTGTTGGCACTGATTTTGTTTTATGGAGCGTTCTTGTTGCTTTTTTATTAGCATTTTTTCACTGCATGTTATTGGCACTTAAATGGGTACTCCGGCTTTGTTTGTTTTTTTAATGAAGAAAGTTATATACATAAGTAATTTACTTCTAAGGGTCCATTTACACAGAAAGATTATCTGACAGATTATCTGCCAAAGATTTGAAGCCAAAACCAGGAACAGACTATAAACAGTGATCAGGTCATAAAGGAAAGCCTGAGATTTCTCCTCTTTTCAAATCCATTCCTGGCTTTGGCTTCAAATCTTTGGCAGATAATCTGTCAGATAATCATTCCGTGTAAATGGACCCAAAATCTCAAGACTTCCAGTATTGTCTATCTGTTATGTGTCCTGCAGGAAGTGGTGTATTCTTTCCAGTCTGACACAGTGCTCTCTGCTGCCACCTCTGCCCCTGTCAGGTACTGTCCAGAGAAATAGCAAATCCCCATAGAAAAACTTTCCTATTTTAACAGTTCTTATTACAGACAGAGGTGGCAGCAAAGAGCAGCTTTTTCAGACTGGAAAGAATGCATGACTTCCTGTAGGACACACAGCAGCTGATAAGTACTGGAAGACTGAAGATTTTAAAACAGAAGTAAATAACAAATCTATTTAACTTTCTGATACCAGTTGATTTAAAAGAGAAATATGTTGCCGGTGTACCCCCTTTAAGCAAATCAGGTATTTTCTTGCAAGGTTTAAAGTGTTTGTCTGTGTTCCCCTTTCATAAACCTACACCTGATTTTGGCTAAAAATACATGGAAAAATAACGTTTTACTCTTTGCCTACAGGGATTATCCATGTAGAGATTTAGTGTGCTTTTTTCCCACTAAAGTTGTTCCTACCATAGGGTTCCCTCCTCCTCATTGTACACAGTATTAGTAATGACACTGATTCACATTACAATTTGATCATTCCCTGCACACTCAGATGACACCAGTCACACTGAGCATTATTCTTCCTAGACATCACACCATCCTGGGGTTGGTTTCCTGAAAAGATTCCACGAAAAAAAAAAAAACCGCTTTCTAGTTTTTTGATTCGGTAATGAAATCTGCAGTGTATCTGGCGCCCTCTAGTGTCCAAAGCCTCGCAGTGCAGATGCAGAGCTGAGAAGTGGGTGAGGCCACTGCCCAGCGAGTACTAGTGAGGGAGGAGTCCGGAGCTGCTCGTTCTCTCTTTTCAGAGTCCCAGCTGGCACTGCAAAAAGGGATTTACTATTGTCTAAGGCAGCTAAGAAAAAAAATAACAAAACAAAATCCCCTCACCTGATCTGCTGTAGAACAGACACAAAGGGAGCAAGCAGCAGAGGGAAGCTGGTGGAGAGAGAGCATCATGTCTTACCAGGGCAAGAAGAACATTCCTAGGATAACAGTGAGTCGTCTATGCATCTCTTGTATGTTCTTAGCTGTCATGTCTGGAGGGGTGACTGCTGGCCACTGGACAGGGTTTACTGATCCTGATCATGCTTCTTATTCTTCTATGTTGTCTGTATTGTGGAGCAGCTCCTGTCATAGACACTTTATTTTAATAGTCCCTCTGTGTCCAGGATTATCCTAAGAAGGTGAAATTGACCTGACTGTATTAGGATCAGTGTACAGCCATGCCAATGGCTGCCTTACTATAATCTGGCACAGACTGTGTGGCAGGTGGATGCATCCTTATCAATGGATTCACTGTATAATTCCTAACTGTGCATGGATATCTTAAGGTGGACATAAAGCACTAGATGGATATTGCATACTTGTCATTATACAGTAACATGTTATAGGAGTGATTTCTTATTATTGCAGCTCTTATGTCAAAGGATGACACCCTGGTTAGGGGTGGTCCTTGCTGCACCACCTAGATGGACTCAGAATGGACTTCCATGTACTTAGGATTTCCACATACTATTCATTTTACTTAATATATATCGCCATCTGATATCAGCTTTATTAAGAACATTGTAAATGACCTATAAATGTCACCGTCATTTGCCAGCCATCTGGTCAGATTTTTGGACAGACGGGGGCTGTAAATCCCATATTCTATTTATCCTGTAATATTGTTTTTAGTTTTAAATCTGTGCAAGTGTGTACTGTATGTGTGCAAAAAAAAAAAAAATCTGAAAAAATCCTGCAAATGGCCGAACGTTTTAGACATGGTTGGGCAGCCTCGTGAGCGTCCACCTATTTCTAGCTTCATCTTCTCAAGATCTCTGGAAATTGCAGCCATTTGTCGCAGGTGCAATGCAATGCTCTGCAGACAATCATTGGCCTCCTTATGTTTGGGAGCAGGCCTGCCCTTCATTGTCAGATTGTAGATGTGCAGCTGGGCTTTGTCTGTGCTGAATTTAATTAGACCTTTGGTGGGGTGATGGGTGGGGGATGCACTGGGAGTGGAATAGGTAGCAGCTACTCCATCTTTACCAGTCAGACAAAAGGAACATGGGCTGACAGGGATCACCAGTTCTTATTCTTCAATGTTTTGTATTTAGTTGACAGTATTGATATTTAATTGCATTTGTTTTGATTTAATTTGTTACAACATAATAATATTTTTCTTCACACTCTCTGGAGCTTAGCTGTCTATATAAGACATGAAGCGGAATGTGCTGCTCCTACCATCCCAGCAGTGATGACAAAGGATTTGGATGGAATGCACTTCTGAAGAGATGTGGCATGCAAACCAGTATGAGCAGCCCGGTGACTGCTGCTGGCACTAAGCCTGTGTGGTTTGCTGGGCATGTGGAGGTCTAGAGAGGCAAGCAGGCAGGTGCAGTCATCCAGAACAAGTCTCTGTCTCTGCAGTATTGTGACAATCCGCTGCATTCTTGTATCTCCTAACAAGAGCTCACTAAGTACAAAGCATCTAGGGGGGAGTGTTCAGGATATCCTCCTCAGCCGCATCCATCTTGTCCTAGAAATGAAAGCTCAGCGCTCCAGAAGATGCCTGTGCTCCTGCTAAAACAATAGCATTTTGTCCGGGGTGGGGGCAGCCTGCACAGTTAGCTCACTGCTTTTTTGGATAATATCATTCTCCTACTGGTTATAAAATCATAACCTGCAGCAATTTAAATACCTTGGGGATTTTCCATCATTGAAGAAATGCTTGGCATACAGGTGGTATTTCTGGCACAGGCAGTTAGTTATATGTAAGGAGAAGGAACGGCATTATTTATACAGGTTTGGGGAAAAACACATTGTATAAACATGCATGGTGGCAAATAGTCAGTGTTGCTAGGCAACAGCCATGTAAGATTTCCAGTATATAGCCATTTTGCCTTCCACTCCTTATGAGCAAAGGGAGGGGTAGTAGGAGGTGTGGCCACCATATGGCTTTTATTCCCAATTTTTGTTTGTAGTAGTGCACATATTCAGAGATTCAGTATATTATATTATGTGTGCTGTACATTGAAATACAGCCCATTTGATGTCTGAATGGAGTGCTAGAATTTCTTTCCCAACATACAGTACATCAATAGGGCACATGTGAACGTGAGCTACAATTACCACTAGGACGGACCTGCTTTCTGACACAATTATATGTGTAATAAAGCAGATCTAGAGCTTCAAAGGTACAATGCAATAATAATAATAATAATAATAAAATCTGATTTCTCCAAGAATGAGCTCTATCCTTGTTCTCAGTTTGTGTGAGATATTGCGGCTCCATTCCTTTAAAGTGAACTGAGGCAAGCTGTAATATTTTTTTTTTATTAAAGTGACTGTACCAAATGAACCATCAGGCCCGGGCTGAAGTACTGGAGGCGGGCTGACCCAAACCCAGTGGGAGGAAACCCCCGCCCCGTTATGACACAGCTCCATTGATTTTAATTAAGCAGTGTCAGAGAGGGTCGGGGGTTTTCTCCTACTGGGGGTGGGTTGGCCCACCTCCAGTGCTTCAGCCCGGGCCTGATGGTTCATTCACTTTAATTCTGCATACCTCCTTCATGCTACAACTACATTGGGACTTTAAATGTCTCCTTAGGACAGCCAAATTGCAGCTGTAATGAAGTTGTACATCAGCAGTTCGCAGACAAGTCATACAATATACTTTGGTCATGCAACTTGGATGTAATTTGCTGTTGCGCAACATGTATCACTCTGTAGTCCTACTTTTAAAGCTCCTCCGAGACAATTGGGGACCTAGTTGTTTGTAAGTGCATCCTACGTAGTGCCTAAAAGGGTTGTCCAGGGACAATTTTTTTTTGTATTTTTTTTTTTTTTAAAGGGACACCTACCCCCAGTGCTCTCTGCTTCCTACTAGAGGCCAATCCAGCAAGAATTGCACTTTCATCCAATCAGTAGCCACAGCAGTGACCCACCTCAGCCAGTGACTGACTAAGCAGGCACTTCCTGCAGGGTGGGCATGTTGTCAGAGGCTAAAAGGAACGTAGAGTACTGAGAATGTCTAAGGGTACTATTTGGCCCGATTCGGCCAATTATCGCTCCATGTAATAAATACAATGATCAGCCGATGACAACGATCATTGGCTGATCGTTGATATAGGTTCTGACCTATTTTCGTCGGGCGCTGACCGCGCACCGCTAAGTGTAATAGTGGCGCTGTCGGCGACTGATGATATACATTACCTATCCACATTCCAGGGCTGCTCCTGCGGTCCGCTTCTCCCCGGTTCCTGCTCGCTCTAGCTTTAGAGTGGCATGTCAGCTGACAGGCCGCCCGGCCAATCACAGGCCACAGCAGTCACGGCCTGTGATTGGCTGAGCGGGCTGTTAGCTGACAAGCCACTCTGAAGCTAGAACGCGCGGGAACCGGGGAGAAGAGGACCGCAGAAGCAGCCCTGGAGCGTGGATAGGTAATGTATGTAGTTTAAACAAGGGCTTCAAGGAGATCGGTAACTATGTCCTTGCAGCCCTTGTTAAATGATTATTGTGCCGTGTAATAGGCCCAGTAAACGAGTGGCGATCTAGCAGATCGCTGCTCGTTTACAGGTATTATCGGGCCCCCATCTGCCCGTGTAATACCAGCCTTTGTGGCAGTAGCAGGGGATCAGGGCAGCCCAATAAACAAAAAAGTTAGGGTCACCCGTCTTTGAATACTGTAACATTCTGGTCTTTAAAGGGGTTAAATGGATTGTCAAACAATAATAGAATGATAGTTAACAGTTGTCGTCTGTGCTTGTTATTGTTGCATTGATGGACTCCTTTACATTAAGGTTTTTGTAGATTCACATTTCAGTATGTAAAACCTATTACTTATTGGTAAAGAACAATACCATACCCACTCCCCTGGGTTGGTCTCCCAGGAGCTGCAATTATTTTGTTAATTTGAACTAAATAAAAAAACCTTGCCGCTATGGGAATCCTGCTTTTCATACAGACCACACCCTAGAAAATTCATGTCTGTGAGGCTAGACGTTCCTCCCAATGTCACATGTGTATACAGATGTACTCACATCATATTAGTATTGATATAATGTATTATTTGTGTATACAGATGTATTCATATCATATTACTAGTTATACAATGTATTATATGTGTAGCAATGTATTATATGTGTAGCAAATAATAAACACAACGTGCACTGCTGCCTCTGGAAGTGCTCATAGGAAATTGGGGATTTTTTTTCTAGCAGTTTAGTTTCTACCCTGATAATAAGAGGAAGACAAGACAATGTTTTGCATGCGTCACGACTGCCTCATGTAGGTGAAACCATGTATGGAGATCAATGATCGCATGATGGCAAGACAAAATTGGTTAAGGGATATTCTATATTTTCCTTTGTTAAGACAATTTCTGTAAAGGGAGTCTGATAGCTGCTATTCATGTTCCAAACTGCTGATACATTTAGGCCCCTTTCACACCTCAGAAAAATCTATCCGTTTTTCTTATCAGGAATTCCTGTCAGGATTTTCTGACCCATAGGGTTACATTGAACACTGACAGCCTTCAGGATTTTTACTAAAGGGGGTCTGTTCAGGAAAACAGGTGAGAAAATAGTACAACCTGTCCTATTTCCATCAGGATTTCCTGAATGGATGCACCCCATAGAAGTCTATGAGTGCTTAGAAAATCCTGATGCTTTCCTGATGCGCATCAGGAAATCCTGAAGGAGCTCCTGATGATTTCTTGAACAAAAAAAACGGATTACTGCCAGGAAATTCTGATAAGGATTTCCTGACAGTAACAACTGACACGGACATGTGAAGGAGGCCTTAAGCCCCTACTTCGCCGGGCGATGTGGAGAACAAGCGAGCTTGCTCCTCATTCCCCCTCCCACTGCCAGCACTATTACACGCACCAACAATGGGAGGGTAAGAGCCAGAAGCCGTGTCAGATTGTCTGGGCAGCCCATAGGAGACAGCAGCGGTCTGCTGCCACTGCTCCTATTACATGGAGCAACGGCAGAAGATCGTCAATAGGCTGATTGTTGCCGTTTCAGCCTGTTGAAAGACAACAATCAGCCGACATTGTGCATGTTGGCTGATCGTTGTCTTCTATTACCCAAAGCGATTATCGTCCATAACGGTTGGAATCGGTCCAATACGGACGATAATTGATTCGTGTAATAGGGCCTTTAGTCTTAAGTTCACACACTGTGTTTTTATGCAAAATAACAGCCATAGTTTTAAAAATAACAGCCGTTATTTTACAGTGGTGGCCATCAATAATGTTCATGATCATTATTTCCAGCCATCATTATTAAACAACGGCCGTTATTTTGCCTAAGAAAGATGTTGTGGGAACATAGCCTGAGATAATTGTTATCGAAGGAGGCACATGGTTCCTTTCATATCAGTCTGTACATCTATAAGGTAGTAAGGTAGAAAAATGCTTCTATTCTCCAGTGCAAAGTGTCAAAAAGGCTTCCCCCCTCCCCCTACATTTTCATACACATACAGAAGAATAAAAACATTTTTTTATCCTCTGGAAGCACAGACAGATATATGAAAAGAACAATGCATCTCCTTGAACTAACAGCTATCGAACAGTGTCAGCAGTTAGAAATGTGAATTGTAGCTGACATTTGCTTTGAGGAAGGTTCGTCTGTATTTGTTATCTGATTTACTTGTATTCTCCATTATATAATTCTGGAGCATCTCTTCTTAGAGCTGTACACTCAACCATTCCTTGTATTCCTCCTCAATGTTATGAATAAATGAAACCATTCCCAGTCTGGCACTGCCAGCACCGATTATACATTGTCAGGACTGACACAGCCCCAGCTAGTAACACAAAGTTGTCAATTTATGCACAGGAACGGCACAATGCAGGATTCTTAGGGTCCAGATTCTTATCTGATTCTTATCTGACAGATTATCTGCCAAAGATTTGAAGCTAAAGCCAGGAATGGATTCGAAACTAGGAGAAATCTCAGGCTTTCCTTTATGACCTGATCTCTGTTTATAGTTCATTCCTGGCTTTGGCTTCAAATCTTTGGTAGATAATCTGTCAGATAATCTTTCTGTGTAATTGGACCCTTTGGCTGCGTTCTCAGATGCCAATGAATGTATGGAACCAAAATGATGCCTCAATGTGTTGTGCAACTTTGAGGAACATAGTGAAGACGTTGGTGAATGCATTGGAGCATGGTTTCAGCCATATGCATTTTCAGCATCTGAAAACTCAGTCTAAAAAGACTTGCTCTTGCATTGTAATGTCATGGGCAGTACAAGTGTTCACAAAAACAGACAGGTCAGGAAATGCTATAAAAGTCTGGTAGATGGGGGTACCTCCTCTGGGACCCATACCTATCTGTAAAAAATAGCTGGCCTTCTTGCATTAGCCGGTGGTGGTTGGGATTCCGAAGACAGCTAGACAGTCTGTTTTATGCAGTTTAGCTCTATTGGTGTGTAAATTGTGTAAAACAGCCCAATCGGTCCATTTTAGCATCCTGACCACCTCTAGCCACTGCAAGCGGGCCAGACAGGCAGGAGGGCCCTCATTTCTCACATAGTTGTGGGTCTCAGAGGTAAGACCCACATCTATCAGACATTTACGCCATATTCCCTGGATATGTTGTAAATATTTCACATGGGTTGTGTCACCATCAATGCTTACTCCCATCTATAGGATAGAGGAAAAAAGAATGTTCCCAGTAGCTCCCATTTGAATTTACTTATTTTCTATTGAACTGCCAAAGATAGGCAAACTCTGTACCTAGCTATCTTCAGGAGGCCCATAGACTAGGGCATAGTGACTAGGAAGAAGGGGTTAACCTAATACTGACTTCACAGTCAAGGCTACTTTGTTTAAAGGGGTTATCCAGCACTATAAAAACATGACCACTTTTGTCTCTAGTTTGGTGGGGTTCTAAATCTCAGTTCCATTGTTATGCTGCATTTACACGGAACGATTATCGTGCAAATTCGCACGATAACGATCGAATTTGAACAATAATCCTATGTGTAAACGCAGTGGACGATCAAACGACGAGCGAGAAATCGTTCATTTTGATCTTTGAACATGTTCTCAAATCGTCGTTAATCGTTCGCAAAAAATTTGCTGATTGTTCCGTGTGAACAGTCGCTCGCCGATTTAACCAATGTGTGAGATAGGCTTAAGCATTCACAAAACGAATTTTCCGTACAATATATCGTACCGTCTAAACGCTGATCGTTATGAAAAAAAAAAATTGCGAATTAGCGTTCCGTGTAAATGTAGCATAAGACATTTTCATTAATTCAAAGTACAGTAAATGGAGCTTAATTGCACACCACACCTGAACTATAGACAAGAGTGGTGCAAAAGTGGCCATGTTTTTGTTGCGCTGGATAACTCCTTTTAATACATGCATGATAATCCAGGTGTAATGCATTTAGAACAGGGGTGACTATGACTTTTATTAAGTTCAGTGCACATATGTGAGATATTCTCAGTTAAGACTTATTGGTTCTTGATGTTGGTAGTGATCTAGATGAAGTGACATATACTCTATTTTCTGTATTTGAAAATGTTGTGTTCATGTGTAGCAGAAAATTGATACTTTTATAAATACAATTTTCTTTTCTTTTGTCCCTTTATTCCCCTGTCCACTTTTCTACACCACTATCGGGGCTGTTGCTAGGCAGGTGAACATATTGCCATTAGGACCAGACCTATTTATGAATAGAAGGGGCACGTCTGTAACATGGGGGAAGGGCTCGTGATCAATTTGGATAGGGCTTATTACAATGAAGGGGGTTGGGTGGTACAGCATTAGCATGTTGGGTTAGTTGACAAGGCAGGTCTTTTATTCCCTATAGAAATCTCAAGCCTGCTGCGTCATATGTATGAAGTCAGTGGTAACAAAGGGCCACAAGCTGAGTCTTTCATAAATATACATGTAATTAATTATTACACATTGTGCATTAAAAATAGCAAGTATGGTGGGGTAGATTCTAAACACAATCTAATGTCACAGTTGTATTCTAGCTGAAGATGTCTGTGTCATCAGGACCACTAATGTCCGGACAATAATCCATCTCTTGTAGCACAAAGATGCACTGGAGAAGATGCAGCAGGGCGGGGCCCCATATGCTGCTTTTACTTTATAAATTAGTCATTACGATTGTGTGACTCACTAGTTATAAACGGCAACTTCATAAGTCATTATGAGCTAAAAGTGTAATTCATTAGAAGAATACATGGTGGAAAGGAATGCATCATAAGACAACCCGACATATGGTCACAGCGGCTGAACCAAGTGCTCATTCTGTCCTCCAGACACTAACACCGCCATATGGTTTAATGGTAGAGAAACATGAATTATCACCAGGGAAGGATGAGCCAATGATGCTGTTCTGTACTATGGAAGACCATGCAATGCCCTGCTACAATTTGTACCTTGTGATATATGGTGTTATTGCACATGACCATCTGTAACATTCTACCTAATGTTATGTGAGAATTGGACCCTTATCTATATAAAGTGTCAGATTCTCAGTATAGATAAATAATCAGTGACTGGAAATATTAGTCAATATGATTATAAATAGTGTGCTGATACTTATGTTAGTAGCTGTCATGGACGCAGATTGTCCCGCTCAGTGTGAGTATTTAACATTGGGCACTTTCCCTGAGTTGTAATATGGCCAAGATAAGAAAAACTTTATATGTAATCTAGATCAGTTAAATATCAATTAGAGATGAGCGAATTTACAGTAATAATAAAGCAGAGCGCTTTGTTACCTCTGCAATCCTCTCATCAGCCGCTGTCTTCTTACTCACTGCCACTCCGTGCTGCTCCTCCCAGGGTGATAGGAAAAGCTGGATCCAGTCCTGGAAAAATGGGAGAAGAGAGGTAAGGAAGCGCTTCGCTTTGTTATTACTGTAAATTTGCTCATCTTTAATAAAAATTATTTTGTCCATACTTACAATGCCCACGTTGCAGTAAGGAAGCACTAGTCAATAAAGCACTGTGTTGGGCCAAATGTTACCCAGCAATGAGTCTTGCATTTATTACACTTATTTCCTTTCATTTAACAGTCTGTGACTGCAAAAACTTCACTGTAAACTTCATTTCACTGTAACATAAAACAGTATTTTTTAACAGACATCTAAGTTAAAGGCAATAGGTTTATTCTTTTTCCAAAAACTACTTTATGTAACATTGTCAGTACTTCCAGGTGACAGGTTCCCTTTAAAGTGAATGTACCATCAGGCCTGGGCTGAGGCACTGGAGGTGAGCCGATCCACCCCCAGTAGGAGGAAACCGCCGCCCCTCTTTGACACTGCTTCATTACTATCAATGGAGCTGTATCATAACGGGTTGGGGGTTTCCTCCCACTGGGGAGGGATAGGCCCACCTCCAGTGCTTCAGCCCAGGCCTGATGGTACATCAGGCTTTGTTACAAAGATGTATGGGGACATTTTTTTTTCCACCATAACCAATATAGTATTTAGACTTAGTTGACCCCAACAGACCTAGTATTGATGAATTATGGAAGCGGGTTATCATTAACAACTCGTGACGTTTGAAACCATTAAACCAAGGTACCAATGTACAGTATATGTTTTAAGAGTAACTTGGTTTAAGAGCATTTTTCAAAATTGTGACTTGGTTTAAGAGCATTGGTTTGGTTTAAGAGCTCCCTGTACTGAATGGGAGCGCGAGTGAAGGAGGGGCATGGTCTGCATAGCGGGGTCTACAGCACTGTACTCTGACCCAGGAAGTCTCCCTCACCTTCCAAATCATAGCAGATCCACTTCAGGCTGGGGCTTACATCAGGGGACAGGACTGTGGAGGTAATCTCTCCATAGCTGTAACCCCTCTCTCCCCGGACAGAGAGTGCTGCATGTATGTGCAAACATCTGTCCTGCTCATTCCTTCATGCTCCCTGCAGTCTCTGTCAGTCCTTGTGTTTCCCATCCTCTTCATTACTGTACAGTAATTTATAATATCACATATTTTGCTGTTTCTGAATGTTTGTGTCATCTGTTCTACATGGTATTCAGAATAATAAATCATTATTTTTGTGGAAATTTCTATGATTTCTATGGGAAAATTTGCTTTGGTTTAAGAGTGGATTTGGATTACAAGCACGGTCCCGAAACGGATTATGCTCGTAATCCAAGGCACCACCGTACTTTCTACTAAAATCTTACCATAACCTTTTTTAGTATTACCCCAGTCCTATCATTTTGCGTAATGCAATTTTTGTTTCCTGGTCACCGCCTGCTTTTTGGCCATCAATACCATCCCAAAAGTTTTTTTGCCCATTGCACACACACATGGTATTTGGCACAATACACAGCAAATGTGTTATATGCTACTGTATTCAGAAGTGACTGGTAAAATTCACCATTGATAATCCATTCTCCAAAGCCAGCATTTCTTTTCTAACTAATTTTCAAGCCTGGATTCTGGAATTTCCAGATAACAAGAATAAATATGAGATGGTTTCATTTTGATCTGATGACCTGGCTTGTCCTCACTTATTACGGTTTATTTTTAGTTTGGTATTACATTACTGCCCCTGTGTACAGACATCTGTATTTTGTAAGATAACAGCAGTAAAAATAGATATGGTTTGAGCAGTGTATCAACATTTAAATTCTAACTTCACTCATAACTATTGAACGCTAGTATCTAATTCCATACTGTCATACTCACTGGGCTTCTGGAACTTGGTGTATACGCTACAACTAGTTGCTTTGAAAAGTTGAAGTTTAACTCCAGTGTTAAAGGGGTGTTTTTATTTCAGAAAGTTATCCCATATCCAAAGGATAGATAGTTCCTAGCGGATATGTGGAAATTTGGCCACTGAGACCCCCTATCCATCACAAGAATGCAGAAAAATGGTGCCCCCAAATGAATGGAGCATTCCAGGCCTGCACATCCCCTCAACATTCATTCTCTACAGGGCTTTAATAGCCATTGTAGAATGTTTTCCTCTGTTTGGTTAAGTTGGGGTTTCCACTCCTTTCCAAAAGGAGAATACCCCTTTAACCGATAAATATTTTTGCAGGCTTTACCAATTAAAAATTAGGGGAACCACACACAAAGAAATTGTTAACAATTGGCACTTCTCCTAGCAAAATCCTTATGTGTGAACAGCGACCAAGAAATAAGGTTACCATCTATTGCATATTGGACTCCCATTCTCCTGTAAGGTGGGGGTGCCCTGGATATCAGACTTTGATATTCCATGTGAACGTCCTGTAGTTGGGTCAATTGGGAGAATATGTGTTTCCATTATAACAGCTTTGCCCCTTCTCGCCACGCCCATGGCCTCCCGTTGCAGACCAAGATGTGCCATGGTGTCTGTGTACAGAATACCCCATCAATTGTGTACTATGTACTGTTTTGCTGCAATATGAAGTAATAAAGTAAGATGAATTCAAGTGTCATAGTTGAGAGCCACTTAATAAATCAAACAGGCTCTTTACCCAAGAATGTCCTATTTACTTTATATCTTACTATTTGCTCAGTAACTCCCTAACATCTTGCACTGAGTGAAACTGAATGATACTACATAGTTAAAATAAAAGTATTTTCCATAGGAGTCAATAAAAAAAAAGAGAGAGAGAGAACTATACTATGACTGGATTGTATGGGTGCGTGTAGTTGTATTCCTCCCACATAATATCTTATACACACATGCAGATGTTTGTGAATGAAGCTTATTGCTGGTAACACATAATTATGTGATGTAAGAGATGATTCAGACCCAGATTACTGTCATTCCATCCTAATCAGACTTCTATAATCAGCTAAACTGCTTATGCATGAAGCCTGTGTTATTACGAGAAAATATATAGGACGGCCCACCCAGGACATAAGATCCAAGGTCCTTTTATAGAGGATATATAAAGTTTGCATTTCCCTCCGTATACTTGGAGACCCCCACAATTGGATTTTATAATAAGCAGAGCCTCGGTGTAATTGCTAAGTCTTGGAAAATGAAAAATTACATGACTCAATGTGAAGTTAGTTAGTGGATGCTTCCAGTTGACACAGGCAATTCTCCAAGCTGGAGCACTCTGCTTGATGTGGTCTTTGGCTGCAACAAGTAGGGGCTGGGGTCCCTTATGGCACCCCTTCTATCAAGTTAATATGTTATAATGGCTTATGGAAAAAAGCCGCCTGTACTAGAATATACTCTGTTAAACCAGATACATTTACCTTCTAATTGTATGTTAGTCTATAGCTGCCCATCAGCTAAGTGCTCTCTGTGTACAGTATGTAGTAAATAATCTATCATGGAAGAAACTACATGATGCACTATACTGGATATCTTCGCCCAAAGCAGGTCTTCTGGGATTCATTTATGTTTCCTGTATGAACTAATAGTAAAGTGCTTACTTGTCACTTACCTACAGACTTACTTGCCAGAAAAGACTTTATTATTATTATTATTAATTAACCAACAAATTTGAACCACCAATGGTCCTATGTCCATAAGCATCAGGAATAATACACACTACCTATGAATGAACAATGCTGGACAGTATTCTACATATATCAAAAAAATACTTTATTGATTACAAACAACAGAAATTAATTCTTTTGTTTAAAAACATATGTTAAAAAGGGAGCTGAAAAACCATATGGTTTTATGGTTGTATGGTTTTTCAGCTCCCTTTTTAACATATATTATTATTATTATTATTATTAATATTATAGTATTACTTGATATAGCTGTAATATATTTCATAGCCATCTACACTATGATATTAAACAGGTAAAAACACAATATTAAATGTACAGTCGTGTAGGTAGGGGTCTGCTAAAGACCCTCTGGTCATCATGAAAAACTTTGTAGTATAATATAATTGAACTAAAGGAGCAGTAAACATGCGTTGTAACAATAATCCCCAACATGTGTGTCTTTTGCTGATGGAAATCTATAACCACTACTATAGGGCCATCAGTCATATATACAATTTGTGTGACAGACCTTTATCTATTATGTATGGCCATCTTTAGAACAGGGTCTTCCATCGGACATAGCTTGGACTGTAGTAAACATATTTCTGTAGTCTACCTGTTATATGCCTTAGAAGGAGCTAGGTCAATAAGGGGTACTGTGTTCCTATTTGAAGGTGCCTTGTTCAGTCAAGCATGGGGATTTAGTGAGCCAAGAAAGGTGCTCCACTCCATGTCAAGATGATTGCATAGTTTTATGTAAGTATTGTACATGGAAGCCATTTGAATATTTTATTCTGAAACTCATTGTATGTAACTATAAGTTCAGCCTTGCCATTTATCTGTGTATACAGTGTCATACTGGGGTATCTGGTGTCCACCAGAGGAATGATCCTGGGGGCCCACCAATGAAGAACCAGAGAGAAATGACAGCTGGGGGCCCACCGGAAGATTCTCCAGGCTTCTGGTGGGCCAGTCCGACACTGTGTGTGTATACAGCTTCCGATGCAGTATATAATCCTCTAAGGGTGTCCTCACGAACACTTTTTGTGTTGCGTTTTTCAGGCCAAAAAAAGGACATAAAAAATACCAAAGTGGCACATGGCGTTTTCTTCAAGCATTTGTGTTTTTTTCTGGCATTTTTTTCTAGCCTTTTTAAGCTTTACGTGTGAATGATCTTGTTTGTGGTTTAGGTGTTTTTGTGTGCTGGACTGTTTTTCCTCTGCCATCATATGACCTAGCTGCTGGACCACAAAAGGTGACAAAAACACCAGAAAAAAACGCCATATGTACAGCAATGACAGCTAGAATAATCCCATTGAAGTCTACGGGAGAAAAAATGCCACAGTTTGCAAAAAAGCCGCACACCCAGCAGGCTGCGTTTTGGAAAAACTGCCACAGAGCGTTTTTCCAGGATTTTAAGGCAGTGTGAAGCCAGCCTAAGTCGGTGGTCTCCAAGCTGTGGTGAAACTTACAGCTATTGACTTCACAAAGTTATAGTTTCACAACCCCTAAACTATGTAACATACTGGGTTTTTCTATAATGCTTTTAGCTATAAATAATCACTCCAATGACTGGTCAGGGTCTACGTTCTGCATGAGAGATGTACAGAAAGGAAGAATATCTTGGATGATCACATATAATTTATTTATTTGTTTATTCCTAATCCTTTGAACGTTATTTATTCTCTTTTAATCCCTGGCTTTCTATCTGCCCACTTGAAATAAGAAATTCCGTGTATTTTGAGCACAAAGGTTTGGTTTGTTGCTCAGAACAAGCTAAGTTTTCCAAGTTTTATTCAGCATGACCAGCTCTGTGTAGTGTCAGAACATGTGAGGGGAATGAAAGACGTTCTTGTTTATAAGCATAAAGGAAGTGGCATGCGGTATTATTCCCAGATTTATCCGAGTCCCATCTCTCGCCTCTATGGCCACAGACGAATGTCAAAGCACACATATACTGAACTAGACCTTCTCATGCCATGGCGTGGGTGTAAAGATAAAGATATAACGTGATCAAAGACTCTACATCCCTACAGAATGGCTATTGGGCAGCATGTACAAAAGGAGGGGATGCAGTTTAATGAGTGTCAGTATAGGTTACTGAACCACTCTAGTATTTAGGCGGGGTAGTTGGCTCTACCAGGTATCTCTCACAGTTTTGTTCTTCTTGTATAGCCTAGAAAGTAGGTAATAAAAAATAAGTTATTCACCATATTCTATAAAAAATTTTTACAAGAGAAGAAAAATGTAAATGACATCAGTGTCTATAAATCACACATAGCACTAACACTACAGACTGTCCCATTCCTGTTTCTGTTATAGACTCACACTCTTAGTGCTGCACACATTTTGTCATTTATTACTATTTTCTACCTATTCGTCCTGTATGCCGTACGCATGTAAATGGTTTGTACTGCTGCGGAATAATATACTAAAATTTTCATGGCTGACATGGTTACATTCATCTACTGCCCAACCTTGGAGTTGTTCTTGTTCACATTGCTAACTTGGGATCAGGAATTAGACTTTTTTACTGGGGGGGGGGGGGGGGGGGTCAGCCAAAGCCAGGACTTTCAATTTTTTTTTAGTTTTTGCCATTCTGAGTTTGCCTTAAAAAGGGCATCAACAACTGCAGGACACTGCAGCAGAACTGACAGGAGCAGTATTAATACTGCTTAAAAAAACGACCATTTTTGTGAACCTGAAACAATGCAGCCATTAGTTCTGTACCCCAGCATTTCCAGGTCCACTATGCAGACTGGTAGGATTTAATACACAGATTTTACTTAGAGAATGATGTGATCTTTTGGAGGAATTCCCCCTAAGCTCTGAGTCATGAGGCAGACCAGTCCCTACTGTGGTGTAGAGTTCTTCTTCCCCTGTACAGGAAACACTGTATTAATTCAGATAGAGACTTAAGTACGCACAATGTGTACCTGATGTACTTTGTACATGCCAAACGGTCATATAACAGACAGTCAATAAATAAAGGACATTGTATCACTGCATTATTCCAGTACACCCACTAGTTCTGTGGAGACATAATAACATCTGTACGTTATTGTACGTCCATTGTTGCCACTGATATTGGGCCACCATTACTGTGATATGTATACTATGAATACATACATCAATGCTAGTCAAAGCACATGAGCCATTTATGTTGCCTATTGAACTCTATGGAACTCTGGGCACTTACCTCCTGGTAGTAGTGTGTTATTCTAGCATACAGTATAGTAACATAAGCGTTGCTCACAAAGCACTAATCTGAGTTAGCGTGGCTTTCTGCAGGAAGAGAAGGAAGGAGGGCAGTGTACTTAGAATAACATTGAACAACTGGGAGGCTCCCCAAGGGAACAAAATCAAGTGCAAAAATGTCCTAAAAATATAATTGTTGTTCATTACGCCATCGCTTCCTGTCATGTCGTCATCATCACTTCCTGTCTTCGGTGACATGTTTTCTGACTTGACCTCAAGGCTGCAAAGTAAAAATCAGATTATGAATCTTCTGGATGTAAAATCTGGGACACATCATGTGGTTCTGCAAGTTGAGCAGACTGATCATTATACTGATTGTATACAAAGTGTTTAGACACAGCAAGTTTTCAAGAGGATGTGAATAATTTCCGTACTATATTGATAACAGGCCCATGACTGAAGACTAATACAAATTTAAAAGGATACAAAAAAAAAAATCATATTTTTTTTTTTAATAGAAACTGTCTAGAGCAGCAGTGATGCTCTACGGTGGGACAAATCCCAACAAGAATGTATAAAATCATGTCTCTGGTCTCCATTTAAATGAAGACACAAACTTAAATGACATATCTAGAATCTTTAACCTTTTGCAAAAACTTATACAGCAAACTTGGTGATTTCCGTGTACACAGTGGGTACAAACTTTGTCAATCATTATAAAGTAGGTGGTGCTATAGAATGAACTAGGTGAAGAACAAAACCTAACTGTCACAAACAGTCCTTCAGGTCAGGTCACTTGACAGGAAACACCCCCCCCCCCCCTCCCCCCCCCCCCAAAAAAAAAAAAACTGATGATGACACAGATGGCAGAAAAAAGATAATTAGTTTAGCCACTCTCACACATTTTCTTTTTCTTTCACACCAACTTTATTTAGTTGACGCCAACATGGGTCAACCCACACTCAGGTCTCAGGGCTTCCAAAAAGTTGCCAGCACCCCATTCCTACCAGTTGTGGGTCGTCTAGTTTTAGGGTGTAATGTCTGACACCCGAAAAGACTTGATAAGGGACCACGCAGTGTTTCTTTCTTCATGGGCTGAATATCGCCTGTTAGCTCTTTACACTGTACAGAATTATATTTACTATTCTAAAATAAAAGAAGAGAATCTTATATAAGTTTGTAGCATCAAGTCAGATCCAGCTTTCATTTTCTTAACTATGCTGAAAAAAAGAATGATGGGTTCCCATTGATTAGTATATGTGCATCAATACATGCGATCCTTTATATACAACAGGGTCAGATATATATCAGTGCTCTGAATTCTGCAGTGTCCAATGAATACGCTCTTTTATTGAACTGAATTTGAGATGCCCGGCTCCTTTATCTGCTAACAGAACTGCATTTTACTCATTGAATTTTCATTGAATTGCACTGAATGGTCTTAGGGCTTTCAGATCTCCTGCTAGTTACCATTGTAGACTGTTTAGTATCATAAAGTGTTGCTGTACGCTTCTGTCTCAGCATCCTGCAAGACATCACTATTAAAAAGTTTCTGTGTTTATTGTATAAGGCTTTATGTGCCTTTTTCACATTTTAAAGGTCTATGGTATAAAAAGCCCACATTTTTTAAATGTTCACCCTTTAAAACAGTGATTTTAATCACTGCATCACAAAATTGCCATCATTCAGGGTGAAAATAACAGGGGGGTATTAAGACCGGTGTACCCATATGGCAGTCTTGCATTAAGCCCCGTGCCCCACGTCAGACTTAATGAAAGGCACACGCTCCAAGTGAATCTGAGACTGCCAATAGAATGCCAAACCATCTTTCATTATCTATTCCGGTGGGGAAGGGTAAACCACTATGAGACTGCTGTGGCACCTGCTTATCTCTCGGAAAACAAAAGGGTCGGGCAGTGAAAATCTTATCATGCATGACCCTTTGCTCCACCGACGTTATTTGTCTTTCAAAGAGTTAATATAAAAATAAAGTGTACAGACACACTCTAAAAGCAAATGTTGGGGAAATTCAGATTGCATCTGTTTTATTAAAAGGGTTATCCAGCGAAAATCTTTTTCTTTCAAATCTACTGTCTGGAACATACTTTACCTGGTCTGCGCTCCAGCTGCATCCAAGGCTCCCCGTTCCTGTTGGTCCTGCTCAGCCAATCAGGGCCCTGACACTGATTGGCTGGGTGGAACCTACGGGAGCTGGAAGCCTCACATGCAGTTGGAGTGCGGACGAGGTAAAGTATGGTCCGGCGGCAGCTGGTTAAGAGGGCCGGCATTTACATACTCACAGCGAAATGAAAATTCCACTCCTAGTATGTAACCCCATTCAAACTCACAGTAGCTGAAAATCCACTGTGATTCGCTACATGTGAAGCTACCATATAGGGTACTTCAGAGAAACAATGGTTTTTAAATCAACTGATCTCAAGTATTCCAGTACTTATCAGCTGCTGTATGCTCTGCAGGAAGTGTGTGTATTCTTTCTCTGCTACCACCTCTGTCTGTGTCAGGAACTGTCCAAAGCAGGACATGGACAAGGGTGACAGCAGAGAGCACTGCGTCAGACTGGAAGGAATACACAACTTACTGTGTATACAGAAGCTGACAAGTACTGGAAGACTTAAAAAATAGTATTTAAAAAAAAAAAAAATAGAAGTAGTTTTTAAATTTGTATAACTTTCTTACACCGGTTGATTTATAAATAATTTTTTCTCTGGAGTACCCCTTTAATTCCTGTTGTCAGGATACTTCTAGCAGTGTCACCAGCCACCCTTTAAAGTACATTCTGCTCCCTGATATTATCTTGTTGGTGTATGATAGAATGAAATATGAACGTAAGAAGGATTGTTTGGGTCATATACTTGCATTTTACTACTTACTTGTGGATGGATAATACTGTGTAATCCAGGGGCAGTTTTATCAGAGTTGATATATCAATGTATTTACATTAATTTTAGTACCAGACCTATCTTGAACTTGTATGTTTTCCATTCTTTTCAGAGTGATCGTCTTCTCATCAAAGGAGGCCGGATAGTGAACGATGACCAGTCTTTCTATGCAGACATCTATATGGAAGATGGCCTCATCAAGTAAGTCCTATAAAATCATGCTTCCATCTACCAATGCATTTCTTTCAAAAGACTTTTTTCAATGCTTAGGCATACATTATATTGTTTTTTTTTCTTCTATTAATTATCCTCTTGCCTACTTACAAATTTTTGGTATCTGAGAATTTTGTACAAACTTATTTAAGGATTGTCTTTGCCTGTAGTTTTTAAATTTTAGATTTACTTTTACAGATGTAACTTATTATTGCTACTAGGTAATTGACCAATTTTAGGTAGTTAGGCTAATGACCAAATAGACAGTATTGCTGTACTGTTATACCCCCTGGACAGCATCCTGGAAAATCTGCTGCAAATGGAATTAATAGAGTACACCATGTGTTTTCTGGCAGGATACCTCCTGCATTGCCATAAATTATATTATTTTTTAGAAGCATCAGGGTTGTATAGTGATTAATTCAAATAAATGTCTTATTTATGTCTAATCTGCGCCCCCACCCCCCATAAATGGTTTATTTGCCATGCACAACCCTCCTTTATTGTTAGAAAGGGCCCCAAAACAAAGTCTCCAAGCTTTTTGTCAGCTAAATAAACAGACACCAGATAGAAACCTGACAGGCCCCCAACTTTTTAAATTTTTTTAACCATTTTAAAAAATCCTGACATCTTTGTTTTCATGCTGACCACTGAGCCACTGAGCTGTTCTGTAGCGAAAACTATTCAGTAATAATCATCTTAAGCAAGATTACATTGAAAGGTGACACTTATATAGATTAGACAGAATTTCACCACTCACAATAAATGATGGTCATAGCTCACTTTCTCCTCCACCTGCACTATGACATCTGCACAGTTCACAGAGCATGCCTAGAGAATTCTTCCATAGAAGTCAGTGGGACACCTCCAAGTCCATGTGACTATTTAATAGCATATCTCTAAACACTGCTAAAAAGCAGCACAGGAAGCTTTCCCCATAATGATGTACTGAAAATAGAATAAAAATCTACAGTAAAAAAAAAAAGATAAAAGAATATGTATGAGTATGTGGTTTTAATTATTAAAATAAAAAAAAAAATAGGCAACACATTAATAATCTCTGGACAGCTGGACAACCCCTTTAATTATAATTCTCTGGTATGTAAGACAACCCCTTTGGGAACCTCTGAATTGGTTAGCATTGACAATGGAATCTACTGAATAATCTTATGTAATATAAAGTTTCTTCACAACAGAACTGTTGATCTCCGTATAAGAATTGAGGAATGAGTCTCCTATTAAATCTCTGTTTTAAAAAACTTTGCATCTGTAATGAGACCTGTAGGATGTGAGTAGAATCACAAGGTCTTTACAGACAAACACAGAAGAACAGCTGTACATCTTTATACTCTCCAAAGCTGGAGCTGAAATTTACATCCGCTGGAGAGAAGCCCCAGGGCTTTGTTTTGTTACTGAAAAGTCTCAGGTTTCTGCATTTATTTATTTTTTTCATTGCACCAGCACAATTGAAAAGAAATGACTGCACCCCTACTAGTGCCTACACTGTGTAATAAATGTACAATCTCAGCACTATGAAACAAAAATGACCGTACCAATACTAGTGCATATACTGAATAGTAGACTTACATTCTCAGCATGATGGAAAAGAAATTACCGTACCCATATTAGTGCCTACACTTGGGTGAAAACTGAAATAGTACCCCAAAATCCCTCAGTATCAGCACAGCCAACCGTATACCTCTATATAATAGTCATACAGTTACCAAATAATACCACTTTACAGGAAACAAATATTATTACCATCATGCTGCTAAATGCAAATAATACAGCAACACAATGACCACATATTACCACGCCATAGTGACCAAGGGTATTACATGGGCCGATGGGGGCCCGATAATAACAGTAAACCAGCGCGGATCTGCTAGATTGGCGCTCGTTTACTGGGCCTATTACACGGCCCGATAATCATTTAACAAGGGCTGCATGGACATCGTTACTGATGTCCTTGCAGCCCTTGCTAAACTGGCATACATTACCTATCTCGGGTCCAGGGCTCCTCTTGCGGTCCACTTCTCCCTGGGTCCCGCGTGCTGCAGCTTCAGAGCGGCCTGTCTTAACTGACAGGCCACTCAGCCAATCACTGACCTGTGATTGGCTGAGCGGCCTGTCAGCTAAGACAGGCCGCTCTAAAGCTGCAGCGCACGGGACCCGAGGAGAAGGGAAGCAAGAGGAGCCCTGGACCATGGATAGCTAATGTATTTATTTTGCAAATTATATTATATTTGACAATTATAGGTCAGAACCTATATCAACGATCAGCCGATGACAACGATCATCGGCTAATCGTTGTGTTTATTACACGGAACATTAATCGGACGGCTAGGGCTGGTTCGGCCGATTATCGTTCTGTGTAATAGTACCCTAAGTCTTACAAGCAATATTGCCACTACACAAGGGTAAAATAACATCGCCACATCCTGACCATGTTACTACTGCTTAAAGGGGTAGTGCGGCGGTAAACATTTATTCCTAAAATAACACACATTACAAAGTTATACAACTTTGTAATGTGTGTTATGTATGTGAATGGCCCCCTTCCCTGTGTTTCCCGCCACCCATGCTAGACACGGAAGTGTAGGTGCATTATACTTACCGCATTCGTGTCGACCCTCGGGTGGGTGGGGGGAAACATGGGGAAGGGGGCCATTCACATACATAACACACATTACAAAGTTGGATAACTTTGTAATGTGTGTTATTTTGTGAATAAATGTTTACCGCTGCACTACCCCTTTAATGACTGAAAAATACCACCAGTACTGCTACTGAATAAAGAAGCATCCTCTGAGCCATTTCTGTGCATTTTATTAATCCTGAGGCTAGTAAGGCCATTTGGTGCACAGGGGCGGGACTATGTCCCCCAGTGCACTGATCTGGCCTCCCCCCAGCTGTCCCACTCCACTATTCATTAGAAGGTGTGGGCCAGCCGGGGACAAGTCTGTGCACTTGGAGCGATACTCCAAACTGCCTTGTTAGCCTAGGGATTAAACTACAAGCTGCATAGAAATGGCACAGAGGAGAAAGGTAAGAAACTTACCTTCATTCTCAGTGCTATAAGGGCGTGTCAGCAGGTTAGATTCATCTTCTTTTCTCATTAGAGTCATTCACTTTGCCTTTTCACCCTGACATTTAATCCTTTCTGTGCCTCTATACTATTATAATGCCCCCCCTTTGCCCCAAATTATAAAAATCCCTTTTTTTGTGTCCCCCAAATAGTTTTCCCCCTTCATGTACCCCCAAGTAGAAATAATCCCCCATCCTGTGCCCCAAGTAGCAATAGCACAACTCCTGTGCCTCCAAATAGCAATATTCCCCCTCCTGTGTCCCCCAAGCAGTAATAATCCCTCTCCCAGGCCTAAAGTAGTGTTACTCTCCCTCCTGTGCCCCCAAGCAGCAATAATCACTCCTTTCCTGGAAGTGATCACTGCTCTGTCCCTTCTGTCAGTGGTGTCTGTACCCAAACATCTTAAGCACATAGACACAGATGACAGCGGTGGCACCCAGTACAGTACAGGAACAGGGAGTCTGATGTTAGACTGGAGTCCCATCTTCAGTATTACATTCTGTTGTGCGGTACACTATTAGTGTAATACTCATTGGAATTTGCATAGAGATGCAGAGAAAATGTATTGCTAAACTCCCTGCTGCTGTATTATAGTAAGTAGTCTCCTCAAGGGCTGTATAATCTGCTGTCTGAGGCGAGATCTTCATATTGCCTCATGGTAGATGCGGACCTACCTACACTGTTTAGTAGATGGACAAATCCAGCACAATAGCAATAAATTCTTCTTCCTCTTTACATCATAGGCAGATTGGAGACAACCTAATTGTGCCAGGAGGTGTGAAGATTATTGAAGCAAATGGGAAGATGGTAATACCTGGAGGAATCGATGTACACACCCACTTACAGATGCCCTACAGAGGAATGACAACAGTAGATGATTTTTTCCAAGGGACCAAAGCTGCCCTTGCAGGAGGAACCACCATGATACGTAGGTGGCTTTTTGTTGTTGTTGTTTTCTATAAGCAAAAGCATCTTTTTCACTGGCTTTGTGTGCTTTATCTTTACATCTCTTCTGACTTTTTAGGATAAACTGACATGTATGTACATAAGGAGAAGCACTATTTCTGTCAATAGTATAATTTGTAATAGTGGAGTGAGACTAGCTTCTATGATGACACCAATACATGCAGAAAAAGGGGATCCTGCTCCTCTTATATTTTCATGGCACACCCACAAAAGTAGCCAAAGTATACTGGACATTATGGGGCAGTACTGAGCAGTCTTGATAGAAGACAAGAAACTCCACCATTAGCAGTCTCAATGTGTGTCTGTTTTTTTCTTTTCAGTAGCTTCCCCATCTTCACCTGCTTTGTCATCAGTATGAAAGGGAAAGTCGACATTTTTTTGCTGCCCTAACCTGGGGCAGAATTGTATAGTGACAGAATACCATAAGTATCAATAAAGAATGCATGCCAGTCCTTAACACAAGATGTTTTTCTCCTTAGTTGACCATGTGATCCCAGAGCCAGAGTCCAGTATCATTGAAGCTTTTGAAAAGTGGAGAGAGTGGGCAGATGGGAAAACCTGCTGTGATTATTCTCTACATGTAGATATCACCCACTGGAACGACAGCGTGAGACAAGAAGTGGAAACACTTGTGAAGCAAAAAGGTGCTGCCATGTGATTTATAGTATAGTGAAAGTCAGTCAACAAAACATTTTCATATTACATTATATTATTATTTAATTATGCAAATGGGGTGTGTGGGGTCTGTGTTAACGAACCACATAGACCAAAATTAGCTATAAAAGAAAGTGTTTAAATGAGACACACAGATTCCTTTCCGTAAAAATTATTTTTATTAAACTAAATTTGTCATTTCAAGTAGTTTCTCAGCTGTTGCACACTGACCGCTCTAGCAGCTTTCTGACTGGACGCTAGAGCTGTCAATCATAGTCATATGTCATAGTCAGTCATATGCAGGCCTATCATAGTGTAGTGGATAACAAGATAACAGAAGATATGGTAGCTGTTCTCATATTTATTCCCATAATAGATTAAAAACCTAAAAACTTGTCCCAATGTGTTTCCATCATGAAATACTGGGTTCATCTGGGGAGCATTAATGGGATAACAATGAAAACCTCATCCAAGTCCACTCTGTAATGTAGAGAGAGACAAAAGGTAATTGAACCTGAGGAATGATACCCAGACTAAGTAAAGCCACTTACTGTCCCTGATGTAGAGGAAACTGAGCGCCTCCTAGTGCTCTCTACATCAAGTATTGGGAGAGGAGTAAGTGACATTTCAGACCAATATATAGGCATCCTTTAATTTTTTGGGGGGTGTAAATTCTGTGACTATTTTTTTTGTTGATGGTATTTCCTGTTATCTGGTACTATTCGTTCTGGATTAAGGGTCTAGACTTTGCTCTTCTAATATAAATGACACTTATTCCCTGTCGCATAAACTCTTTTTACCGTATCTCACTTGTAAGTACCAGTATGCTGCAAGTGAATGAACCTGTGTTTTCCCTTGTCACGGTGCCCAGGCTTCCCGCTTCCAAGCCCATAATTCTTCTAAGGAGGTGATAATGACTTATATGTTCTGCCATAAACGTGTTATTTTAAGCACTCTTTTAAAGAGGACATTGCGCTTTTGGGTTTATTAGCCTCCTAGTGCATTTCATCTGGGATACCTCGCCTACCTTCTCTGTTTTTCTGCAGTGAATGTCTTAGTAGCAGTGCCAAACAAGGCCTCTCCTTACATGTTTAACTTCTCCAGCCAACTCCTTCCATTCCACAGGAGTGTAATATTTATCACATGTCCCCAGCTATTACACAGGAAAAATCTGACACTGAGTTTCCATCTTTCCTTTTTTTTTTCTTTATTCCCAGGTGTTAACTCTTTCATGGTTTACATGGCCTATAAAGATTTGTATCAGATGTCCAACACCGAGGTAAGTTCTATGATATTTCCTTCCTCTCTGGGCGACAATCCAAATGGATTGAACCACCTTCTTCTTATTTTAGCTTGTGTCTGTTGGAAACAGCACTATGATCTGGAGAATTACTACTTGTTTACAAGTTGTAACCAATAACAGGGGACCGGTGTTGTCTCTGTTATATATTGTTTATTCGTGGAATGGCGTCATAACTATCACACAAAAGCCAAAAGCTTTTTGCAAGAAACATTACGTTTTCTGTTTTCAAAGCTGACAATCTGTGTATCTTTCAGCTTTATGAAATCTTCACTTTCCTTGGAAGCCTGGGGGCTATTGCTCAGGTTCATGCTGAGAATGGAGACATTATTGCCCAGGTAAGCGACTGGACCCCATATGTGCTGAGATTATTGGGGAAATGCGTACAATATTGTGTGAATTAAAAGACCAAAAATTATATTCAAAGTCTATTAAGTGAACAATAAGGGCTTAGTGATAGACCTTCCACCTCATGTAAATGGAGAACAATTCTTCCAACTTACAGGGATCTAGTAACTAAAGCTCAGTGAATTGAATTATCCTGAACTGATGTGAATTTATCTGAATAGGGCTGGGTTCACACGCTGTATGACACTGGCCGTTCTGTGACTCCAGTTGTGTCACAGAACGGACGGTGTCAGTGAAGATTGAACTTAATTTCTGTTGAATTGGGATGCAGGTGTATCCGTGTGTGCCCATATCCCAATTCACCATAGCACACAATAAAGAGTGCGGCCGGAGATGACAGGTCAGTTATTTGTGCAGCCACAAGGAATCCCGGCCGTATTGTGTACTATGGGGGAGATTTATCAATCTGGTGTAAAGTAGAATTGTCTCAGTTGCCCCTAGCAACCAATCAGATTCCACCTTTCATTTTTCAAAGAATCTGTGAGGAATGAAAAGTGGAATCTGATTGGTTGCTAGGGGCAACTAAGACAATTCTACTTTACACCAGTTTGATAAATCTCCCCCTATGTGTATGGACTCCAGCCAGGATTTCCTCTGACTTCAATGCAACGTTTCTTCTCTATTAAATACAGCCGGTGTTGCAATTTTCACCAACAGATGTGATTAATAGAAAAGATATGTTGTGTGAACATGGCCTTAAGGTTATTTGGGATTTTTCAGCCTAATTACAAAGTAAAGGAGTAGGGCCTCGTGTCAAAGATGTAGGGTATCCCTGAAACAACATACAGGAGCAGGGACCCCTGTCAAAGAAAGCAGGGTCGGCAGCTCGGTTGTCTCCCCATTTGTTCTGCTGTTTGGTGTGGGTCTGAACACTCACACTTTGACTGATTAAAACTTGTGCCTTGTCTAAAAAAATTGTTTACTGACAGGTTCTGTCTAATATGTCTTCTATATTCACTTATATGTTAAACTTTTAAAAACACCCATGATTTGTAAAAACATTCTGCATTTAGGACTACAAATTATGCAAAATGTTTTAAGCTTCCTAAATAAAAGGAGCCCATGCGCCACATTAGATAAGTTTGATATAGTCAATAAGCTCTGTTTTCCATAAATAGACAATATATTTTTAGGGATTTGACTGTGACCATTTCAACGGTTCTTGTTAAGACTCTCACTTTTTTAACAAGGGATAACAATGATGAAAGAAGTCGGCTTTGGCCAGTGTGTCAGTAGAATCTTAACCAGAATCCCTTCCAAACTCTGAACTGCAGTTGTTGGCTCGCCTTCATGTATCCCTTTTAATTGATACAAAATGTTAGCAAGAGGTCAGGAACGCAAAATGGAGAAGATGAAGTCATTGAAGTAAAATCTGCTCCCTGAAGAAAGGACAGAACATTTCCAAAGATCAGAGGCAGTGCTTTATGCTGAAATATAGTGAGAATAGTGTCCACTAGTTATGAGGATCAAGCAGAATAGTGATTTCCAGTGCACAGCCCGGGTGTCATTGCAGAAAGTAGAAGGCTTCTGGCTGCTTACTAGTTACTGTGCAGGGCTTTGTATATGTGGGCTGCACCATCCGTATTGGAATACATTGTAGAGAAAAGACTTCTCTCTGATATAGGAAACTTTGCCTTGGCTGTATAGTTTATACTTTGTCACATATTTTTAAATGATTTCAAGGTTCATGCCTTATTTCAGACACCAAGGTTATTCACTAGATTATTATCAGAAATTATTTTTCCTTGCTGAAAGATAAATTGTTTTGACATCTAATGTCTCAACGTCCCAGAAAGTTATAGCTGTGTATATACACAGTGTGCCTTGTATTGGAGCAACGTATCCAGCCCCACAGCCACTGCTGTTTATGCATTATATTAGAGACTGATTTACTCTACCTGGACCTTATGGGACATTGCTGTTCTTAATTTGAGTTTTAGTTAAATTAGTAAATTAGTAAATTCCATTTCACAATAATTTCCATCGATTGACCAATGTTTTTTTTTTTTGTTTTGTTTTTTTAAAGATATTTTATTAAAGGTTTTTTATGTTATAACTGTACAAGCATTAATTTGGTACATTAAGAATAGTGTACATCTAATCAAGAATAATTACATGGAGATTGTAACATAAGAAGACAAGTGATGACATAGTAAGAAGAATAGAGCATGTTTTTATCACTCAGATAAGAACAGTGTTGCAGTTCTTTAGTATAGCACCAGATGGCGCTGTGCTACATTTATATAACACTGTGTAGCAAACGCCTAGAAAGCTATAGGATTTCAGACTTTTGCATCTGTTAGGGGTACATGATTTTAGCGCTGAATTTATTTATTTTTTGCTTAGGCTGCATTCCCACGTTCCGTGATCCTAACGGATCACGGACATGGAATGTATGTACCGGAGTCCCCCCGCGCCCAGACAGCATCTGTAATTAGATGCTGGGAGCGGGGGAGACTGTATTCATAAGCGCCGCTTATGAATACAGTCTCCCCCGCTCCCAGCATCTAATTACAGATGCTGTCCGGGCGCGGGGGGACTGCGGTACATGCATTCCACTTCCGTGATCCCTCAGGATCACGGAACGTGGGAATGCAGCCTAACTCTGATATATAAACATAAAGACTAATAATTAAACAATATAAAATAATACATATTGTTTGTTTCATTATAGGAACAACAAAGAATGTTAGAAATGGGGATCACTGGACCAGAGGGTCATGTTTTGAGTCGGCCAGAAGAGGTGAGTGAGTGGAGTTGAAAAAGCCTGGATAGAGTTTATTGTTGTGAGATTTACTGTAATAATCAATCAATGACTGGTAGAAAACTCCTCCTGGCAAAACTATTAGAAAGAGGTAAAGCTGGCAGATGTATATGTCAATACACTACCCAACAATATTCTCAACTTGCCAGCCCCATCAACTCACTAAGAAAGTGCAGTACATGATAGTAAAACTATAACCAAAGAAGGAGGGTAATCTGCCCCATTATTATTATTAATGATGATGATTAGAAGTGCTGGTGCTGTCTATGACTATAAAGCCTATCTATCTAAGCCAGTCTATGTAATGTATAATCGTACTTGGGCATCACATTATATCAGTTTTTTTTTATTGCATATTCCCAATGTGACCCCTGCTCCTAACTAAAGCTAGACCTCTTCCAGAACAAAAGGTTTCAAGAAATATATCAAAACTGGTTCAAAGGAAACATGAAGCAGTTGTCCATGACACCAATGAAGAACGATAGCTTGGATCAGCTGCCATGGACAGCTCTTCCACTTTTTACTCTACACTAATTTTGATAATTTATCCCCCATAGTCTCTTGGAGGTAGGAAGTTTCATGTCCTGTTTACGAGAATTCCAGACTCTGTGTATTTCTCTTACATGTACTTATAAACTTAGAACCTTCAGATGTTGACTGTGTGCAGTGTTTAATGGTTGGGGAGACATTATGGAAGCTAAACAAGTTCTATTTCTAGGTGACTTCATCATGTTTGTATGTGGTGCTGATTAACTTGGCCAGTTACTAATGGTAGGGCATCATAGGAGGCTTAATGTTAACCTTTCTGTACATTAACAGCAAGGAATGGAGTTATAGTAGGTAAATAATATATGCAAGAACCTCTAAAGGCTTTCAGAAACACCCAGGTAAGGATATGCACATTGAGGCATATAATCAAAGATAAAAGCAGCACTTGGATAATAGAAAAGGGAAAGTTTCATGTCTATAACAGTGTTTGACTATGAGCCAGTTCTACAGTGTAATGATTATTTTAGTAATGGGAGAGGAAGTCCTATGTAATGAGGAAAAGATGTGCACACGTAGCAGTGTAGCTGAACGCCCTGACTATTGAGAATGCAGGAAGTCGACCTCCCTCTTACTGAACCATTTGCCAGGCATTTATATAACCCAAGCTCACAGGCTTTACTGGCTGTGATGTCATGAATAAGAGATGCACTATGTTGACAGGCCTCAGCCATAAAAGCTCACAGTCCGGCAGAACTAATGGGAAGGAAGTACTCGCCATTGATTGGAACCAGATCCGTAAATGATATTATTTACGTAAGGATGAATCGTCTGCATAGCAGCTGTACTTATGTGGATGATTCTGTGCAGACAGTTCATGGTCAGGTTTTTTAAAGAACACCTGTTGGGCCGAGTCATGTCCATTATTGCTCATGGTGACTGTGTTATAGGACTGGATTTATTTCACAGTGCAGTGCGCCTAGAAGTGCAGTGCGCCTATGGTCCAATAGGGACAACCAGTGAACCAATGCTGGCCTTAAAGGGGTTATCCATCGCTACAAAAACATGGACACTTTTGCACCACTCTTGTCTCCATCTTAGGTGGGGTTTTCAGTTTATTTGTTTTAATGGAACTGTGTTTCAAAACCTCACCCAAACTGGAGACAAGATTGGTGCAAAAGTGGCCATATTTTGTAGCGCTGGATAACCCCTTTAATGCACATGGGAAGCATAGACTAGCCCACCATTAGGTGGATGGTATGGGTATGTTCTCAGTTTACTAGGATAGGGACCAGCATCCCAAATTATTGGGATCATTGAGGTCTTGCTGTTTATACCACCACACATCAGACTATAGTGACATATCTAGGTAATGTTCCATAAAGGTCAATGATAAGAAACATTGAAAAAGTTGGCTTATTGATCAGCTGAATAGGAGAGTGAACTATGACTTTGTTTAAATGGGTTATCCATCACTACAAAAACATGGCCATTTTCACCCCTCTCTTGTCTCTAGTTCAGGTGTGTTTTGCAATTAAGCTCCATTTACTTCAATGGAACTGAGTTTGAAACCCCACCCAATCTGGAGGGGGAAAAGTGGCCATGTTTTTGTAGCGCCGGATAACCCCTTTAACTATGATACTTTGAAAAAGGGATTTATAATAAAGGTTCTTTATCTGAATAGCTTTATGTTTCCTTTACAGGATGGTCTGAGTTACAGTATTTAGCCATGTATTCTGTAGTCTTTGTGTACCCCTGTTGTATCCAGCACTGTTTTTGCTGTTTGTAGAAGTTGATAACTCTTTTTGTGTTACGTTCCTCAGTGTCTTGTGTCTTCTTGTTCTTTCAGCTGGAAGCAGAAGCTGTTTTTCGTGCCATAACCATTGCAAGCCAAACAAACTGTCCACTTTATGTGACCAAAGTGATGAGCAAAAGCTCAGTAGACCTCATCTCCCAAGCCAGGAAAAAAGGTGAATGACCAGAGATAAAACATCCAGCTAAATCTAGTGCCTACAAAGGCATGGTCAGTAGAGTTGAGCGAACTTTGAGCAATCTTGGGTTCATCCGAACCCGAGCGTGCGGCATTTGATTAGCGGTGGCTGCGGAAGTTGGATGCAGCTCTAAGGAGTCCTGGAGAATATGAATACGGCCGAGCGGGCTCAAAGTTCACTTAACTCTAATGGTCAGTATTAGTGAGGTGCCAAATAAAGTCACAATAATGCATCAAGCTTCTCACACAGATAAGTATGAGAAGCTGGATACTGTACATTATTCTCCCTACTTCTAGTGCTATGTAAATAGATGGGCGGAAACTTTTTTTATTTTTATTTTTTATTTACAAAATAAGGTGTAAATGCGAGACTGAGGGGTGGGATTAAGAGACTGAGCAGGTGTGAATTAGGCCTAGGGGGTATATAATTATAAAGCTCCTTATCACAGTCCTTTAGCCTAGCATTTACAAGTTTATAACACCTATATGAGAATACCAAAGTGTAGTGCCAACCAAAAGACAGAATTACTCCTCCCGTTATGTCCACCACCCAAAATGGTATAAGACATTGTGTCTGCCACACTGCATCCACGTAGTTAATCTCCAGACACTTTAATGTTGCTATTTGTTCCTGTGCCAATATGAGCAGTCAGAGATCAGCACTAAAACAAAAAAAGATGAGAGTATTTCCAGGAAATCAAAGGCAGCAGTTCATTCCAGGAATAAAAAGCCATCCGATTCAGCTGATAATGGCTCCACAATATACACTCTGGAGAAGAAGGTTGTGGCTGATGAGGCAGTGCATGAACTCTGACTGCATCTTGCATGCAAAGTCATTGTCTCCTAGAAGGGAGAGAATTAATGCAACACGTGTAGGCATCTCATCAGTACAGAACATGGTGCTGGCTGACTAGGGAGATGCATCATGGATATTTGTATGTCAGGGAGTTTGAGAATGTCTTGAGTTGCACAGAAAAGGTCCCCAACTGTGTCTGTCTTATAGTCTTAATGAGACCCTCTTCTACAAGGACTAATATCTTGGGCATCTCTCTATTAAGAGACACTAGTATAGAGCTTCATAAATGATAATAACCATTTAGCAACTCATCTGCAATTGGCTTGTGTCTAGTAATGCTCTTCATTATTTCCTATTGTGCGCTGTGATAACACATTATTATGTACCGCCAATGAATATGACTTGTGTTTGTTTGTCTGGAACTTGACGTGTATTATTTTGACTTTCACAGTTTCTGTGCAGCTGTCAGTTACCAACATTCAATGACATAAAAAAAAAATCACATTCTTTTCAGTCATGTGTAACCTGATGCCCATAATTATGTCACATGACTATGGCGGGCCATTGTGTTGCTTCGCTTGAAGCATGAAGACTGCAGAATAGAACAGATCATTGACGTGTTGTGTGTGATATATTTTATATTGCTATCTGACCCAAGCTGTGTTCTCTGAGACTGTAATTCCAGTACTGTGTTTCTTTTTTTCTTAATTTTACTGCACTGCTAACATATTGATCTATTAATTTCAGGTAATGTTGTCTTTGGGGAACCAGTCACAGCTAGTCTGGGCACTGATGGTACACATTACTGGAGCAAGAACTGGGCTAAAGCTGCAGCTTTTGTTACATCACCACCCCTGAGCCCTGACCCCACCACCCCTGACTACATCAACTCCCTTTTGGCCAGGTAAGAAAATATCTTGGGGACACTAGATGACTAGGTGCCAAATCAACTGGTGCCAGAAATTAGCTATTTACTTCTATTAAAAATTTCAAGTCTTCCAGTATTTATCAACTGCTGTATGTCCTGCAAGAAGTGGTATTCTTTACAGTCTGGAGAGCAGTAGATGTTTTCTAGGGAAATTTGCTACATCTCTGGATAGTTCCTGTCATGGACAGAGGTGGCAGCAGAGAGCACTGTGTCAGACTGGAGAGAATACACCACTTCCTGCAGGACATACAGCAGCTGTACTGGAAGACTTGAGATTATTTTAAGAAATTTTTAAATAAACTACAAATCTCTGGCACTTTCTGGATTTGAAAGAAAATAATTTTTTGGTAAACTACTCCTTTAAGATATAACTAAAGCCAAATTTGAAGGGAAGGGAATAAGCAGCAGTTTGGAGGTATACATAGGGGAGTCCTGCTGCCAGACACTGAAGAGAGTTAAAAGATGTTCATGTCACAGTTTTTACTTTCTAAGGAGTTGCTATCTTTATGTTACAGGACAGTAGCACAGTCAGTGTAGCTAGGGCCGTGCACAATGAAAGACAGCAGAAAGGACCAGACTGTGTGCATATACTTATGAGACAAGTGCTTGGTTGGTTGGACATACTTACTTAGCTGCATGCTGCAGGATACATGACATCATTGTCATATAGTGAAAGAAAACAGACAAGCTGCTCCTCCGAGAATTCCCTATGACGTATTGTTTCTCAGCAGACATTTGATGCTCTTTATCATTTTTGAAAAGGGGGGGGGGGGGGGCGGACTGTGCATCTGGAGAACACATCCAAACCTAATGCTTCAATTTTAGAAGCACAATGCTGCCACCTAATGGTCATATGTTGTTGTTGGCCTGCTTCTCCTACTGACAGTTCTGATTGTGTGATCCTGTTTTCCTCACAGCGGTGATCTGCAGGTAACGGGCAGTGCTCATACTACATTCAGCACAGCACAGAAGGCTATTGGGAAGGACAACTTCACTCTTATTCCTGAGGGGACCAATGGCATTGAAGAAAGAATGTCTATCATCTGGGACAAGGCAGTGGTAAGAGACTGTGCCAGTGTCCTGTAAGATAGGCACATCTAATGATATTTACTTGTATTTTATTATTTGATTAATATGCTTAATATATATGCCTATGAGTACTGTTTGCAGTCATATCCAAGAACCTGAGGTTTGGAGGAATAATGTTTCTCGTTTATTAGAGCTGCAAAAGGCAGATGAACACATGCAATGTTCCATTGTGAAAAATGATATGCAAAATCCTTTAAGCCAAAGTACAAAAGCCATAGGACATGACTAGAGATTTAAAGGAGAAGTCTGGGTAAAACAAAAAATAGTGTGGGCAGGGAAGTGCGAAACCATAATAAAGAATGTATACTTAGAATGCATACCCAGGCTCAGGAATGCCTGCTCAGCCAATCAGTGGCTGGGGTAGAACACTGCTTTAGTCAGTGATTGGCTGAGTAGGTTTTTTACATCAGTGTGCTGGTTGGCTAACAGAGAGGCTGTTGTTGTATGGACTACAAGTACAACCAGCTTGCAGCCAATGGACAGATTAAAGAGGCTGATCTAATATTGGTAAACTATCTGGAGGGTTTTAAAAGCTAGATATCCTCCCCTCTGTTGTTCTCCTTGATCATACATTACATCACCACTACCTTTTAACTAAGAATATCTACAAGGTTAGAAATACCTGTAAAGATGTGCATCCCCTTATTGCTACTAGTGAATATTGTAATCAATATGGAAAACAGACCCCTCTTTACCTGACTTAAACAAACACAGGAGGGCAACTGTGAAGGAAAAATATAAACTATCATCTTTCTTTTACCCATACTCTTTGTTTTATTAGGCTACCGGCAAGATGGATGAAAACCAGTTTGTTGCTGTAACCAGTACCAATGCTGCCAAGATCTTTAACCTGTATCCCAGGAAAGGGAGAATAGCTGTGGGATCAGACAGCGACTTGGTCATCTGGGATCCAGATGCAGTGAAAATTGTGTCTGCCAAAAGTCATCACTCAGTAAGTAACACAGACCCCCAGACAATAGAGTTTAGGTATACATATTGTCCAAATTGTACAATAACCGGCATTAATTTACTGCTTTGTTAATATATTGGCTTTTAAAGTATCAATGATCTAACTGTATGACGGCGTATCCTGGAGCGCTGCAGCAGGGAGAACATGCCAACAATGACTAAGCCAGATAATAAAAATAAATACACCAGCTTTTTATTATCCCACAATATGTCTGACACGTTCAGAGGAAAGATATAAAAAAGGAAACTTTTACAACCCTATTATTTTTATGGTCTCTGTGTTAAAACCAATGCTGGTAATTTGTTGTCAATACCCAAACAGCTTGTTTGGTCGACAATAATCTAATGTGTATGGCCGGCTTAAAGAGGTTGTCCAGAAAATATTAACTTTTCCCCTATCCGCAGAATAGGGGAAACATTAGAGATTGGGGGGGGGGGGGGGGGGGTTGGGGGGGGTCCCACCACAGGTGTTGTTTCTCTTGTACACCTGTCCTCACTCTAGGTCAAGTGGTGATGAAGGTATTTTAAGGTTTCACCACTAGATAACAGTATTATGTATTTCTATGTCTTGCGTGGCTGAAGGTACTAATGGGTTAATGTTTTCTATTTACCATGTGTTTTGCTGACCTATGCTCTTTACCTCTAGTCTATCTTTTCTTCTCTTTCTTTGCACATATTCATTTCCACCACTCACAGGGTACCTTACTTAGTCCCCGTAGGAAGCTAGTTACTTGGTGGAGAAAATGCAGCCTCAGTTTTATCCAAATTCTCACAGAGAGAGGACACACAAGACAACAGTTCCTGCTGCAGTTAAGCCAGGACCAGGACCCCTGACAGGAACCAAACTCAGATGCAGCTAAAGACACAGATTTCTTTTGAGCAAGTAGCTAGTCTTATTATACAGTGCTAAACTACAGTGAGGGAGAAGAGTCCAGGGACACCCTAGCCCATGCCAGGAACTCCAGGGCCATTGCTAAGGGACTATTCTCTTTCTTACAAAAGGCCCTTTATTTTCACAGTCTGGTCAGACTATAGTCTATACACGGGTACAAGTAAACATCTCACTCTCTACACACTGCTAAATTGGGTTGGGATGCCTCTCCTCTATGCTGCTCTACTCTACTCTCAACTCTTCAAGCACCACTACAACTACCTCTTCTCCACTCTGCTTCTTCAAGCATCTCCTTAGCACAAACAAATTTAAACACTAAAGTCTGTGTAAAGATTTATCTATTTGCTGCAAAAGTGTGTTGTACTTACAAGAGACTGTACAGTAAAGCTGTTATATTTTTACACCACTGGGAGTCGTCTTTTCCTCCGCACCAGCACCTATACAAACAAACTGTACACCTTGGGTTATTTTTCCCCTTTTTGTGGGTGGCGGTACCAATAGTCCGGGTGGGTCAATTGCCACTCAGGACTACAGTCACAAGAGCCCAAGCGACCCATTACAACCCGGCAGGTCACCGACCATTTCTGGGGAATACAGTTAGACACTGTACAAAGCAGGTACTAACATCACACCTGTGTGCTGGACTAGCATTAGCATCACAACACTTTCATCTTTTGCTAAACTCTCACAACTACCTGTCATAACATCATCCGGTGGATCCACCACAGCCCAACGTGCCATACGTCTATTCATAACAAAGAAGCCAGGGGCCTGTGGATAGGGGAAAGTAAATTTTTACTGACAACCTCTTTAAAGGTTTCTCAGGTTTATTATATAGGGATTTAGAGCAATTGCCTCATTTATATACTGTGATAATGGCTTACAATAATATAAAGTGTCTATCTGGTGGTAGCCCATGATGAAATACATGCAGAGGTTGACTTTGTACTGTTTCTGTTATGCTATACCCAAGTTGGGTTTATTGTGGTCAGTCATTACAAATATATATTGGTATGTGATTTTTATTTATTCTAGGCTGCAGAATATAACATCTTTGAAGGCATGGAGTTACGAGGAGCCCCACTTGTGGTCATCTGCCAAGGCAAGATAATGATGGAGGATGGTACCTTACATGTAACCCAGGGAACAGGGCGCTTTATTCCCTGTGCTCCATTCACTGACTATGTGTACAAGCGAATCAAAGCCAGGACTAAGGTAAAACTCTGAAAATTACTTTTTTTTTTAGAAAAAGCTTTGTTTATACATTGGCCACAAACCTATAACTTTCTAAAATACAACACTCCTCATACAGTACAGCACTAAGCTGTTTTTTATTCAGTGTCCTAGACAGTGAACCCCTGTTCTTATTATCTGATGGATAGAATACATGTTGTAGGTGGGAAAACCATTCTGACAAATGAGAATATGGATAGGATGATCTATACCAACCCTTCGGCTTTTATTGGCACCTTATATTGTTGCAATGCGCCAGGGAAGACAGTACATTATCTTTACTGTTCCTAGTGTATAACCCAAAAACCCTTACATATAATACAAATACGTTCCTTGTTCTCTCCACAGATTGCAGATTTACATGCCGTGCCCCGGGGTATGTATGACGGACCAGTCTTTGATTTATCATCAACTCCTAAAGCTGGCACACCAGCAGGCTCTGCCAAGGGGTCTCCAACCAGACAGACTGCACCAGTGCGAAACTTGCACCACTCCGGATTTAGTCTAGCAGGTATGTATAAATAAAAGGCAGGGATACAGACACGATTTCCCAAACCAGGATCTCACAACATGTTGAGATTCCTTTCATTAATTTAATATTCACTGTATAGAAAGAATTTTATAGGAAGTTCGATAGGTGTTCGACTTGACTATTGAGTTTATGTTACAGCAGAAGGGATAAATGCAGTCATTACTGCCTGCTTCCTCCCCTCTACCTGTTATGCTGCCCAAACTTCCATCTTTGGGCAGCATAACCAGGATGGGTTCCTAATTCATATGCACAGAGTTACGTGCCCCTACTTCCAGAAAGCAAAACCTGTACCATGTCGCACTAGTTTCAGCGTTATTAACCATTATTGCAGGGATTGATGTGTTGCTCTGTATGAGCCAGGTGTTTTTGTTACAGCCTCTTGCACAGTATTTTTTAATATTAGCTGACTGTCGGTATTAACATTTTGTTAGTGCAGAAACTGTAATAATGTAGTAAATAAAACTCAGCATAAAATAGGAAAGCGTTGGTATTTTATTTATTCACGTTGGCAGTGTTCATCCTATCAAAGCTAAGTACAGGATTTCCCACGCTGAATGCCTTCTTAATACTTCATTATACTTTGTTCACAGGAAACCAGGCAGATGAGAGCGGCGTACGTTCTGCTAGCAGGAGAATCGTAGCTCCCCCTGGTGGTCGCTCCAATATAACATCTCTCAGTTAAACAGCCAAGAGCCGTAAGAGTGGGAAGCAACCAAATGGTACAATTGGAATTTAAGAGAGAAGTTCACAGATCAGATAAAATTGAAACGAAGTTCAAGCTGAAGATTTCTTAACCTTCAGGCCTTATGTTTTACAATTGCTTTTTGCTACCTAGCTTTAAAATGTTGCTGTTTTATTTCTCCATAATTGCATAGCCTTAATTTTCATCCAGTGCATGCAGTTCAGTGAGGTGCAGTGTCCAGAGAGGGTCTGGAAAGGGTCCATTCTCCTGTGGTTATTTTCTGTTTTCTGTTTTTTTTTTTATGAGGCATTGAACACAGACATATGTTGGATAAATTCATTAGTTGTGGAAAATTCTGGATCTTCTGTCAACAAGCTTTTCTGTTTTTATACAAGAATTGCAATAAAATGGAGGTCCCACCAAAAGCTTTGCTTCTCTGTGTCTTATTCTTCACCATCACATGATGAGAGTTGTGTAACAGGTTAATTGTAAGTGTATTTTAGCTTGTAAGAAAAAATTGGCCATAGCTTTTATATTATTATTATTATTTCTAATAAGAGACCTTAGAACCCCCTCCCCCATTGAATCTCTATAAACCACTTAAAGGGGTACTCCAGCGGGGGGAGGGGGGATTTTGGGATCTGGCCGGGGAGGAGGTGGCTGAGAGAAAAGACGAAATGACGTCCACTCACCTCCCCTGATCCAGTGGCGGGTCCGGTATCACAGCGCTTGGTCCCCGGTCGCTTCGTGGTGTCTGACGCGGGCTCGAGATGTGACGTCTCGAGTCCACTCAGCCAGTCAGTGAAAGAGGCAAGATCCGTTTCAAGTCCGCTTAGATCCCGCCTCTGTCACTGACTGGCTGGACTTAAGACGTCACGTCTCGAGCCCGCGTCAGACACCAGGAAGCGGCCGGGGACCGGAGCACTGTGATACGGGACCCGCCGCTGGATCCGGGGAGGTGAGTGGACGTCTTTTCTCTCAGCCACCTCCTCTCCGGCCAGATGCCAAAATTGCCCCCCCCCCAGCTTGAGTACCCCTTTAATAATATGTATACCATCAATTTTCATGCAGAGATTTTTTATCTGTTAGGTTCTTTACAAACCTGACAGGATCTAATATTAGCAAGCTACATAGAAGCACATGACCCAATGTGGATTCACACAGCGTTTTGCTCAGTATTTTAACAAAGGAGTGGAACCAACAGAGAAAAACAACAATGGAAACATTTGCACTTCTTTCTTTGTTTTGGACCTTCTTTTGCTGTAGGGTAAAAATACTGACCAAATACTATGCATAACCCCTGCTTTATTCTGCCTTCTACTGTAATAAAACCAATTATGGTTGTACTATGAACTCCATGGTATCCAAATGTCCACACCAAGATGCCTGACATTACATTTGATTATATTAGGAGGGTATTCCTGGCTATCCATATGCATTTGACAGTCACAGTACCCTCATTACAAAGTGGATGAATATAGGCACTGTATAATATACAGCTAACCATACAGCAGCCAGAATGCTTCTGATGATGGTGCTATACTACTGAATACAAAATACACCAATTAGTGGTAACAAGAGAAGAGCAAGTTGTAAAATACTCAGTCCACATTATTTTTCAATGCTTGAGTGCTTGACTTGTGTAACAAGCTCCATTGTAATTAATGGGATACGCGAACATTTTACCAGGTGCCTGCTACTCAAGAGCAGAAAGTGCTTTGCTAACATAGTTAACTCAGAATCATTGTTTGGAGTTAATTTTCAATTTCTTTGTTCTAGATTTTAGGGCATGTTTAAATATACAAAGATTAGTACAAAAAATTGGAATGGCTTACTGCAAAACACATTACAGCTAAGGGGGCAAATGAAGGCAATCCCGAACTCCCTGTCTCATTTGTAATATGTTTTGCAGAAAGCTATTACATTTTATCATTCTAATCTTTGTATATTTTGTTAAAGGGTACCTATCATTTAAACAAACCTCGATGTTTGTATTGGTTGGGGTCCGGGTGCTGAGACCCCCGCTGAGCGTTATGAAGGGACAGACATGCTCAGCAGCACATGCACTGCGTCTTCATCTCTGTCTCTCTGCTAAAGTAGCTGTGGAGGGAATTATAGTGGTGCCCTATGGAACTTCCAGTAATCACTGTACCGGAAGTTTCATAGAGCTCCACTATAATTCCATCCAACAGTGAGACAGATTGGCAGGGGTCTCAGCACCCGGACCCCAACCGATACAAACTAATACAAAACAAAGTTTGTTTAAATGATACGTACCCTTTAAACATCCCCTGAAGTAACAAAATATACAAAATAAAAGAACATAATTGGGTTTATCGGGAGCTATAACTATCATTCGGCCGTCAGTTATTCGAGCAGCATCAGAGCATGCTCACTCAACGCTGGTAACATTAAAACCACTGACTGGTGAAATGAATAACAATATCTTGTGGCAGTGGCATCTGTCAGTGGGTGGGATATATAAGGCAACCAATGAAAAGTCCATTCTATGCTGACAATGTCTGGTACCTACAATGGGCACATAAGCATCAGAAATGGAAAAATGGAAAAAAAAGGTTAAATGGTTTGATAAATAACATTTTCATTTACATCATGCAAGTGCACAGTTAATCTGGGGAACAGATGGCACCAGGGTGCACTATGGGAAGATGGAAAGCTGGCAGAGGCAGGATGATGCTCTGGGCAATGGTCTGCTGGGGATACCTTGGGTCCTGCTACTGATGTGGACATTATTTTAACATGTAACACTTACATTGTTGCATTGTCAAGTACATCACATTGTTGCAGGCTAAGTACACCTCATCATGGCAATATTCCCTTATGGCAGTGCCCTCTTTCAGCAGGATAAAGTGCCCTGTCAGGGTGGGTTCACACTACTGAATAGATATGGATAATCCACAGCTCGCGCCCGCATGCATCTCCACCCGTGCCATTGACTCCATTCTATGGTCAGGTGCATTCCGCCGTCCGCCGAAAAAATTGTCCACCCCTATTCAGCAGTGTGAACCCACCCTCACACTGCAAAACTTTTGAGAAACATGATTTGGCTTTCATATTCCCCAGCTCAATGTAATCAAACATCGGTGGGATGAGCTAGAAGACAAATCCCATCTATTGACACTGCACCTCTCAACTTAAAGGATGCTGTTGTGGATTGGTGTCAAAAACCACAACAAACACATTGCACACCTAAGGGTGTGTCTACACAGACAGATTCCTATATATTAACCTGAAGAATATTAAATTAATTGCAATTAAAAACCTGAATGCATGAATATACCATGAAGCTTCAAAAGTTATCTTTGGAATTGCGTACCCCATCCTATTATTATAGTGGATCCACAATGCCCACAGAATTCGACAGAACGAAAAAATAGTTACATGGTTTGGCACATGGTGTATTACAGAGATATCCTCCCTAGAATCATTGCTTCAAGGTGGGAATGTGGTTTCTCACAGGGTTCTGAAACCCTATAACCCAGTGGTATTAAACTCATGGCCTTCAAGTTGTTGCAAAGCTAAAATTCCCATTATGCCTAAACAGCGAAAACTTTGGCTGAAGGTTTGACTGAAGGTTTGGTGCTATAACCCATAGTATTTTTTTTTACAAGGTGCAAGTATATACTAATTCAATGCAGAGATTCAGTTTGTCCACAAGGTGGCAATAGTTTTATGTTACATCACATTTGCAAAGGCAGGTACTGTATATTGCAATTAAGGTTTACTCTTGCAAGGAGAGTTTTCACATTTAAAGGGGTTATCCAGTGCTAAAAAAAACATGGCCACTTTCTTTCAGAGACAACACGACTCTTGTCTGAAATCATATGACACCCCCATACCATATATAGTATCTGAAAGTAGACACCTGGAACCTTTGCTCACTTTTTAATTCAGTATAATGTGTTGCAAAATAAACGCTACTAGCTAAACCTTAAACTGAGGCAAAGCAGGACAGGGCTTAAATCTCTGTTGGACGAGAAAAAGTGCATAATTAAACCAGCCGATAAAGGTGGATCAATAGTTGTCATGGATGTAGATATGTATGTACGAGAGGTTTACCGACAGCTGTCAGACACTAACACTTATTTACGTGTTCCATGCAATCCACTCACTACCATCCAGAATAAAATACAAGAGGTCAAACATAAATACACTAAGAAAGGCATTATGGATTCCGCTATAGCAGACTACCTCATCAACAAAACACCTATCACACCGGTTATGTACATACTACCTAAAATACAGGACGCCCCATTGTGGCGTCAACCGATTCAGTCTTGAGTCCTCTATCGATTGTGCTTGAAAAAATTCTAACTCCCTTGACAAGACATACTAGATCCTTCCTACTGGACACGGGAGACTTCCTAACCAAACTCAGTGCTTTGGGACCCATCACAGCCGATAGCTGGCTCGTGACAATCGAAGTGGAGAGTTTGTACACGTCGATAGTACACGAGAAGGGCATTCAGGCGGTACATGAACTATTAACTAACTCGAAGCACACTTCGACACAATGTGAATTTTTTTATTAAACTACTTAACTTAGTACTGCGTGAGAATAATTTCCTATTCGGGGATTCCTACTACATACAGCAAAGGGGCTCGGCGATGGGGTCAAACATGGCCCCTCCCTATGCAAACACGTACATGGCGTCATTTGAAGAGATATATATATATATATATATATATATATATCCGTGATGATTTTGTTAGCCATGCAAAATGCTGGTTTCGCTTTATTGATGACGTGTTTTGCATATGGGAGGGGCCTCCCATATGGTCTGGGATGAATTGAAATTTACGATCACTTATAGTCAGACTGAAGTTAATTTTCTGGACACCACAGTATCAAAGGACACTACAGGCAAGATACACACGGATCTGTATCGTAAAGATACAGATAGGAATAGCTTACTTCATTTTTCTAGTGGCCACTCACACGCCATGAAAAAATCTATACCACAATCCCAATTTCAGCGAGTGAAACGCATAGTGACTGACCCCGACAAATGTGAACTACGTCTAGAAGAAATGAAGGGACGTTTTGCACAGAGAGGGTATCCCAGAAAATTATTGACTAATACCACTGCCATCAATTCCAATAGAACACGCAACCCTTTACCGTGGATCCCATTCGTAAGGAAATTCCATCCTTTAAATCATGTCATAGATAGGGCTGTAACATTTTGAGTGAGGCACATCCCACAGTAGAGGAGTTTAAATCACCACCTATTCTATGTAACAAACGGGCACCCAATTTACGAGACAAATTGGTTAAAGCCGATTTAGGACAGACATCAGGCACTGCTAGACAGATGACACTTAGACCCTTGAAAAACGGTACATTTCCTTGTCTGAATTGCCAACAATGTTCCAACATTATTAAAGGTGACACTTTATTCCATCCACACACTGGTAAGACATTCCACATCAAGGGCCATTTTACCTGTAACAACAGAAATGTTATATACTGTCTGAAATGTCTTTGTGGACTTTTATATGTCGGTGAAACGATACAGCGAGTCAGAGAAAGGATTGTCCAGCATAAATTCTCAATTCGGCGCCAGAATCTACCATTACCTGTTCCTGCACACTTTCATAAACATAAACACCAGATCTCGCAATTACGATATCAGGTCATAGAACAGGTCAAACAGCCGAGAAGAGGAGGTGATATCAAACAGCTATTGAGGAAGAGGGAAGCGTACTGGATCCACTGCCTCCGTACATTAGAACCATACGGTTTAAATAGAGATTATGAAATCAGCAATCTGAGTTAGACACTGTGATACATTTTCTTGTTATGTTTCCTCTTCAGATTCTGGAAGGAACTATAGGATAAACGCTAGTTGCCTCTTACCCAGGACGCTCTGTATCATCACGTTCATCATATGCGTCCCATTCATGTTTCCCACGGTCATATGATTGTTTTGTTTTTGTTTTTGTTTGGTGTTGTCACTATGGAGATGTGTAATAGTGACGTCACATTTGGCGCGAGTTTCTCTGTTTAAATTGTACCGTTAACCAGTGATCTGTATGCTGTTGATAAAGACCAGTGCGGTCGGAACGCGTGCAGCTCTCACGCAAATAAAGATATATCACATATGAAATTGCAGTTGCGAGTGCCGGAACTTCTTCATTCCTGCAACATTATTGCTACGTGCACCGCACCACAGATGTGACCGGAGTGCCGGTGTCTTTTGTACTTACAGGGCTAAAAAGAGGCATACCTGTTAAACTTTTTAGAAAATGAAGACCCCTCCTACATCACAATGACAGAACATATAGGGGAGATTTATCAAAGGGTGTAAAATTTAGATTGGTGCAAACTGGCCACAGCAACCAATCACAGCTCAGCTTTCATTTTACCAGAGCTGGAAGCTGAGCTGTGATTGGTTGCTCTGAGCAGTTTGCACCAGTCTAAATTTTACACGCTTTGATAAATCTCCTCGATAATTCGGGGTTATCCAGGATTCAAAAAACACAGCGCCACCCCTGTCCTCAGGTTGGGTGTGATATTACAATGTGGCTATGTTTACTTCAGTGGAACTGAGCTGCAAAATCACAAACAAACTGATGACAATAGTGGTGCTGTTTCTGGAAAGAAGCTTTTATGTTTTTATCATTAAAAAACAAACAACAGCCTATAATGGACCTAAAGTAATGATGAGATGTCCTATACTCAGCGCACAGTCCAGTGCTGGCGCTTCTGTCATCCCAGTTCACCATGCTTACTTCCCCTGATGAAATGTTCTCCCTCCTCTGCTGGTGATGATCTAGACACACTGCAGCCTTTTACTGAGGGATGGCAACAGATAGCAGTGCAGTGTCCCAGAACATGCAGACTACTACTCCTATTATGGCAATTTCTCTTGCTGTGTCCATGCCTGTTCTGGTAAGTGTTTGCACTGCAACTGCTGCTGGTTTTCCCCTAGTATTCTCTGGTAATGTGCATTCTCATGTGTGTTCTCATGTATTCCTGTGTATTATTACAGTGTACAGTGGTATGCAAGGCTGTTGATCACGTGACCTGTGGCCATGGTTCCTCCAATGGCTGACTAGCTCTGGCCAAGAGCAACCATGTGACCTCCCACTTCCTGCTGACAATTTGGTCTTCCCCCTGCTTCCAAGCAAGGAGGTTGTGTGGTTCTATCCTCTCCCACAGAAGAGTGACTAAGTCTGCTGCTATATATCAGTCTTCGGCTGTATCTGCCTGCTCAAGTGTCCGGAGTCTTCTCTCTCATCTGGGTGTCATTCTGTTATCTCTCCTCATCGCTGCAAGGATTCACAGCAAGTATTATTCTCAAGCTAATCCACCCAGCAACGCTATTCCTCTCATACTCCTACTCCCATCATCCGGCACGTATTCTCACAGCCTATGCAGCACCACTCCTGCTTTATTTGTCAAAGCCTGCTATATACCCGGTTGCATCCGGACAGAACTGTTGCTACTAGTTACCTCATCTATAATAAAACTGCTGTTACTGAACCCTGGCATTGGTGTCTACTAACTGGTGCCCTGACTAAGTGCAGCGAAGAATCGCATGCCCATCATCACCCGCAGATTCCTCAGACCGGCCCTGCAGCTGTGCTGCCCTCAGGCCTATACCGTGACAAGTATAACCCCTGCAGCTGCCCCGGTCATTGCCCGCTCATAACACCAGCGCTGCGGAAGTGGCCCCCAGGGGCCAGGGCATCGCATTTTTGGCGTCACGAACAGGATACAGACTGTGTTGTGCCAACTGTCAGTGTCCCCAGAACTGTACTGCTACCCCCCAGAGACTTTGCCGATTACTATGGGGGTGATTGAGGTGTTTAGGGCCCTAAACAGTACACAAGATGGCCGCCGTCTTCTTCAATTTCTGGCTGCGCCATACCCCGGTGAGGAGGGGGTTAACAGCCATGCTGCCAAAGCGCGGGAATCGCCCGGCGCCATAGACTTTCCATTGGCTGCTCCTGATTGGCTGCCTGGGCCGGATGACGTCACTGTTGCTGGGCAGATTCTGGAACCTGATCCTCCAGCCTGGTGCTCCTCCCCTTCCTGCTACAAGTTCCGGCCAGAGCGTGACAAGATGGCGGCCCCCGAGAAACGTTTGCCCACAGCCGCAGCACCAGTCATGCCGGAGCTGCCGGAGAGCAACCCTGCCTGCCTGCTAGCACCGCTCCCATCCTACAGCGACACCAGCTGGGGCGCTGCCCCGTCGGACGACGGAAGTCTTCGCCGGGCCTTCATCCCGGCCTCTGCTGATCAGAATGAGGGGCTCATACCTGAGACCAGCATTTCTCCGGGACCCGGTCACTCCAGCACCGCTGACCTCGCTTCTTGTACCGGAGGGTTCACATCACCGGAGGGTGACCTGATCGTAAGTGGACCGACTCTGTTGTCCTCAGTCCCTGGCCCTAAAGGGGAGAACTCTGCTAAGGCCTTCATATCCCCGGGTCTGTGGCAACCTCCAGGGCGTGATTCGCCGCCCCTGCCGCAATGGATGCTCGGGCCAGGGCCTAAGATTATGCAGCTGATCGAGGACATTCAGCAGGCCCTAGCTGCCCTGTCGCCTGCCACCACAGCTGCCACCGCTATGCCTAGCGCTACTCCTGCAGCTTCCACTACAGCGGGCCCGTCTACTACCACAGTCCCCTCTACTGCCCCCACTGCCGTGGCTAAGGCTGCCTCTTCTACCTCGACCGTCACCTATCATGTGGCCCCCATCATCTCTCCTATCACCACGGTGACGCCCAGCATTGTAGTCACTACGGCATCCAGTGATGCTTCTGCTCCAGGCCCTTCACGCTATCGCTATCCGTGGAAGAAGAAAAAGAAGAAGCCTACTCAGGGTCCTCCAGGACATTTCTGCTAAGTATCCGCTACAGAGATGAGTCCTTAACTGTTTCTGTTGTCTAACTGTTTTGTTCCAGTTCCTGCAACGTTCAAGGTTCGTGCCTGGTCCTCCTGACCCAGTTCCCTGTACTAACCAGCCATGAGCTGATGGACACTTGCCATAACAAAAGGTTCTCTAGTGCCTGTCCCAGAGCCTTTTACATGGACGATGTTTAATTGCCTAAAAGAGACTCTACCTAACAGAGACACTTAACCCATTCCTTCCTAATGCACTTTCCTGTGATTGTGTGTTCCACACAGGGTATTATTGCACTCATTTCATTATTGCATTTTTTTTTCTACTATGGCATTTCAGTGTTATCAAAGTCTTTGTATTTCCTCCTCTGAGTAAGCACAAGGTTACATAGATTGCCTCAGAGTAGAGCGCCTCTTTTGTAAAACTGTATATTTTCCAGTGTCTACGTCAGATAGCTCCTCCTCTGAGTAAGAGAAGTCAGTTTACATATACCTCAGAGAAAGTCCAGTTTTTGTAGGAGTGTATTTTCTCATCCAGTCTCATTATTGTGTATTATTATCGTATCTATAGCTGGAAAGATTTAGTTGAGCCAGTTCGTATGCAAATTTTTCTCAGATTTTCATTCAGATTTTCCTCAGATTTTCATTCAGATTTCTCTCAGGTTTCATTCAGATTCATGTGAGCCAGTTCTCCTCAAGACCTCGCAGTATTTGTTGTCTGTTGTGTTTCCCTTCCTTTTTGTTTCCAGTATTTGTTCACCTCTGTCTTGTCCCAACATAGTAGTTATCACACATAGTCATACCTAACCTTCACACTTGTCCATACATATCGCACCTTGGATACCTTTTCGTGTGTTTGGCCTGTGGAGTGCTTGTTTGTGTGATTGAGCGTTATGAAAGGGAGCTCCCCATGTATGTTTGCTTTTATTATTTTGTTCTTTTCTCTTCCAGGTATCCAAGACACTACTCAGACATGCCAAGGTAGTACACAGGTCTTCACAGTTCTCTTTTCCAGTAGGGTAACACATTTAACAGAAAACCTACTGTCTAACTGGCTGGAATATGGAGGGTCCCCCGCCAGCAGTTAAGTTGTCCTGGCTTACACGTCAGATGGTTCACGCACTAGCTACCTGGTCGCCAGAGTACGTTAGGCACCCCTAGGTGAAGTCCTGCCACTAGGGTTTCTCATTCTCTCTTCTCACCTGTGCCTTGGGCGTGGGAAACACACACCTCATCACACTCACTCTCATCATTCATTCCTGTTGTTTGATTGTCCAGTCTATTCATGTTTGCTGCCTTCTAGATTCGCCGAGGTCGGCTCAAATTTGCTAGGGAGGTATGCAGTGTCCCAGAACATGCAGACTACTACTCCTATTATGGCAATTTCTCTTGCTGTGTCCATGCCTGTTCTGGTAAGTGTTTGCACTGCAACTGCTGCTGGTTTTCCCCTAGTATTCTCTGGTAATGTGCATTCTCATGTGTGTTCTCATGTATTCCTGTGTATTATTACAGTGTACAGTGGTATGCAAGGCTGTTGATCACGTGACCTGTGGCCATGGTTCCTCCAATGGCTGACTAGCTCTGGCCAAGAGCAACCATGTGACCTCCCACTTCCTGCTGACAATTTGGTCTTCCCCCTGCTTCCAAGCAAGGAGGTTGTGTGGTTCTATCCTCTCCCACAGAAGAGTGACTAAGTCTGCTGCTATATATCAGTCTTCGGCTGTATCTGCCTGCTCAAGTGTCCGGAGTCTTCTCTCTCATCTGGGTGTCATTCCGTTATCTCTCCTCATCGCTGCAAGGATTCACAGCAAGTATTATTCTCAAGCTAATCCACCCAGCAACGCTATTCCTCTCATACTCCTACTCCCATCATCCGGCACGTATTCTCACAGCCTATGCAGCACCACTCCTGCTTTATTTGTCAAAGCCTGCTATATACCGGTTGCATCCGGACAGAACTGTTGCTACTAGTTACCTCATCTATAATAAAACCGCTGTTACTGAACCCTGGCATTGGTGTCTACTAACTGGTGCCCTGACTAAGTGCAGCGAAGAATCGCATGCCCATCATCACCCGCAGATTCCTCAGACCGGCCCTGCAGCTGTGCTGCCCTCAGGCCTATACCGTGACAAGTATAACCCCTGCAGCTGCCCCGGTCATTGCCCGCTCATAACACCAGCGCTGCGGAAGTGGCCCCCAGGGGCCAGGGCATCGCAGCAGCTCCAGGCTTTCTTACAGTGAACAGCTGACTGTGGCTGCAGATTCCCCTACATTACTGAGCACTGACATAACTGCTGATGAACCAGTGGACTTTCAAGACCAATATATTTCACTTAGATGAGAGGAACAACCTCTTGAACACTGTAAGGACTTGTTCTTTACTTGCATTGGTGGTGCAGTGGTTGGCCTTTTTTTCTTTTAAAAGTTTATTTACAACCATGTACATAAGCAATACAGGAAGTACAACTTACTAAACCAGCCACAGGTAAGAGCCAATGAAGTACAGAGCATTGAAAAGAGGTGCCACCAGAATCGCTCTAGTGAAAAACAAAATGGAATAGGTGGCTGTCACAGAGTACTGATTGATTGTGGCCCAACATAACTAACGTTAGAGCTTCACGGCCTCACAGGAAGAGGCTGACCAGTGACACACTTCCGTTCAGTGATAGTCACATTTATTTTGCTTTGTATAAAAGGTTGAAAATAAAAGTGGATCTCTGCCCAGCTGTCTACTCTCTGTATGCAATGATCTGGACAAGAGTTTTCTCGTATAAGCTCCCAGCCGAAATGAACCTCCCACCATTACAGGAATAGGTAGTTGTTCTTCACCTTTCGTATCAATCACATTCACAGTAAAACAGATTGCATCTAGCAGACATGTGGCATTGTGTTACAGCAGAGCCAATCTCATGGAGATGTGAGCAGGACATGTCTGTGCTAGTGCTAAAAAATGGCATGTGCCTTGGAATCAACTTGGAATATCAATAATATAATATGGTCCTTCTACTAAACAAAGGTTCTGTCAGTAACTTACCTGACCGCGCTCCAGCGTCGTCTGGCCCGGCTGGAGCGCAGCGCCGCCCTCCTCGGCAGGGCCGGGTGACGTCACGGAGACCCGACGGCGTCCCTAGTAACCAGGGGAGCCGCGGGTCTCGCATCAGTGAGCGCCGCCCGGCCGAGCAGCTGAGTGCTGTTGGACTCAGGCTGAGTGACGGATCTCTCTGCCACTCAGCCTGCAGTGCACCAGCTGCTATGTGTCTGGATTCAGGAGGCCGGACCAATCAGCCTTTGGTCCGGACTCCTGGTCCAGTATAAAGTGTTGTCAGTACCAGCCTCTAATCGCTGGCTATTAGTTGTTTCTGATCCCAGCTCCCCAGTTCCTTGTATTCTGTCCTATCCTTCCTCTATTGTCTTGCCTGGATTTTGACCTTTTGCCTGACCCCTGACTCTCCGTTCGGTTCCGATTTTGTACTGCGTTGCTCGTTTGGTTTCTGACTCGGCTAGTTTACTCCCCGCATTGTGTTTGTCTGTCTGTCGGCGTTTTATGTTTTGCACGTATACAGCATAGGGATTGTCTTCGTGGTTGTCCGCGACCGCCTAGGGTCGACCGAGGCAAGTAGGCAGGTGACAGTGGGTGGGGTAAGATTCAGGGCCCACTGTCAAGTGTCTTGTCTTCACCTGCTATTCCTGACAGAATAGCCAGCCAATACAGTTTCGTGACGTGCACCAGGATTTCTATAATGGATCCGATGAAAGCATTAGTGGAACAAATGCAGAACCTAAACACAGTGGTGCAGAGTCTTGCTGAACGGGTCCAGGAGCAGGAGGCTGCTCCCCGACAAGTTACCATGACCACCCCTTCTCCCCCTGAACCACCTGTACAACTCCCAGAAAAATTTAAGGGGGATAGAAGGAATTTTCGGACCTTCAGAGAGGGGTGCCGATTGTTTTTTCGACTACGTCCCCGCTCCTCAGGGGACGAGTCTCAAAGAGTGGGGATTATCATGTCGCTGCTGCAGGGTCCACCACAGGAGTGGGCATTTTCTCTCCCTCCCAATGCCATAGAGTTAACCTCTGTTGATTATTTCTTTTCAGCTTTAGGATTATTGTATGACGACCCTGACAGGACTGCTGTAGCCGAGCGACAATTGACGTCCTTAAAGCAAGGAAAAAGGCCAGTTGAGGACTACTGCGCAGAGTTCCGCCAGTGGTGTATCCCATCCGGTTGGAACGACTCTGCTCTGCGCTATCAGTTTCGGGTGGGCCTATCTGAGCAGCTAAAGGACCTGTTGGTAGCTTATCCACCCCCTGAAACGTTAGAGGAGACCATGACGTTAGCCATCAGGGTGGATCGTCGTATGCGGGACAGACGTAGGGAGAAAGGTACCGCTGAACTCTGTAAAACCCCTACCTCTTTTCTGTCTCCTTCTAAACCTCCTCCTTCCCTGTTACCACCATCGGAGGAACCCATGCAGATCGGTGCTACCGATGCGAAAACTAGACGAGCCCATCGCATTCAACATAACCTCTGTCTGTACTGTGGCAAAGCTGGACACCGTGTTCGGGAGTGTACCTCCAAGCCTGGATCATCGCCGGAAAACTCCAGCGCCTGAGTGACTATCAAGGGGGTCACTCAGGCGCACAGGTACCACTCGATAAGAATAAGTTAATGGTCCCTATCTCACTATGTTTCGGTGAGAAATGCATTTCGGGGTTTGCCCATGTCGATTCAGGGGCATCAGCTAATTTTATTAATTCCGGGTTTTGGTCCAGTCTGGGGGTATGCCCACTTCAGCTTAAGTGCCCGCTGAGTATTACTGGGGCGGACTTTACCCCATTGGCTCAAGGTAGAGTGAAATATATCACTCCTCCTCTGGAAGTGAAAGTGGGGTCGATCCATTCGGAGTGTCTTGATTTTTTGGTTATGGACAATTTGTCTTCTAATGTTATTTTAGGTTTGCCCTGGTTGACCCAGCATAATCCTGTTTTTGATTGGGCAAGCAGAGAACTCGTTCAATGGGGGCCAGAGTGTGCTGCTCACTGTCTTTCTTTAAATTTAACAGGTTGTTCTGCATTAGAAGGGGAGATCCCCGAGTTTCTGTCTGATTTTCTTGATGTTTTTGATGAAAAATCGGTGGACGAGTTACCCCCTCATCGTCCATACGATTGTGCTATTGATTTAGTTCCTGAATCTAAATACCCAAAAGGGCGAATCTTTAATTTGTCTAGACCAGAGAGGGAAGCTATGCGGGATTATGTTAAGGAAAGCTTGCATAAGGGCCACATCCGTCCCTCCTGTTCTCCTCTTGGGGCCGGATTTTTCTTTGTAGGTAAAAAAGATAGTGGATTACGCCCCTGTATTGATTATCGGGAGTTAAATAAAATCACCATTAAAAATCAACACCCGCTTCCTTTGATTCCTAATTTGTTTGATCAGATTGTAGGAGCCCGGTGGTTTTCTAAGATTGACCTCCGGGGGGCCTATAATTTGATTCGTATAAAGGAGGGTGACGAGTGGAAGACTGCATTCAATACCCCCGAGGGACACTTTGAATACCTGGTCATGCCCTTCGGGTTGTGCAATGCACCCGCAGTTTTCCAACGCTTTGTCAATGATGTGTTTCGTGAGTACCTGGGTCGTTTTGTAGTGGTGTACTTGGACGATATTTTGATTTTCTCCCCAGATTGGTCCTCACATGTCAACCATGTCCGCAGGGTTATGGAACTTCTAAGGCAAAATCAGTTATTTGCCAAGTTGTCGAAGTGCCAGTTTGGTGTTCAGGAGGTCTCTTTTTTGGGATATAAGATCACCCCTAGTTCTTTTGGTATGGATCCCCTTAAAGTGGCAGCCATTGAAAAGTGGGAGCGCCCCAGGAATCTGAAAGCTCTTCAGAGATTCCTGGGTTTCGCCAATTACTACAGAAAATTTATTAAAGGGTTCTCAGTGATTGCTAAACCCTTAACTGATCTTACCAGAAGGGGAGCTGATATGGAGAACTGGACTCCTGAAGCCATTCTGGCCTTCGACAAACTCAAAACATGTTTTTCTGCAGCCCCAGTGTTGATTCAACCTGACTTTGAACTGCCTTTTATCGTCGAGGTAGATGCATCAGAGGTGGGTGTAGGGGCTGTCCTGTCACAAGGTCCAGAAACACTCACTAATCTTAAACCCATAGCCTACTTCTCTAGAAAATTCTCCAAAACCGAATGCAACTACGATATAGGCAATAGAGAACTCCTTGCCATTAAGTGGGCATTTGATGAGTGGAGACATTTCTTAGAGGGGGCTAAACACAAAATTAAGGTTTTAACCGATCATAAAAACCTCGTTTATTTAGATAAAGCCAAGCGCCTTACTCCACGGCAAGCCAGATGGGCTTTATTTTTTACACGGTTTAATTTTGAAATCACCTTTAGGCCGGGTTCCAAAAATATAAAAGCTGATGCTTTGTCTCGTAGTTTCAATATTAACGAAGGCCCCGTAAAGGAATCCGAAACTATCTTATCCCCTGGGGTGGTGGTGGCTATACTGCAGCCCGATCTGGCTGCTCAGGTGGCTCAGTCTCAGTCTATGGCGCCTAGAAACACCCCGGAAAACAAACTATTTGTTCCCCCAAATCTTCGGTTAAAAGTGTTGGAAGAAACACATTGTTCAGTACTGGCAGGTCATCCAGGTATTGCTGGCACCAAATATCTACTGTCTCGCCATTATTGGTGGCCATCCTGGGCTACAGATACTAAGCTGTTTGTAGAAGCTTGTGAGATTTGCGCCAGGTCCAAGGTTCCTCGCAGGTTACCGGAGGGACTTCTTCAACCCCTGCCTCTGCCTGCTAGACCTTGGACCCACATCTCCATGGATTTCATAACTGATTTACCACCCTCTAAGGGTAAAACGGTGATTTGGGTGGTTGTTGACAGGTTCTCGAAGATGTGTCATTTAATTCCTCTCAGCAAGCTTCCCAATGCTTGTACCTTAGCCTCTCTTTTTATCAGTCATATCTTACGTTTGCATGGGGTACCAGAGAATATTGTTTCTGACAGGGGAGTACAGTTTATATCTAGATTCTGGAGAGAGTTTTGTGGTCGCCTAGGTATATCTTTGTCATTTTCTTCAGCCTTTCATCCACAATCCAATGGACAAACGGAGAGGGTGAATCAGTCACTGGAGCAATTCTTAAGATGTTTTGTTGCAGGTTCACAGGAGAAATGGAGAGAATACTTACCATTGGCTGAATTTGCCCTAAACAATCATGAAAGTCAGTCTCTTAAAATGTCGCCGTTCTTTTGTAATTTTGGGTTTAATCCTCGTTGTTCTTCTGTACATGCGTCTGAATCCATTAATCCATCCGCCGAAAGAATCTACAGAAAACTGTGCACAGTTTGGGCCCAGGCTCTGCAGAACCTGGTTAAAGCCCAAGAAAATTGTAGAACACAATCTAATAAAAGACGCATATCTGGCCCTGAGTACAGGGTAGGTGACAAGGTGTGGCTCTCTACTAGAAATTTGAAATTAAAGACACCATCTGGTAAACTGTCTCCTAAATACATTGGTCCTTATCCTATAGTAGAGATCATAAATCCAGTATCATTTAAGTTGCTGTTGCCTAGGAGTCTAAGAATTCACGATGTTTTTCATAAGTCTCTGTTGAAAAAATATGTTAATCCTGTGTTACCGTCTGCTCCTCCCGCTCCGTTGGTTATTCAGGGTGAACTAGAATATGAGATAGAGAGAATTCTGGATTCTCGTCGGGTTCAGAGTTCTTTGCAATATTTAGTTCACTGGAAGGGATTTGGGCCAGAGGAGCGCACTTGGGTAGCTAGTAGGGATATGCATGCGTCACGTCTAGTTAGACAATTTCATCTGCAGAATCCATCTAAGCCTGGTCCCTTAGGTAGAGGTCCGGAGGCCCCTCCTGAAGGGGGGGGTAATGTCAGTAACTTACCTGACCGCGCTCCAGCGTCGTCTGGCCCGGCTGGAGCGCAGCGCCGCCCTCCTCGGCAGGGCCGGGTGACGTCACGGAGACCCGACGGCGTCCCTAGTAACCAGGGGAGCCGCGGGTCTCGCATCAGTGAGCGCCGCCCGGCCGAGCAGCTGAGTGCTGTTGGACTCAGGCTGAGTGACGGATCTCTCTGCCACTCAGCCTGCAGTGCACCAGCTGCTATGTGTCTGGATTCAGGAGGCCGGACCAATCAGCCTTTGGTTCGGACTCCTGGTCCAGTATAAAGTGTTGTCAGTACCAGCCTCTAATCGCTGGCTATTAGTTGTTTCTGATCCCAGCTCCCCAGTTCCTTGTATTCTGTCCTATCCTTCCTCTATTGTCTTGCCTGGATTTTGACCTTTTGCCTGACCCCTGACTCTCCGTTCGGTTCCGATTTTGTACTGCGTTGCTCGTTTGGTTTCTGACTCGGCTAGTTTACTCCCCGCATTGTGTTTGTCTGTCTGTCGGCGTTTTATGTTTTGCACGTATACAGCATAGGGATTGTCTTCGTGGTTGTCCGCGACCGCCTAGGGTCGACCGAGGCAAGTAGGCAGGTGACAGTGGGTGGGGTAAGATTCAGGGCCCACTGTCAAGTGTCTTGTCTTCACCTGCTATTCCTGACAGGTTCCTAGTTAATGATAGCAAGCAGCGACCCTAAAATCCATGAGAAATTGACAAGTACTATATATGGGGCAATGTTGTCATATTTCATAATTTTTGTTTTATGCTGGTTCCACACACACACACACACACACACACACACACACACGAACTGCCACTGCAGTTTCTGTGCCAAAGCCAGAAGTGGAATCAGATGAGAAAGAAAATATAAAGGGAGGACTTGTACTTCTCTATCTCTATCTGGAGGGCACCTGTTTGTATAAGCAGGTTGCACTCTGATGACTGTATGTATGGCAGTCTCCATGGAGTATAAGTGTCCCTGTATTTTATGCCGCCAGGAATGGGTTAAAACTTGACTATGTCCCTCCTTCCTGGTCAGGGTTCTATCCTATTACTGGAGTCCCGGGATTTTGGGCCAATGAAAGCTGCTGGTATGTACCCAGGCCCGGATTGGTAATCTGGCGGAGCGGGCGAATGTCCGCTGGGCCGCCAGGATTACCAATCAGAGGGGCTGCTGGTCCCCCTGCAAACTAATATCGGCCCCTGCAGTGGTTGAGAGAACAGCGCTGCCGGCCACCGCGCTGTTCCCTCGGCCTCTGCTAATGGGTCTGAGCCGGCATATTCTCCCTCCCCCTCCCCTCCAGAACACTCAAGGGCCGCTCTGCCTCTTAGTTATTTCTCTCTGTGTAGCAGAGGTGCCGCACAGGCACGTCTGCTACCGTCGGCTGACGTCATTTCCTGCCGCAGGGGAGCTGATTAATGAAGGACAGGGGAGAAGGAGCTGCTGCCCCCTGCAGCATAGAGTGGCTGCTGCCGACTGAGGAGTCACACAGAGAGGGCCCTTGCTGCTATGAACAAACAGGGAGGAGGACCTGTCAGCAGCTGGGATGGAAGGAGCTTGTCTATGAACAGTAAGTAATTGTTTCTTGTCTTATACTGTGAGTGCAAAGTGAAAGTGTGTATCTATATAGTAGTGTGTACAGTATGTGTATTGTGTGTGTAAAGGATTTTTATATGTATGTATAGTGTGTATTTATATATGATATATGCATTTACAGTATATATATATATATATATATATATATATATATATGTGTGTGTGTATATAGTGTATGCATTCCTCTGTAGTATGCTTATGATAAATGCATGTATGAATGTGCAGTAGGCATGCATATAGAGGCCATGTTCACATGGCGTAACATACCGGCCGTTCTGTGGACGGTGTTATAGAAGATCATTCCAGTCGGTACTGCAGTACCAGACAGATAATCTTCACTACCGCTGAATTCGGATGCAGGCGCATCAGTGTGTGTCTGCAGCCGAATTCCCTGCTGCTCACAATGGAGCGTGCGTCCAGAGTCGCACGCGCCATTGTGTGAACTGACTCGGTTTTCTGTGGCCCCAGAAAACTTACATGTCAGTTTCATGTGGCGCCGCTAGGGATCCCGGCCGGAGTGTATACTATGTGTATACACTCCAGTCAAGATTCCTTAGAAAGTACCATTACATAAGTTCCATAGTAATCATGGCCGTTGTTACAACAGCCATGATTGTTACATAACCTATGCAGTGGGAACATGGCTTTATAATGTATATTTGTACAGATTGTGTTCATATGTGCATGTATTAAACAAAATACAAAGGACCACATCTACTTCATGCAAAAATTGTGTCTTTTTATTCTTACAGTATTATATATTTTTTGTATATGCAATGTGGTAGAATATGAAAACACATGTTTTGCATGGAGGAGATGCTGTCCTAGTTTATAGTCTACTTTGTGAGAGGGATGCCAGGGGTTGGTTGTAGTGCGCCCAGCCCAAGGGAATCTGCAGTACACAGCGCGACACAAAGTGTATACTGCCTGTGGTAGACAAATTGTGCCGACATGTGACCATACACAAACTGTAGCATCAGCACAATCTGTTTAATGCCGTCTACATGTGTACATATGTATGCATGCACAGTGTGTGTTTATTATGTATGTATGCATAATGTGTGTCTGTATGTATACATGTATGTATGCACAGTGTGTATGTATGTAGTTATGTATATATATATATATGTATGTATGCACAGTGTGTATGTATGTGTACATGTATGTATGCACAGTATGTGTGTATGTATGTATGCATGCACCGTATGTATGTGTGCACAGTGTGCGTCTATGCATATATGTATGTATGCACAGTGTGTATGTATGTGTGCACAGTGTGTCTGTATGTATATTTGTGTGCATGCACAGTATGTATGTGTGCACAGTGTGTGTGTGTGTATGTATGTATGCATGCACAGTGTGTGTGTGTTTGTCTTTATGTATGTATGTATGCACAGTATGTATGTATGTATGTATGTGTGCACAGTGTGTGTTGAGTGTTTGTGATGTATGTATAGCATATGTGGTGTGTGGATGCGGGTAAGAAATACAGAGGGGACCTGATACTATAATACTATATAGAGGTGCAGAAGGGCTGGACTACTATTTAGTAGCACAGACTGCTTATAAGGGGGCACAGAGGGAGAAAGGTTACTGAGGCAATACACTTGAAGATGATGCTGGAGCAAGGATCCTAAATTGTTTGTCTGGTAGATCTTGCAGGGAGGTGTCATGGCTGGAGAAGTCTTCATGATAGCCAACCAAGAAAAAGAGAACAACTTCAGCAAAAACGTCACTTGCTATTCATGCACAGAAGACACCTCCTGTGAGTCACTGGATGTAACTGCACTATAATTACTCCTTTTTATTACCAGCTAAAGTGTAAATCAGTCAGAGCAGGCCGGGGCAGGAGGTGCAGCTGGGGCTCTGCTCTACCTCTCACACTTCAGCTGGTAAAGATTATAAAAGTTTATGTAGGACTAAAGGTCCTGTCACTTATATCTCCCTCGCACCTGTATGCCGGGATCTACAACACTGTACGTGGTATGGACCACTCTTATTGTGGATTCGGTGCATCTGAAACACATAAATATGCAACATCAAATCCACAGCAGATTATGTTGTTTTTTATGTGTTGATGGTAGGGTTCATGTATTTAATGAAGTAGTGAGTAATGAGCAGAATTCGCTACAGCCTGTATTGCACACTGCTGTCTATAATATATTGGGGAGCATATATTATGTGGGCTGCTGAGGTTTGAGTGCCAGGGCTGATTTTAAGTCCCAGTCCGGCCCTGTATGTACCACTGTGCTGGGCTATAAGTAGTGAGGGGAGTGCTAAATTTCAGGTCCCACTGACCTCTATAGGAGCTGGTTTTCCCATCCTCCCTCCCTTTCTTTCCTGTATTCTTGTAAAAAAAAGTAAATATGAGTATTCAAAAGATGAGAATGATCTGTTTTTAAGTCACAGGCTGTGGGAGCAGGTCTGCCTTACACACGTGGCATTTTTGGGGGTGGCGTTTTTCTCTCCTCTCTGGTGTTTTTGAGGCTCTGTGGCAGTTTTTCCAAAATGCACCATGCTGAGGGTGTGCCCTTTTTGGCAAACTGTGGCATTTTTTTCTTCCATAGACTTCAATTGGATTGTTCTGGTTGTTTCAAAAACGCCATTGCTTTGTGTATGGCTTTTTTTTTTCTGGCGTTTTTGTCACCTTTTGTGGTCCAGCAGCTAGGTCATGGGTTTCCAAACTGCGGCCCTCCAAGTGTTCCCCATCATGCCCAGACAGCTATAGCTTTGGATTTGACTGTCCAGGCATGATGGAAAATGTAGTATTGCAACAACTGGGGGGCCGCAGTTTGGAGACCCATGAGCTAGGTCATGTGATGGCAGAGCAAAAAAAGTTCAACACACAAAAATGCCTAAACCACAAAAAAAAATCATTCACACATGAAATCAAAAACGCCAGAAAAAAATGCTAGAAAAGAACGCAAATGCATGAAAAAAATGCTATGTGCGTTGGCGTTTTTTTCTGGCTTTTTTTCCCCCTAAAAAACACCAGACATGTGCATGGGGGCGCTCTTTAAGGGAAAACTGTAATTAAAAATTGTAACTGTGTTATGCCTAGTACAGTGGGCAAGGACTGGTATATGATCCAGAGCACCTAAGAACTGATGCAACGCCCCCCCCCCCCTCAGGCCTTGGATTAGGCATAATTCCATGTGATAATAAACATCTGTAGGTTTAATATACAGTCTACTATATATTCTTTATATAGATACGATGCAGCGTTAAGTGAAATTCCCCTGGCCCTTTCTAATTCCTGTATAGAAGTAGAAAAATTTCCTTGGAAAAGTAAGATTAAGTAAATGTCATACAGAGTATTGCTTTCAATTTGTACAAGACAACACCAAGCAGTGTATGACATTATCCAGCTACGGCAGAATATATAGATGTGTATATTTTGGCAGATGATTAGATAATTTGCAGACTGTCTACAATAATCTTTTTCCATCAGTATATGTTAAAACTCATTTCCTGTGAGGTAATCGAGTTAAGCATGAATAGATGGATGTGAAAATGCCCCTAGCCGTTCATGCCCTTGGTTATGACTTCTGCAGATAATCAATGCACAATACAAGAACAGGCCTGCCTACATATAACACTTGCATCACTCAATACACAGTATAGAACATGGACAGTCTGGCAACATGATCTAGGATTTCAGGGAAATTAAATAACAGCGGCTCTTGGTCTATGGCTAATACAATTCTGTTAAAAGGGAACCTGTCACCTAAGAAATTCATTCTCTAAAACATACTGTTTATACATACAGTGTATATATATATATATATATATATATATATATATATATATATATACTGTATGTGAATATAACAATTAGGGTGTCTGTTATGTGTGAACATGCTGTAGTTACAGAAAATGTAAGTTTATCCAATGTACAGCATAGGTAGACACAACAGTCAAACAATGGAAAGCTATCCCTACTGCATGCTGTGTTACTGTGCAAGGCCAGGATCTGTTACACACCAATGTCACTGCTAGAGAATTCATTAATATTTTTTTAGGAGAGGGTTACCAGCAAGGTTGGATAGGTCTGGTGCTGCAAAGGTGGGCTAGGGAAAGCCCCCACTGCATCAAAACCGCTAATTTACATATTAATATTTATTTAACAATATTGACCATAATGCTACAGATTAAAAAAGGGACCAATACGACCACGGAACCAGCACTATCACAGCATACCACCAAGAGGGTATAGATAAACCTGGAGATATATTTCTTTTAAACAGGTGAGTATACAAGAATACATTTTCAGTAATGAAATCATAATTCCATTATTAAGGGGGACCAAGGGCGAATGCAAAGGAAAAGTTACACAATTAAAGGGAATCTAACAGCAGGTTAACCTGCTGTTATGTTTCTGTGGGGCCAGGGACTAGGATTCTTAAACCGCCCTGGATCCATATACAGTATATGGTGATTCGGCAAAGTTACCAACCAGCATGGTAGAAGAATGCTGGAAGAAACCTGATGTTAGTGCCATGGCCTGGGGTGCAGAGGTAGGTGGTATGCAACAGGTCGGTGTTGGTGTTTTTTCTCTGGGGCACTTGTAATGGTGACCAGGAGTGGCATTACCCAGCCCCGAATATACTGGCACTTGAAAAAGGTAGCACAATATGAAGATACAAGTGCGGAAAACGAACACAAAGTCCAGCACTTAACCAGGGGATAACTTTTACTGATGAACTTCAGTGCAATACAAGTTAGTATAACAGACAGCTCACTGGGTGCAGGTGTAGGTGACAGTAGTGCTTGGGGTAGTGACTTGAGATCAGAGTTAACAGAAGAAGTTGTGACTGTCAAACCAGATCAGCGAGTGCCAGGTTTGGTAGCATGAGCCCTAGGCCTATACAACTGGGTGTAGCTATCTCCTCGAGACTTCCCTAGGTAGTTGAGCAAAGATCAGTAAAAACCGTCAGCTTAAGGCCCTATTACACGGAACGATTATAGCCCATATTAAGCCAATATCAGCCGATAATCATCCCGTGTAATAGAAGGCAACAATCAGCTGACGATCCGTGGAATAACGATCAGTCGCTGAACAGGCCGCCGCCATCCTCTATAGGCTACCCAGACGATCTAGCGATCACCCGGGCAGCCCCCCGGAGCACCCTGTGGCCTCCTCAGCAGTTACCCGCTCACTACTGTCGTGTGGCGTCGCGGCGGCAGCGAGCAGTGAGCGAGGAGCAAACGAGCGCTTACAGGAGCTTTAGCCTCTTTGTCCTACTGGAGATAAGTCTCTTGACTTTCTGTAGACTGTCTTAATAAATAAAGAAGGATCCCAAGCATAGATAAGCTTGACCCCAGAGATGGTTACCCCACCTTTGGGCTTAGCAGTGCATCCTTGACTAAAAGTCTCTCAAGGTGGAAATCCTGTATGTGTCTTAGTCTCTCTCCAACTCCACTACCAACACCTACCAACTGATCCCATTGTTCTCAGTGGAGTCTTTTCTGGCATCTATCACTTCATCTGAGACACCTAAGCCAAATAGAAGAAGGTTTCCTGCAGAGTTTTCCTACCTGGCACCTAATTCTGATGTGGACCCATTGAAGTGTGTGGAGCATTAGAGGGCACACCATGGCTTCCATGAAAAATAAACAGGCACTGAGGGACCCTACCTTTGCTAAGTAATTAAGACACTCCCTGGGCTTCTTACACAAGTGAATAGGAGCAGTATACCTCAGGCCCTGTATACCAACAGGAGTAAAAATCTTTCAAACCATCACAGCAGCCTTTGTTAATCCACAGGGGTATATGTCAGGAGTCAAAAAGGATGTCAGAATACGTCAGAATACCATTTTGACAGCATCCATATATATATCCATGGCGTGTGGCCATAACATGATGAGAACAGTCTCTTGCCTCCAAGTGTCCCTAAACTTTACTCATCCACTCAAACATACCACAAAGTCCACTATATGGACCTCACTATATAAGGTTCATCTGGCACAGTTGTCCATCTCACAGGTTTGACATTTCCAACGTAACAGAAGCCATGATGGCAGTGTGAACAAAACCTAGCAAATGCACTTAACAAAAAGGACTTTTAGTTGCAGCTTTCATTTTTCCTTGATACGTCCGCTAACTCTCTCTAGGCTTCAGACAGGTTGGAGGCACAGAATGTTGCGGAGGTCTTATTTCAAAGTGAATATACAAGTATTGAAATGAGACTGTAAATGCTAATATAATGAACCATAGACAGATCAAGCTGAACAGACCCGGCAGAGCCGCACTCCCACACTCCTGAATATCCTATTATACAAGAATGATTTCTTTTTAGTGGCTAAGGATTTTTGAAGATTTAAAAATGATCCGTTAAAATATCCATCCAGATCTGCAATTGTTTTTTTTTATGTTTTTTTTTTTTTTTTATTATTCTTCAGTGTAATGCATTATAATACCGAATTGTGTTGAGAAAAGGCTATGCAAACCTGATGAAAAAAAGAAGGCAATTGTAAAAAGAACTATAGACCTTTCTACAGTAGGTTTTATTACTGCGTTGTTAGTTGCACCATGTGTCACCTTACATATCCCAGGTATCTTTCTTGGGCCACTTGAAATGTTCTGCAGAATAAGAAAGAACAAAGATATCTCCTGGTTCCATTGCCGTATCAGTTCCAGTTGAGCTCTCAACCTTTGTAGAACATGAATATATATGTCATGTGGCACAAATGTTCAGCACAAGCTTTCATGTATGCTCATTGAGCTCAAGTTTTTAAGCTCACAGAGGTTTTCCTTTTTTTGCCTCTAATTCCATAATTTGCTTTCTTGGTTACTAGCTGTGTGCCTCCAATAGCCTTATAGCAATCTATTGTGGTGAGTCAAAAACAAACAATACAAATGTAAAGTCTGTTTCATTTAAGGAGTATTTAGGCCAAGGGCACACACTGATAGAATTAGCTAAAATCAACACACATAATATAGTTTGCTACAGTGATCAAAGCTCATCAGAATTATCCTTAAATATTCAGCAATCTCTAGGCCTATTCAAGGTTCCATCCCCAGCTGTGGCCTGGATTTTAACACATGGCTGTTTCCATGCTGGAGTGCAGATGGCTTCCAGTTCTTTGCCAAGTGCTGTCAAGTTGACAGCTCTCTCCCAAAAGCAGAGAAATAATTGTTCTGCCAAGGGCTAACTAACTATGGCGGGTTAAAAGGGTCACATACAGTACATATATGGCTTCATGCTTGGAATAATGACTACTAGGTTTGTACATTCAAATATTATTGTGAAGTAAAATGCAATATAAAATATTTGATAAGGCCATATATACATGGCAGAGTAAAGGGGGGAATATATTATTGTTGGCTGAGTGTCTGACATGCCGTCTGCATTGTGCAAGGTGTATTTTACTATTCTACAGAGAGGACAGATTCACAGGGCCAGAACTGATAAAAATTGATGATGATAAGCCGCAAGCTTTCGAGACATCAGATATAGCAGATGAAGAAACCATGGACAGTCTCGAAAGCTTGCATTTTGTCATCATTTTTTTCAGTTTGTCACTTAAAAGTATCTCCTATTCAGAACTCTCAATTTGTATCAGTTCTGCCCAATTGAAGCTGTCCTCACAGCTAGTAATATTACCAATAAAGGTCACTGAGCTAGACTAAGTCAAATAGACAGTAGAAAGCTTCTCTTCAATAAAGCCTCTTAACATTTTTTTACTTCTTTCCTTCAAGTTCCAAACTGCTGACATTGTTAGATAGCTGTTAGGTCACAGAGACACCTTTCATATATTCAAATGTGCTTCCAGAAGATAGCAAAAAGATTTTATATTATAGTCAAAGAGCTTTCCTAAGCCTCATGTGCTATAGGCCTGAATATGTCCTTGCTCCCCCTCCTATCCCTACTTGCTTGATGCTAGTAAGCGGAGCCCTCACTGTCAATTATATAGGGATGGTGAGTGGGGAGGGATTCCATTCTTCAGCGCTACAGTAAATGGAAAAAGCCTTGTTGACACTTTGTACTGGAGAATAAAAGCATTTTCTACATTCTAATGCACTCTACATTGTGTGAACTGTCAGTGTTGTGCGGCTGCTATTCAATGAATAGTGGCCGCACAAAACTGACACGTCAGTTTTTGCTGCGGTCCCTTGGAATCCCGGCCAGAGCGTATACTATGTGTATACACTCCGGCCAGGATTCCACTGACTTCAGTGCAATGTAATTTGCAACAATAGCCGAGATTAATTGAAAATTTATGTTGTGTGAACATAGCCTGACAGTGTGAAGCTGAAAGATGTTTCCTTTGCTATTTTTCTTTTACTTTTCTATTAATCTATAGCTAAATTGTACCCTTACAGGTGGTGAAGGACAGACTTTTTGACTTTTGCAACTTTTACACACAATAAATAAAACAGAATCAAAGACAGAAAATGTTATTTTATGTATCATATGAACAAATCGTAACATTCTGAGCAACAAAAGGAAAGTTTTACCGAAAAATCAGGTTATTGCCTTAGTACAGCAATATCTGCATTCACCTTTTATTTCACAGTAGGTCGGTGATTGAACAATTATCTAATGATATTGCTAGAATAGTAGATTGAGAAAAATGAGAACTTTACCTTTTATAATTCTCTATACAGCTACAACTGAGTGCTATAGCAATCTAACTCCATAAAGCTCATATCACATCTATGCTGATCCTGTCCTTAGAAGTGGATGCACATACTGAACAATTTCTCAGAACTGTAAAGAACATTAAGCCACCAGCACTCACCGTAACAGGATACAGTACTGTTTGTTTACGGATACTCCTTTTGTCTTCCAATCTAACCAATATGAATGGGTATCAAATAATTTACCTTCTGGTTCCATAAGCATTCCCAACATCCGGGGAACAATTTACCTTTCTTCTCCTCATAGTAGATACCTTTTGAGTTGGGAATACCCCTTTAATATAAAATGGTTTTTTTTTCTCTAGCTGTTTTTCTTTTCTTTTTGGTGTCATCTTACACAAGACTGTAAGGCTCTTGGACTTTTAGCATCCCTTGTTCTTCAAATGTAACATGTAAATTTAAGACTAAACATGTAACATATTATTTGTAAACGTATAATTGTTACCAATCACTGATGATCAACAGTATGGTTAATTATAAAGGGAATTTGTCACATCCCCTAAACCCTATAAACCCTTGCAAGTATCTTGTAGATGTAGGGCAAAGCATTTGAATTCCATTAACATAAGCTTCATCAGATACTTCACTATGGTATAAAGCAACTTTCCTGGTGGGAAAGTAGGCATGGGACAATGCCACAATGTATGTAGTCAAGTTGGCCACTGTCTTTCCTACCACTCATGCTTAATTGACACACTTAGAGCTGCGTCCAGCACTCAGTGTGTTAAGTGTGAGTGCCAGGGAGAATGATGGGTAGCATGGCTACATGCATTGTGGCTTCAGCCCCATCCCTACTCACACGGCTGCAAGATCAAACTTACTTTATAACTTATGGGCACAGCATCCTAGTGCTGATCTCTACATCAAAAAGGTACTGGGAAGAGCTTCTCCGGCTTAGAGAACATGACTGGTTCCCTTTTAAGGGTGGGTTCACACTGAGGAATTCTCGCAGATAAATTCCGCCGGATTCCGTTGCCTGTATGCGCTCACGGCCGCATGCCTCTCTGCCCGTGCCATAGACACCATTCTATGCACGGGCTGATTCCGCATTCCACCAAAAGAATTGGCACGTCAATTCTTTCGGTGGATAGCGGAATCAGCCAGCCCATAGAATGATGTCTATGAAGCCGGCGGAAAGGCGCGCGACCATGAGCGTGTACAGGTAACGGAATACGGTGGAATTTATCTGCGAGAATTCCTCAGTGTGAACCCACCCTAAGGGAGTTTTCCAGGAAACTTTTTTTTTTTGGCAAAACAGATCCAGTTCAGATCCACTATACAAATTGAAATTGTCCTATTGGTGTATATGGTATGTGAGTCATGAGATGCAGTCAATGCAGTTAAATGATGTAAGACAGTGGCAGTTTGATAACACCATTTGATGTTACAGGGGTGGCATATGGCAGCTCTTATTTGCAGTGGAAGCAATCCTTGGACAGAGGAAAGCAAAGGGAAATTGCAACAGGGAATTATTTGAATTATTTTACATATTATAAATGTATCCACATACAGATAGATCCAGAATTCTTTGGACAGTGAAATAATTTTCATGTTTTAGCCTCTGTACATTAACACACTTAGATATAAACCATCAATTGTAGACTTTTAGCTTTAATACAATGGCATAATAAAAATATTTTATAAACTAAGGAATTACAGCAATTTCCTATTACTTGTTTTTTTCACATTCAAAAGTAAACTGAATAAACTGCATCACTGTCCAAACCCTTCTGAACCCATTTGTGTAAGCATATGTATAGAGTGCATTTAGAAAGCACACAGACCAACATTTTGGGGTTTTCTGGGCAAAACAGACTGATAAGTTGAAACCGGGCACCCCCAGCAATCAACTATTCAGCATCCACAATACACAGTGAACAGGGTTAGAAGTAGTTGGCTCTGTTTACCGTGTGGCAGTGGCGATGTGTAACTGCAGCTCAGGTCTGTGCGGATGATCAGCGGGGGTGCCAAGTGTCAGATCCCCACACCGATCAGTGACTATTGATCTCTACTGTGGACATCAATTTGTGTTGTTCGGAAAATCCCTTAAAGTTATAGCCTTATTATAAATTTCATATTTTATTTGCAGCAGTCTACACACAATATCTCATAATGACAATCAAGTTAGTGAAAATGTGTTTCAGCTCATTAAAGATACTGAACTATTTTGTTCATACTCATATTCACACCTTTTACATTGACACTCAGTTGTGTTCAGCTAGGTCTGGTTTGCACTAATTGTTCTGAGGCACACACCTACTGCATCAAGTACATCTATTACAGTGCTGTGTAGAACAAGAACAATGCAAAAATGTTGAAGGATTGGGAACAGAGGAAAAAACTTGCTGCATCATTAAAGGGAACCTGTCATCACTTTCATACTGCATGAACCATGAGTCATCAGGGCGCTTCCTGGTGGCTTCTTCCAGCCCCACCAGTCTTGACTGATAGACCTCTTCCTGTTTGGGTATAGGGAGGGATCTCTCAATCAGGGGCAGCTGGGCCAGCAGAAGCCAATGCGGACAACCCTGGTAATTTTCAGGCAGCATGAAACTGATGGCCAGTTTCCTTTAAAGAAAGCAAGAGTCTTTATATGGGAATGGGAGAAAATCCAGAAATACAGACATGCCTAGTTTTTAGCATCAAACCAAAAGAGACTTGAGACTGTAGTTACCTATATTATTTAATTTAAATAAACTAGCACAAATTTCTATAAAGCTGATTTTAAGTTGTCATCATGGGGTATTGTGGGTATTAATCTGCCTTATAAAATAAGGCTGAAATCTAGCAAACTGAGGCAAGGTCTAAACACGTTCTGAATGCATCTCATGCATCGAAAACCCCTGGACATGGCTCATTGATGTAAACAACATTAATATATAGTATTGTTCCTACATCTCTGTAAAACTTTACAAAAACATAAACCAGTTTATTAGCTACATTTTTCTTAGAAAACAAAAATAAATAAAATAGCCTAGAAAATATTCCTAGCGCTTTAAATAAAAGTTCTATGTTTTTTTATAGTGCAAAATGCATTAAGTCTGCCTAAGCAATGCAATTACTCGCAAAGTAAATAACTTAAGTTTAGCTTGAATGCTATAGGTTTTCATGAGCAGATTGTCCCCTAAATTATCAGCCTGCCAGAAATAGAGCTCACAATTTACTGTGACCTTTAGAAGTCTCATGTAACCCTCTCTTCAGAAGTGGGCTGCTTCTTTATTCATTAGATAAAGCATAATTCATGATCGGATTGTAGAAGGTGCTCAGAGACTATAAATTGTTATTCTGCCCATCCTCGTCTTTGGTTTGAGCCTCAGATGTATCTTCCTGGGTTTCACTGAGGTCTTGTTTACTTCTGGAAACAAATACATAAAAAATAGTAAAGTTATGCATAGTCATCTACCACCTGAATATCATAGGAATCTAGCAAAGAAACAGGGCTCATTCAACTGCTTTTATTTTCTGTTGGACTGTTGTAAGGTAGGGGTCTTGTAAAGAGTATTGGTAGATTTATGCTGCGGAATCTGTTGGCGCTATACAAATAAATATTATTATTTTTATTATTAAACTAGTAAACTAGTACAATACTATAGTCTACAGGACTGCATACTCTTAATATCATATCTATAAGATAGGGGGAAACGACAGAAGTATAGGGGTATACAGTATGTATGCTAAAAAGTTAAAAAGGTAATCTCTCCAGAAAACACTTTTAGGAATGGTAGGGTTATCACAATCCCACCCATAAGGGTACGTGCACACTACGGAATGGCGACATAAAAACCCCTTGCACATTTGGCAGCTCGCACCTGCTTGCGGACTGTGTAGGGTCTGCCCGTGTCATATACTCTATTCTATGCACGGGCGAATTCCGCCCTCTGTCCAAAGAATGAACCTGTTCATTATTTGGATGGATGATGGAATCCACCCGTGCACAGATTGGAGTCTATGACATGGACTGAGAAGCATGAGCCTGCCGCAGTCCGCGAGTGATGGATTTTACGGCACTTTTCCGAAGTGTGCGCCTAGCTTTACATCCCTTCACTGAGCAGTTTAATAAGTGATCTTACAATGTACATAACCTGTGCCCGTGTCTAAATACATGCACATACATCGTTCTCAGACCGCAGTGTGATAGACCATGAGATCATCTTGTACATGTCGTATTTGAAGAGCTTTTGCTGTAATGTGATTTATACAGCACAGATATTAGACAGTGTAATGCTTTTGATTTTATATCTTATTATGAATTATACTTTGTACATTTGTCATTTGCATCCTCTACATTTATTTTTTTTTTTTAAATAAAACAAATGTGGTGTATTATAGGCAATGACCATAGCCCCTTATTTAAAGGGGTTATCCAGTGCTACAAAAACATGGCCACTCTCCAGATTGGGTGGGGTTTGAAACTCAGTTTCATTGAAGTAAATGGAGCTTAATTGCAAGCCACACCTGAACTGGAGACAAGAGTGGGGCAAATGTTTTTGTAGCGCTGGATTACCCCTTTAACGTATATGGCTTGTAGTCTACTTAATATGATGCTATACCTGTTAAAAGTGACCTACATGTCTATTGTGGCCCTTACATAGCCATGGCAGTTAGCTAAACAGCTGCTGCGAGTTATTAAACATAACCGTGCTATGTTCCCTATATGAGGTCATTGTATGGGCATGTTATTAGGCCTTTGCACAGCAGTATTATTTGGTAAGTAACAAAGTGACATAGTTTGTAAGGCTGAAAAAAATCACATAAATTAGTTCAGCCCTATAGTGTTACAGGGAAACTATCGGTAGGTTAGAAGAATCAAACGTGCTGATATCTCCCTATTTTGCATGAGGCGCTGAGGATGAAGGTAAGTTTCTTACCTTTATCCTCTGTGCTGTTTCCATGCTATTAGGAGTTTAAACATTATGCTAATTGGGGTACACTGGGGGCCAGACAACCTCCCTCAACGCACCGATCGGCTCCCGGCAGGCCAGACCCTTCTAATGAAAATCAGTGGTTTGACAAATCGACCTTTTGAATCCCGAAATCTCACAATTCTAATAATTTTTTGCTGGCCAATAAAGGTCACTCCTAAAATACTTTGATTGAAAGTATTTATCAGCACATATGTTCTAGCAAGGCATACTATAGTCTTACTATAACTGCATACATTTTAGTTTACAAAGAAATATAGGCAAAATACTATGCTATCATTAATGTATCTATACTTACTTCTCTCTGTTGAAAACAATGAAATCTCTCTCCACGTTATCCAAGTGGGTTTGCAAATTGCCATTCTTCAACATTACATAATACAGTCCAGGAAGAAAAGCAAACAAAAACAAAAAACACTTAAGGTAAGCATTACATGGCATGCTTATAAATAGTACAAAAAGAAAACCACTTATGGTAAGGCTGAATTCACACTGTATTTGTATGTGCATTTGCCATATGAGCCAGGAAAGTTCCAGAGAACAGAGAAACAGAATCCTTTTGGCCTCTTTTCTCCTGGTACTGTATACATGTATATAGGTATACTTTTTTCTTATTTGGATGAGATAATGCTGTCTATTTTTAATCATTTTTATTTAGAAGCCTATATGACTATACAGTGGTATATGTTAGATGCATCCATTGTAGAGTAGGTACGGTATATGTCAGGAAATCACAATGTGAATAGAACCTAGGGGGAATTCACACGTACAGATCCGCAGCGGTGCGGATTTCATGCTGTGTTCAGTTATTTAGATAGTTATTCAGTTATTTAAATCTGCTGCAATACGGTGTGTGTAAAGCTACCCCAAGGCTAGTTTTACACAGCATTAAACAGGGTCCCTGGGCGTACACATCTCCGAAAGTACCCAATATGTCTGCCCAAAATATTCTCATGACAGATGCCACTAATGGATCCTATAGTAAAAGGACTTATACTGTGTACGCATCCTTTTACTGCATCCATCTAAGTGAAATACAAGGGATGTACATGCTACTCTATCCAGCAGAACCCACTGCCTACATCCTGAGCAGAGGCCAAAACTTCACACTTCTAGCCTCTGTCGGGGTCTAGCGATCTGTTAAACATATGCAACAGGACCTGTCTTGGTGCCTATGTTAAGTAGAGCCTGCTGAATATTGCTTCAATGCAGTAAAAAAGAAGCTATAATCAACATCTACAACTGCAAATGATAATCAAAGGCATAAACTACAGGTTTTGTACGGTTTTCAAGGGAACAAAAAGCTTAGGTCCATGGGTTGTGTCTGGTACAGTTCACCAAGTCTGGCACATCTTCAGGGAAAAAAAATCACCAATTCTTTAATATGTAATAAGACTTACAAATGGTTGACAACTCTTGATTTTTCTTACACATCCAATAAGTCTTCATGAAAAAGGAAATCCACTCCTAAGTGAACCTCTCATTTGTTATGAATGTACATCATTATCATCACTTCAGATCTGACACAGCAGCCTTAATACAGGATCACTGGAGTCGAGGCTTGCTTAGAAAGTCATATCTAATATTTATAGAGGAGCAGGGTGAACTATGTGCAGGTATTTTGTAGTGATTTACTGTTGTAACACACATTTAACAATGTCTGTTGCGGTACCTGGGGTACCGCCCCATACTCCCAGGGGACTGCCCCGCAACAGCCGCACACTACAGGGGCATGTCCTGCCTCCCGGCTCTGGTGACAATGACTTTGCGGATACCTGACCGCGTCCCTTGCTGTGCTGTATTGCTTTAGTGTGCTGACTGGCAGGTTCAGCTACTGATCAGGGGGCTGGTCCATTCAATATTTGGACCAGGGTCCCTGCTCTCTTTTAAAAAGGTTTTAGTGACCATTATACTTGGTGACTATTGAGTTCTCCCCTCTCCTCCTACGTTTTTCCTGTGTGCTACCTTTTGCTTATCTGACCCTTTCATCTGTATCATGATTATCCTGGTTTTCTGCCTGTCCTGACCTTTTTACCTGTGACTTGACTTCTCTTGTTGGATTTTGTTTTTGTACTTCTGCTGCCCACTCTTTGTGACCTCAGACTGTCTACCATTCTCTTTTATGTCTGTCTGTTTTGCCTATGTTTTGTGTACCACTGTATCTTAGTAAGGGACTGTCTCTGTGATTGTCCACAGCCATCTAGAGCTGATTGACGCAAGTAGGCATGGACTGTTAACAGGGATAAGTACAAGGTCCACTGTCTGTGTCTTCCCCATCTTCTCCCTGACCAAGCATACAGCAGTCCTAATAAAAACCTTTTTATTCTAAAAAGCCCTTGTCCCTTCGAACTTAATATACAATAATGCAAACTTCTGGCATATATCCATGTTGGCAGATCATATTCAGCTTTATTACCAATATAAGCCTAACAAAGCTCAAAGTCACCCAGGAGACTGCCATTAAAGAAATCAGACAGTTTCCATAAACCTTACCTAAGGTGAGTTACACTAAAATGAGAAAAAAAACACAGAAAATTATGGGTGGAGAGTTAGGAGATGTAAACTCACATGCCAGTAAGGACATAATCCTTCCTATTAATATAACTGAAATGGTAAGATTTTGGTAATGGAAAGCCACTTTCAATTAGTTTTAAAATCGGAAACTGTAATTGATGAATTCTTACTGAACATTTACAAAGTAATTAATGTTTTGCTTATTGAACAGAATTAAAAAGCACTTACGCTAAGTGGCTTCCATATCTATCTTCAGGATTTTTTAGTGTTCCCAATGCAATTTACTAATCTCATTCATCAATGTCTCTATACTGGAAGCTGGCCCCTAAAATTTTACTGCCAAACTGCTACAGACTTTGGTAAAAAGGCATGCAGATAACTATTACAGCAATCTATAATAAGCTAAGCTAGGGTAAGAAGCGTTTATCCAGTTATTGCAAAGACAACCTGGTGCCTGGTTCTGAATTCTATCGCTGGCGGCCTAGGCCACCTTCATTGTGACAGACGTACTGTGTACTGTGTTGGGGAGTATAAGTTAAGAGAAACTACAAACTTCTTCACTTGTTCTCCATTGTACCCTAACATCCTCTCACTGCTCAAGATAGAAGTTTAGATAATAAAAATATACAGTATTAGATAATAGCTAATATAGAAAATGTCATTTGATTTGAATTATTCTGTACAATGGTGACATAGTCTCTTACCATTGCTGCACGATTTTTTCCATTGTCCTTCACTCTCTTGGCTAATCTCTTCTTTTTCTTGTGCAGTGGTTTAGATTCTAGTATCATTTCTTCAAGTTCAAATGTTGGATCACAGTTAAGTCGCCCTTTCTGGTTATACAACAAATTAATAACAGTAAATCATTGGATATAAGATCTTCTTCTATTGACTGATTGATGTAACAGGCCAGAGTATACCCGGGGTTAAACAGGTCTAGGCCAGATTATACCCTGGGTATATTTTGGCCTAGGTCAATTTATATCCCCTTAGGCCATATTATCCCCCCCCCCGATTAAATCAGTAGCAGTGAGTGATATACACAAGAATTACTTAATTTTTCAACATTTTATTGGGGATTCTGCTTTGTCTGCTAAATTAAGTGAGATTGCTCAGTGACGTAAATCTTAAAAGTCTAAACACTTTGGGGACATTTAGCATTGCGTTTGCACTTTTTTTTTTGGCTAATAAGGGAATTTTGTGCACTTCATAAATATCTACAAAAAATTTATTAAGGGCTTTGTGTTTTTTTCCATCAGTTTCTAGTGCCTGTGCCTTTTTTCAACTTTTGCAAAGAGAGGAGGCATGGTTTTCTATAAACTACTTTTATCATTAGATTTATCATGTGTGAATTTTCAGTTTTTTGAGGTGCTCCCACAGATGCTGAATTGGGTTAGGTCTAAGAAATTAGGGGCCAGGGCAGTACTTGGAAGTCTTGCTCATGCTCTTCCAACCAATGTTGGCCATACTTTTAGCCGTGTGACATGTTACATTGTCTTTGTGGAACATCCTGTGGGAAGACAATCAGCATGTATGGGTGTACGAGTCTGCAGAGATGGATTCATACCCAGTTAAATTGAGAGTATCTTCCACATAAATGAGTGGGCCCAGAGAATGCCACAAAAACATTCTCTAGGCCACAATGCTGGCATGTTTCTCTAGCAATGGTTGTAGGGTGTTAGTTCTACGACATCTCTGGTCTGACAGGCCAACATCTATCTCTTTGATGAAGCAGAAAATGTAACTCATTGGAGAAGGCCATTGGAGAAGGCACCCCCGGCAGAGGTTCAGTTCTAAAACTGCTGTGAAAACAGAACCCTTTTCTGCTGATGCTGCTTTATTATGAGAGGGACAGTGATCTTCCATCTGCTGCGGATGCCGGTATGCAGTAGGGTTCGTTGAACTGTTGTTTTAGACACATGTCTGGTAGCCTCCTGGTTCATTTTTGCAGTTGCTCCCCTGTAGCATGTCAATCTGCCCTTACGGACCTTCATAGGCGTCATTTACCTCTGACATTAATGACCAGTGGTGCACAGTTTTTACAAAATTTACGGTAGACTTTCACAGTACACTCACCACACAAACAGTTCACAAACTGCCCATCTTCAGAAATAGTGACACCCTTGGCTTGAAAGCCTGTAATCCTCCCTTTTTATAACTTTTATAAATCACCACTATTTCCTATGACTGTTACTAATATGTGTGCAGACAGCGTATTGCAAACCTCTATACCTACCAAACTTAATTCATGAGCTATACGCTGCCGACATTGAAAGTAGGAAGTGGTCATAATAATGTGAGTGTGTACAAACGGTAAATAATATTATGGGGCAATTCTAAAAATGTGTAAAAGGGGAGATCTTTACACTGTAGCATAAATCTACACCTAAAGTGGTTTGCACATAGAGAAAATAGGCTAACCTGTAAAATTCTTATCTTACCGTAGGTGTGAATTGTGGTATAACTTTTTTTTGCAGTACAGCATCCCAGTTAATATCTGATAAGCCAGAAAAGTTTTGAAGATCTTTCAGACATGATATGCGCTCCTCTGGATTTCTGTCTAACAACTGCAAGATGTGGGGAAAAAGTTAAAATCTTAAAAATCTTTAAAAAAACTATTGGGCAATAACAATAAACATAGAAAATCCTTAATAGTCAAAATCCCAATTATTAATCCAATTATCCAATCTCCTTTGATCCTACTTTGTCTCATATTACAATTGAACCAATGAAATATATAAAGTAATCTTCCTTATGTGCTCAAGGGGATCCCCTCTCCCACTCTTTCTCCTCATTGTCCTCAGCGGACTTGAGCAGGAGCTTTTCTCCTCTGCCATTTCTGTAGGACACAGAAATAGTTAGCCCCTTTGAAAAAAGTAAGCCACTATGGGCAGGAATGGAAGAAGATTTAATAATTATCAATTAAATATTATATATTATATCTGTAGAGTAAAACTAATTCTCAAAATCCATTTTTTATTTTTATTGGGCTTGTCATAAAATGAGCGGCATATCAGCGGCATATCAGGAGAAGGAGGCAAGTCTGGTAAATGAATGTATTTGCTAAATTATTAAATTTGACAAAATCTACGAGATTAACTATATTAGTTACAAATATAACTATATTAGTTGAGATGAGAATAGCCCTTTAAGATGTAAATATGTGCCATCATCTGTATGAAATGATTTGGTAATTTGGTGTTTAAATCAGGATTGATTTGATTGAGTCTCATTCTCTAACCAAAGATAAACTCCTGTGCCATGCACTGCTTTCTTTGTATACCACCAAACCACATTCTCTGAATACAGTGCTGCTACACAAGGAAAGTAATTATAATACACACTATACTCCTCTTAATTTATTTTAATACTCACTATATCAATGGAGCTGCGTCATAGAGGGGAGGGGATTTCCTCCCACTGAGGGTGGGCCGGCCCCAACCGCTGCCCGGGAATAGAACGGTTTCGTATGTGGGAACCAAGCCACGGTTAAAAAAAAGGACCGCGGCATCTTCTTCCCCACGCCACATTTTTAAAAAAAATGTTTTTCCCATGGATAGAACGGCATGTTCTATCCATGGGAAAAACATTAAAAAAAAAAAAATGCTGGTACATTTAAAGCAGTTCTGTGTACCTCTGTGTGAATGGAGCAGTAATCAAACAAATGAGCTGCCACTTCATTCTACCCTATGAACCTGACAAAGATAGCCTGGTGGGAACAAAAATAGCCTGGTGGGAAGTAAGATTGCAACTTGACAGTTGTGAACATAACTGCATTCTTCTCTCTCCCACCTCCCACCCATGCTTGGTAGTTTTAAGTGAGCACTTGAGTGCTCGTTACTTGACTCAAACATTTTTTAATGCTCGACTCGAGTAAGGAATCCCATTAAAATCAATGCTACCCTTGAGCATTTAACTAGGTGCTTGGCAGAGCAGAGGGTGCCTAGTTAACCCATTTATTTATTTATTTTTTTCATTAAATTTTTTTATGTTTTGTCCCTTGAAGGGATATTTAAATGAAATTAGAATGAAAACCTGCAATAGGTTTCTACGAGACATGTTAGAACTCCAGCGGTATGCCAGTAATAGATGGAATATTGAGTTCTAATGTCTCTTATAGTAAGGTATAGCATTCTTTTTTTTTTATTTTATTTAATCTAATTCTTGTAAATTTTGTCCCTTGAAGAGATTTTGTATATTTTGTTTTAACATCCTATCAAGGATCAAAATATACAAAAATTAAAAACAAAATAATGAAATACCTTACTACAGCGGGCATAACTGACAGCCAAACGATTGTTATTGAGGCTGGGTTCACACTACGTATATTTCAGTCAGTATTGTGGTCCTCATATTGCAACCAAAACCAGGAGTGGATTAAAAACACAGAAAGGATCTGTTCACACAATGTTGAAATTGAGTGGATGGCCGCCATTTAATGGCAAATATTTGCTGTTATTTTAAAACAACGGCTGTTATATTGAAATAATGGCAGTTAGTTACGGTTATATGGCGGCCATCCACTCAATTTCAACATTGTGTGGACGGAGACTTTCTGTGTTTTTAATCCACTCCTGGTTTTGGTTGCAATATGAGGACCACAATACTGACTGAAATATACGTAGTGTAAACCCAGCCTGAAGGTGTATGGTCACCTTTACCTGAGCACCACAAAGTGCTTGGTTGAGCACTGAGCTTGATCAAGCACCCCAATGCTGGATCAAACACTGTGCCTAAGGGCCCTATTACACCAAAAGATGTCTGACAAATTTTTTTAAGCCAAAGTCAGGAACGGACTATAAAAAGAGAACAGGTCGTAAAGATAATACTGAGATTTCTCCTCTTTTCAAATCCATTCCTGGCTTTGGCTGAAAAAATCTGTCAGATAATCTGTCAGACATCTTGTGGTGTAATAGGGCCTTAAGACTAATGCTTGATCCAGCATGCATGTGTTTTGAAAGAGAAAAAGGAAAAAAGCCCTTTCCAGACACTTCTTGTTTATTTCCCCATAGAACGAAAGGATTTAGCATTGCCTAGAACCTTCCTGGCCAAAACATTGTGGGAAAGTTGGGAGCCCCCCTCACACACACATTAGATGGCTAAAGAGCCCTGTTGACATTACTGAAGATTTTTTTACATTATTTTCCTATTGTTCAGTTTGTCTTAGAGCTGCATTAACACCTAATGCTTCATTGGTAAGCTTCCTGTAATTTTACTATATTAATGTAATAGGAATGTATAAAGGATTTGATGTCTACAAATTTAGTAGTTACATCATAGGTTTTTATTTTTTATTATGTTTATTTTGTAAAAACCTTATAAAAAACCATATGGACTCCTGCTGTTTTCTTTACCAATAATCTATACTGTGGTATTATGTGTTTACATGTGCAGAACAATGGTGTTTTCACTATGTGACAAGATAGATTCTAAAGCTTTGATGTGAATGATCCAGTGACAGACAGTTGGGACAAGTAAATGTTCCAGGCTCCCCAGGTAATTGTCGTAAATAATCTGTTTTGTGATTATGTGAATTGCGCAGCTGGGGAAAAGACACAGCATAACCACAAGGAAAACAACTGGGTGAATAGGGAGCTGGAAACATTAACTGAAATTTGCTGTAAACTTAACAATGGTAGGTCAGTGTGACTGCTGCTGGGATGACAGATGGTAAATGAACACTAGATGGTTAATGGCCGCAGCCAGATCCTTCACAGCTTATAAAAAAGATAGTCAAGAATAAAAATCACTTATATTAATGGGTCCATGTCGGGGGTAACAGGATGGAAGAAAGAAGGCATTCAAATGAAACAATTAGCATCTCTGGCAATTATAAATCCTATAGATAAAACAGAATCCCAAAGTTCTACCTCCGTTACAGCATAATGCCAAGCACTTTCCCTCCATGTTGGCCTATAATAGCTAAAATTACTATAACTATTGCTTGGAAATTATTTACGGGTCTACATGATCACAAACCCAATATTGCAAGTTTTTTGCTTGTTTGGAATTGCTGTACCGTTAAACCTGTATTGTAAAACCTGTGTGGAAATTTTCCATAAAAACAAACATGGCCAAAAAATGTATAGCAAAACTATGTGTGTGCTTAACATGAATTAGGAGCCATCACGTCTATGAACTCTGGGTGTTATCCAGCTGCCTCAACTGTCCAGAGTGCATTGTCAGATAGGGTGGGAGATCAGAATTCGAGGTAGACAATAAAAAGAACCTGTTACCAGGGGCGTAACTAGAAATGGCTGGGCCCCATAGCAAACTTTTGATTGGGGCCCCCCCCCCTTCCCGACTGACCACTAAGCTGTCAAGTCTATTCATAACTGCAAGTGCTCGTCAGGAGTGTTTTCAGTTAAAGGGACATTTGCAGAACCCGATTGGCAACCTGGTGCTCTAAACGATGACATCTTAGGGGGCCCAGTGTATTGCAGGAGAGGGCACTGGGGCCCCCTGATGTGGTGGGCCCTATAGCAGCCGCTATGGCTGCTACAGTGGTAGTTACGCCCTTGCCTGTTACCATAAAACTGACGTCCACTCTACTGCCACTATGTTTCAGAATAGGAAGAGATCAATATACAGTGTTGTGTCAAATGATTCAGTATAATCTGTCTTTTATTGATTGTATTTCCTATTCATTGTAGGCTTTGTACTATTAAGTGACACTGTTCACTGGACACTTGTCTTTCCTGTATGGATGTGCACACAGAGATAGCTGTCAATCACTGTGTAGTGGCCAAGATCGAATGATGCAGCTCAGCTCCTATTGAAGTGAATGGGAGCTAAGCTACAGTAACTGATCTTGGCCACTACACAGTGAATAGAGCTTTCTACTTCCTGCTATGCATTACTGTGTATACCAGCAACACAGCTCTACCAAACAACTGATCTGTGCCAGTGTTCGGTGTCAGGCCCTCACTAATCTGATACTGATGACCTTTATTAAGGATATGCCAACAATTCATTTTCTTTTTCACACCATATCACCTTTTTTTTCACAACTCCTAACTATTGTGGTAAAACAGAAGTTGTGAATAAACTGTATTGCTTCCTGAACTCCGTATAGGCAGCTAGATAAATTTGGACTGAAATTAACACTGCCCCAACCCTTAACTTATTATTAGTGTTGAGCAGACTTGCCAAACTGTGCGGGTTCAACAACATTCTCTGAACCTAAACGCTCAGCATTTGACTCCCAGCACCTGGAGGAGATGGAGGCCACCCTAGAGCTGCCAGGAAAACATGGATACAACCTATGGCAAGTCCACTCAACACTACTTATTAATATAACTCTTAATATAACTCTTAATATACATGTCCAGCCCCATATAAAATTTGGATATACTGTAGTTTTTAGGCACTACCATCCCCTATGGTCATGCATTCTAAAGTTTGACTACTTCTACTATAAAGAAACCTTTTTTATACGGGGGATAAAAATGTCAATATGTCAGTGACTTACCTTGTGAAGCAATGACACCATTTCTTTTGACCAGGCGGGTGGAAAAGTAACAGTCGCTGTATGAAACACATGGACTATGTCTGTTGCTGCACTACTTGAGTGAATGTGAAATGGTCTCTGGAAAAAAAGCAAACATCATTATTATTATATTATAAGGCTGGGTTCACACTACGTATATTTCAGTCAGTATTGTGGTCCTCATATTGCAACCAAAACCAGGAGTGGAATAAAAACGCAGAAAGGATCTGTTCACACGATGTTGAAATTGAGTGGATGGCCGCCATTTAATGGCAAATATTTGCTGTTATTTTAAAACAACGGCTGTTATATTGAAATAATGGCCGTTATTTACTGTTATATGGCGGCCATCCACTCAATTTCAACATTGAGTGAACAGATCCTTTGTGTTTTTAATCCACTCCTGGTTTTGGTTGCAATATGAGGACCACAATACTGACTGAAATATACGTAGTGTGAACCCAGCCTAAGCCAGTAAGGACATGCTGAGGGTTGTAGCTTTCTATATCTGAATAACAGGATGGACACTACTGATACAGACCAGTCAAACACTTGCCCTGGTATTTTCCAGACTATTTAATAAAGTAAGCAAATAGAGCTAATGTAGGAGGTAGTCAATTCATATGCATAAAGCAGTGTATCTCTAATAAAAATGTACAGAGAGTCGTTTCTCAGAATCTGTGAATATTCTGTCCTGTTGGCAATGATAATTGCCTGCTGATGAAAGGCTCTCTTCATGTCGCTTTTTTGTAGCTACCATGGGAATAATTACATTGTGTATGATGATATAATAATCACAATAAACAAAGTAATAATTTGCACAAGTAGAACGAAATAACAGAAGATAGGCATACATTCAGACGAGATTCACCTACCCTGCCTCTTAGAAGTTCATATGCCGTAACTCCTAAGGACCACCAGTCAACTCCAAAAGAATAACAGATCTGACCTCTTGGGTAGAACATTTCTGGAGCTGCGACAGCAAAATGATAACATTAAACTAAACCTCTGTAGATAACAGGAAACAGGAAATCTTGATTATATAGCATTATTAGCCATACATACAGTGCCTTGCAAAAGTATTTGGCCCCCTCAAACTTATCAACCTTCTGCCAAATTTCAGGCTTTGAACATAAAAATATAAAATGTAAATTTTTTTGTGAAGAATCAACAAGTGGAATGAAATTTATTAGATCTTTTAAACTTTTTTAACAAATAAAAAAATAAAAAATTGAATGTGCAAAATTATTCGTCCCCTTGCTTTATTACTTAGTGTAGTGCCCCCTTTTACTGCGATTACAGCTGCATGTCGTTTGTGGTATCAGTTTTGCACATCGAGACTGAAATTCTTGCCCATTCTTCCTTGCCAAACAGCCGGAGCTCAGTGAGGTTGGATGGAGAGCGTATGTGAAAAGCAGTTTTCAGCTCTTTCCACAGATTCTCGATTAGATTCAGGTCCGGACTTTAACTGGGCCATTCTAACACCTGGATACCATTATTTGTGAACCATTCCAATGTAGATTTTGCTTTATGTTTTGGATCATTGTCTTGTTGGAAGATAAATCTCCGTCCAAGTCTCAGGTCTTTTGCAGACTCCAAAAGGTTTTCTTCCACAATGGTCCTATATTTATCTCTGTCCATCTCTTCATCAATTTTAACCATCTTCCCTGTCCCTGCTGAAGAAAACTAGGCCCAAACCATGATGCTGCCACCACCATGTCTGACAGTGGAGATGGTGTGTTCAGGGTGATAAGCTGTGTTGCTTTAACGCCAAACATATCGTTTTGCATTGAGGCCAAAAAGTTGGATTTTGGTTTCATCTAACTAAAGCACCTTCTTCCACATGTTTGGTGTCTCCAAGGTGGCTTATGGCAAACCTTAAACAAGACTTTTCATGGATATTTTTGAGAAATGGCTTACTTCTGTCCACTCTTCCATAAAGGCCAGATTTGTGCGGTGTACGACTGATTGTTGTTCTATGGACAGACTCTCCCACCTCAGCTGTAGATCTCTGCAGTTAATTCAGAGTGATCATAGGCTTCTTGGCTGCATCTCTGATCAGTCTTCTCCTTGTTCGAGATGAAAGTTTAGAGGGACGGAAGAGTCTTGGTAGATTTGCAGTGGTCTGATACTCCTTCCTTTTCAATATGATCGCTTGCACAGTGCTTCTTGGGATGTTTAAAGCTTGGGAAATCTTTTTGTATCCAAATCTGGCTTTATATTTCTCCACAACAGTATCTTGGACCTCCCTGGTGTGTTCCTTGGTCTTCATGATGCTCTCTACGCTTTACACAGAACCCTGAGACTATCACAGAGCAGTTGCATTTATACAGAGACTTAATTACACACAGGTAGATTCTATTTATTATTATCAGTCATTTAGGACGACATTGGATCATTCAGGGATCCTCACTGAACTCCTGGAGGGAGTTTGCTGCACTGAAAGTAAAGGGGCTATAAATGACATGTCGCCACAGAAGCCAGCAATTAGCTTCCAGGATCATGTCACACGCTGCTTTGCAAGCAACACTGAATTACACCTCAATGACAACACAAGCTATGGGGGACTTGGGGACTTCAGTGAATGATAGTAGGCATTTTTTTCAGACACATGACAGAGCATTACAGTCCTATTATTCTTGGCATCCAACAAGAAATTTCTAGCATGCAATATGTGGATACTGTACCTGTACAAACCTGATATATAGATTTGTCCTACACTGAAACTAAATGTTAAACAATACACAACATAATTTCCATGTTTCTCTTATCTCAAAATTAAAAATGTAGTTGGGCAGGATATTAACCAGGCATCACATGTATGACTGATATACGTATTAAGGCTATGTTCACGATACCCAAGTTCTGCAAAAATCACGGCCGTTGTAAGAATGTGATTTCTGTGGTACTTACTTAGTGCTGCAGGCTAAGGGGAATCCCATGGTATACTCTCCGGCTGGGATCCCTAGTGGGATCCCTTCACTGGATAACAGCCGCAGAAAACCCTTTCAGTTCACATCAGAACTCCCCACTGCACACAACAGAGCGTGCGGCTCTGGCCGCACGCTCTATTGTGTGCAGTGGGGAGTTCTGATGCAGGCGCGCATGGATGCGCCCACATCAGAACTCAGCAGCGCTAAAGATCATCTGGTCGGTACCGCAGTACTGTCCGGGATGATCTTTTCTGAGACCGGCCATTCCGTGACCCAGCCGGCTCACGGAACGGCCAGTCTCTTACCAAATGTGAACATAGCCTAGCAGTGTTTACACACTGTTGAAATTTAGTGGATGGCATGTATTTCAAAACAACCAATGTTGTTTAAAAAGAACAGCAATTATTTGCCATTAAATAGTAGCCACCCTGTTTCAACAGTGTGTGAACATAGCCTTTCTGTGATTTTATTGCATTACTGGTTTTGGTTGCAAAATACTGAGAAATAGTGAGTGTGAAAATAACCTTAATCTTTATTGGTTAAAATCACGAAGAGGTTTGGGATAGCACTGCCTGCTGTAAGCCACAGAATGTCCAGCATATGACGGATGGACCCAATCCAGCATTTTAGTAGACAAAGAGTAAGACCTCATGTGCACGTGAGGACAAACCCTGAAAAACAGCCATATTACATTAAACCCTCTTTAGAGAAAGTCACTTTCTTTATTTCTATGAGACTGACTACTGACTGAATATACCCCCATGCAAGGAAATACATCTGTTCATCACACAGGTTGTATAAGGCTAGTTGTAGAAGGCAAATTATATTATTAAAGGGGTTTTCCCCCAAAAATAATTTTTGCATTAATACGTTGCACACCTGTAGCTTTCCATCTTTCCAATATAAAGTTAATATAGATTCTGCACAGTTTTGCTGTTATCTAGATGCATCCAACCCCAATGAATGCATAGAATCATCAAACTTCAGTCCAACCCGACACGCTCCCTGCTCCTGGGCCCCCACCCTCCGTGTCGGCATCACGTGTCCCCTCCGTCTCTTCAATGGGCTGGGTTAGCGCTTCTAACCGAGTCCACTGAAGAGAGGGATGACACTGAGTCAGTGACAGCTGCTGCTGCTGATCACTGTCTCTGCGACACCTTTGCCCCCCCTGCAGTTCACCTGGTGGCCGGGCGCCCGCGCCAACACAGCCCCCCACCACCACCACCACAATTGACATGGTGACCGGGAGCCCGCGCTAAACCCCCCCGCACTTCACATGGTGACCAGGAGCCCCTGACAACCCCCCCCCCCCCCCGCACTTCACATGGTGATTAGGAGCCCCTGGAAACCCCCCCCCCCCCCCCCCCCCCCCCCCCCCCCCCGCACTTCACATGGTGACCAGGAGCCCCTGGCAAACCCCCCGCACTTCACATGGTGACCGGGCGCCTGCGGCAAACCCGCCCCAACCCCCCGGCACTTCACATGGTACTTCCAGGTACCTGCGGCAACCCCCCGCACTTCGTCTGGTGACCAGGGGCCCGCAGCTCCCCCACCGCGCTTCACCTGGTGAACGTTCACTATGGGCATGTATGAAGTTATAACAGTACATAGATCCGCCTTGGTGAACTACAAATCACAGCAAACAGCTGTCCTGGCATGATGGAGACCCTAGTACTAAACCTATGACTATAAAGCCTTTATAGTTTTCCACCTCCACACTAGCAGATGGCCCCAGTATTAAACTTCATGTAACTGGAGGCATGATGGGAGTTGTAGTTTTACAACAACTGGAGACCCATAGGTCGGGGAAAACTACTGTGGACAACGGATGCCACAGTATGGCGGCATGCTACTCCTGTCAGATGGGCCCATAACAATCTATAGTTTATATATATCTATATCAACTATATCTATCTATCTATCTATCTATCTATCTATCTATCTATCTTGTATTAGGGATCCATAACATGAACCCTTAGTATAGCTTAGTATATACTTGTTAGAATAGGGATATGCAGGTCCTGCCATTGGTTTCCAGGATTGTTCCACCAAATTTGGGAGTGTTGGCATGTACAGAATAGCCCTGTCTATTATATGTATATACTGCATATGTCCACAAGTATATGTTAAAGGGGTATTCCCCTCACTGCTACCCCTCAGCTCTGCTACAACATAATCAGCTCTCCTACAACATAATCAGCTCATCAGGGAGAAGCAATGCATGATGGGAAATGTAGTTTCCCTGCCAGCACATTTAGAAAAACTTGTAACTCAGAAATGGCAGCAGCTAGAAAGACGGGAGATGGCTCAAATTACTCAGGGGGACTTGGTTAGTGTGACCAGCTAGGTTTAGGGGCATTTTATTTTTTTAGCTCTTGGGGGGAATACCCCTTTAACTTTTGCTAATTATATTATCAACTATGCATGCTTACCAGGAGACAATTCTTTTTGTTATGAGGTCCATATAATATCACTGTGTGGTCACAGTGGTTCTGATGCTATGTGACAGGAGAACTGGCCATACAATGCAAGCACCCCCAGGATTCTCTTTTACTTAATGTAGACGCGCATCTGCACAAAATGCGCAGTGAAGACTTGTCCCACTCGCTTAGGAATGGCTTAAATTAATACCAAGCCATGTCTGTGAGTGTGCAAAGGACTGGGACTTCCTGTGTTTGGTCTATGAAACCTGCTGCTTTAAAGATGCTCAGACCCAGTCATCTAGCTCTATAATTTAGCCTTTGTGTCTCTCTGTTTCCAATTTGCTGACAGTATGTAGTATACAGCCATGTCCTGTTGGATGTAGTATAGTGTACTGCATTATTGTTATTTTTTTTTTCCTGCTATCATTGTAATGTAATGGAGCCTCTGGTGAACATAAAGTAAAAATATGTGTACACTCCTATTTGCCGCAGATTTGTTGTTCTTGACGTAACTAATTAATATTAGTAGACTGTATTATTCCATCTCCATACAAGTATCGGCACTGCACAGCTGGAGAGCTCTTTATCACTCTAATGTTGATGTTGGTACACTATTTGTAGATGCTAGCATTATTTAATAAGAGCTGGCAGAGAAAGCAGACTACACAAATCTTTGAAGGCACAGGTTGGCTTCAGTTCAGCTGATTTGTGAGTCCGCTTTGGCTCAGCAATGTAGATGCTACCACAACAGAAGTACCAGTTCAGCTTAATAGCATTTTGGAAATGGGAGAATAATTAAAAGGCCTTCAGCATCAATAACAAGACTGACACCGCTATGTATACATATTCAGAGGACAAAGGTACAAATAAAATCACGGCTTTCAAACTTAAAGGGATAAAAACATAGCAGACAACTTACCCATGTAAGGTTTTGTACCAGCAACTGTTGTGATCTTTGTACATTGATTTACCAGGGTGGCAATATTGAAATCGGTGATGTGTGCATGCCCTGTACAAATACAGGAAGAGTAAGCATTTATTTCTATTTACTATATACATGAACTAATATACCTGCAGATGAAAGAACTATTCCCAAATGTGGCACTACCTGTTTTGGCTAATCCGGTAGTGGACAATGGTGGACTGGGTTACTGCTGTGTTCACATCTGCCCAGTGGTTTACTTTAAAAATATTGTCAGATCCCTCATATAGCGTCTGAGGAACAACTGAGTAGACATAAAGGTAGCATGAGTAGCCATTTTGGGCTACTGTAGCTGGGCTTTCATTCACTTCAATGAGCAACCCAGCTTGGCCACTACATAATGTACAGGGCCATGTGCTTCCTGCTGTTTTACTATATACACCCGCAGGACAGATGAGAACACTGGGAATCCTGACTACAGCCTTAAAGAAACATTCCACCTTCTTTTTTATTTGTCCTCCGGCAGCAGGCTGGTGCCTATACTTACCGAAGACAATCAGTGTCCTGCGGCACAGCTTTATTCCACCATGTGGCACCGTTCAAATCCTGCGCGCTGTGATGTTACATATCTTATGACCCTCTTCTTTCTACAGGGCTATTGAAGGCCAGAAGGGTCTCCAATGCATATTCTATGAGAGCACTCTCTTGTAGACCCTGACTTCTGGCCTTCTTTGCTTCGGGACAGTCGGTGAAGAGGTCATGTTGGAGCCCACAGGATCTGAATGGTACCACAGGACTGGAATGAATCCATGCGACACCAATCTTCATTGGTAAGTATATTCACCAGCCTGCTGCCAGAGGACAAATAAAAAAGGTGAAATGCTTCTTTAAAGAGACACTGTCATTAATAACTTTTGACAGATCACCAGGTATGTCAAAATACTGATCGAAGAGAGTTTCACTGCTGAGACCCATTGTGATCAGGAGACACAGCCAAGGAAAGAACACGGCAGCAGGGCAATCCACTCCCTGGCCAACTGTTTATTCCAAAAATGTAGCCTAATAGACTTGCATTGTCGGAATTAGATGTTATAGAGATATGGACAAAAAGTGGATCGCGCTGCTACTGTGCTCTTTCCGGCTATATGTCCTGATCACAGCAGGATCAATACCTTTTGACATGGCCTCATGTTACAAAATGTTCAACGCAGAATGAGCGCACATTGAACATACTATGCCACAGACACTGCCAATATAAAGTAGATTTTTTTTCTTTCTGACCCAAAAAGCTTTTGAAGCTACTGTATTTCAAGCTTGAAACTGCTTTTAATTTCCTCTTATGAAACGACATTATGCATTTGACAGCCATGTTTAGAGTAATTTTCTTTCTTTGAGTTAATCACTAAAAGCTGCATTATTATTTTCTAGGCAAGATGTTGAAGTAATAAAATAATGTTGAATATAATAGCAGCTTGTTAACACTGCTTCTAATGGCCTCTTTCTCTATCGTCTGTGCTAGATCAGACTAAACCTCACTGCTTAGTCCCAAGTCAATGGTAGCTTTAAATAGAACAGTGCAATGATAGAAAGCCTATGAATCCATGCGATTTAAGGTAATGTTAGGCAAATAATGGGCACCACCAAATCAGAGAAAAGGGTGCATAGATGCCTAAAAGCAATATGAGGCTGGGTTCACACTACATTTTTGTAAACCGTTCTTTTTCATCAGTTTTAGCAAAAAAAAAAATGAAAAAAAAAAGGGATTGGAAAACTGATGCATTTGTCTGCATCCATTTTGATCCGTTTTTCCATTGGCTTCCATTACAATTAAAAATGGTTTAAAACGCATCCGTTTTTTTTTAACCTTCACAAAAAAAGGTTTGCTACGTTTTTGTGTATGGGTTTGCCGCGGATGGGTTTTGATCCATTTTTGCTAGAAAAAAAAAACGGATTGCAAAAACATAGTGTGAACCCAGCCTTAGTAAGAGAAAAATATAAATACAAACAATTATCCTATATGAACAAAAGAGTAAAACATTCATTAATATTAATCAAACAAATAACCGGGGGAAAGTCCCTAGTACATGATATGCAAAAAAAAAAAAAAGCAAAATTTGATAATCTTGAGTTCCCAATAAAAAAAAATATTAACTTAAATGAAATAACAAAGCAAAGCAATGTGATTCAATGCTGGAAGATCATCTCACAGCTCTCTATATACAAAGCCTGCTATCAGGGCACACTAAGGGTATGCACAAAAAATTGCCCCCGTAAATCACAGTGCCACAGTTCTTGCATGTTGAGCATGCTAGGGTCATAAAGCTCCCATTGATTTCAATTTAAGCTTCAGACCAGGATTACATGAAAAAACTGTGACATCACTTCTCCCTTGTGCAGTGGTTTAACGGACGTTCAATGCACACAGTGTATGAAATGACGGACGTTGTCTGCGCATACGACAAAATAACGATCAAGACAATTATTTTTGAACGTCACAGACATTATATACAAAGGTAAATGTGCAACATGCAGAAGCCACTATGGCTACTGCAAACGTCGCCCGTGCAAACACAGGTGACAGAATCACTTTAAAATCAATGGGAGATTGGCATGATTTCTGTTTTAAAAGTCACACCGTCTTTACTTTTGGGAACATACCATACAGGTTGACCTAGCAACTACCAGAATATGCTACTACATTATGCAATAAAAAGAAAGCCTTTAAAACAGTTATCCCTTAATTTGATTTAAATATTTAAAAAAAATTTATAGGAAAAAAAAAAAAGTCTGCAAAAAGAATTTAAAAACAAACATTATTTAGTTTAAAATACAGTTACTTTGGCTTACTGAAATAACCTGAAAAATTAATTTAACGGGTTGTTTAGTGGAAAACATGAACAGTGTAAAGAATTAAAAAGCAATGGCAAAAATTTGCTTTGGTTCTCAATCTCTTGCTTGGTTTTCAAACACTTTTCAGGCACCCAGTTTTGAAGTACTCGGTATCTGAACGTTTTGGCGAGCATGGATGGTGGATTGTACCTGGTGAGTTTAGCACTGGTGAGGCTTCACATACAGTACTGTATAAGACTGCTAGAGTGCATGTACAGTAGTAGTAGAGTCAGTGCACCACCATCTCCCATAATTTACAGCTGTGAGGTGGGGGAGCACTATACAGTTTACAGTTGGCTACTACTTTACTATAATTGCAGGTTTTGTTTAATGTTTCTTGTATATAATGTACTGTACAGTCAGGGCTGTATTAACAGCCACTGCTGCCCTAGGCACTAAACCTAAAGACGCCCAATCTACACGCACCTATTGGTTATACCAGACCTGACCAATACCACCATACCCCCCACCCCCCTGGGAAAGACACCAGATTTACTGGCAAGTCTGAACGGGAGGAGGGAAACTAAAAAAATAACACAACAACATTTATTTTTTCTGTCCTCCTGCTCCCTGGTGCTGCCCCCCTGCAAGGTGCTGCCCTAGGCACCGGACCACAGGTGCCTAGTGGTAAATACGGCCCTGTGTACAGTATATAGTGCTGGTCTGTAATGTCCTGTACAGTATAGTGCTGTTCTGTACTGTACAGTATATAGTGCTGTTCTGTAATGTCCTGTACAGTATATAGTGCTGTTCTGTCCTGTACTGTACAGTATAGTGCTGCTCTGTAATGTTCTGTACAGTATATAGTGCTGTTCTGTAATGTCCTGTACAGTATATAGTGCTGTTCTGTAATGTACTGTACAGTATAGTGCTGCTCTGTAATGTACTGTACATTATAGTGCTGTTCTGTAATGTACTGTACAGTATAGTGCTGCTCTGTAATGTCCTGTACAGTATAGTGCTGCTCTGTAATGTACTGTACAGTATATAGTGCTGCTCTGTAATGTACTGTACATTATAGTGCTGTTCTGTAATGTACTGTACAGTATAGTGCTGCTCTGTAATGTCCTGTACAGTATATAGTGCTGCTCTGTAATGTCCTGTACAGTATAGTGCTGTTCTGTAATGTTCTGTACAGTATAGTGCTGCTCTGTAATGTCCTGTACAGTATAGTGCTGCTCTGTAATGTACTGTACATTATAGTGCTGTTCTGTAATGTACTGTACAGTATAGTGCTGCTCTGTAATGTCCTGTACAGTATAGTGCTGTTCTGTAATGTACTGTACAGTATATAGTGCTGCTCTGTAATGTCCTGTACAGTATAGTGCTGTTCTGTAATGTTCTGTACAGTATAGTGCTGCTCAGTAATGTCCTGTACAGTATACAGTGCTGTTCTGTAATGTCCTGTACAGTATAGTGCTGTTCTGTAATGTCCTGTACAGTATATAGTGCTGTTCTGTAATGCCCTGTACAGTATAGTGCTGTTCTGTAATGTACTGTACAGTATATAGTGCTGTTCTGTAATGTCCCTTACAGTATAGTGCTGTTCTGTAATGTCCTGTACAGTATAGTGCTGCTCTATAATGTACAGTATAGTGCTGTCCTGTAATGTCCTGTACTGTATAGTGCTGTTCTGTAATGTACTGTACAGTATAGTGCTGTTCTGTAATATATTGTACAGTATAGTGCTGTTCTGTAATGTCCTGTACAGTATATAGTGCTGTTCTGTCCTGTACTGTACAGTATATAGTGCTGCTCTGTAATGTACTGTACAGTATAGTGCTGCTCTGTAATGTACTGTACAGTATAGTGCTGTCCTGTAATGTCCTGTACTGTATAGTGCTGCTCTGTAATGTCCTGTACAGAATAGTGCTGCTCTGTAATGTCCTGTACAGTATATAGTGCTGCTCTGTAATGTCCTGTACAGTATAGTGCTGTTCTGTAATGTACTGTACAGTATAGTACTGTTCTGTAATGTACTGTACAGTATAGTGCTGTTCTGTAATATATTGTACAGTATAGTGCTGTTCTGTAATGTCCTGTAGAGTATATAGTGCTGCTCTGTAATGTCCTGTACAGTATATAGTACTGCTCTCTAATGTACTGTACAGTATAGTGCTGCTCTGTAATATATTGTACAGTATAGTGCTGTTCTGTAATGTCCTGTACAGTATATAGTGCTGTTCTGTCCTGTACTGTACAGTATAGTGCTGCTCTGTAATGTCCTGTACAGTATAGTGCTGTTCTGTAATGTCCTGTACAGTATAGTGGTGTTCTGTAATGTACTGTACAGTATAGAGCTGTTCTGTAATGTTGCGTACAGTATAGTGCTGTTCTGTAATGTACTGTACAGTATAGTGCTGCTCTGTAATGTCCTGTACAGTATAGTGCTGCTCTGTAATGTACTGTACAGTATATAGTGCTGTTCTGTAATGTCCTGTACAGTATAGTGCTGCTCTGTAATGTCCTGTACAGTATATAGTGCTGTTCTGTAATGTCCTGTACAGTATAGTGCTGCTCTGTAATGTCCTGTACAGTATAGTGCTGTTCTGTAATGTCCTGTACAGTATATAGTGCTGTTCTGTAATGTACTGTACAGTATATAGTGCTGTTCTGTAATGTCCTGTACAGTATATAGTGCTGCTCTGTAATGTACTGTATAGTATAGTGCTGTTCTGTAAGGTACTGTACAGTATAGTGCTGCTCTGTAATGTCCTGTACAGTATAGTGCTGCTCTGTAATGTACTGTACAGTATAGTGCTGTTCTGTAATATACTGTACAGTATAGTGCTGTTCTGTAATGTCCTGTACAGTATATAGTGCTGCTCTGTAATGTCCTGTACAGTATATAGTACTGCTCTCTAATGTACTGTACAGTATAGTGCTGCTCTGTAATATATTGTACAGTATAGTGCTGTTCTGTAATGTCCTGTACAGTATATAGTGCTGTTCTGTCCTGTACTGTAGAGGAAAGTGCTGCTCTGTAATGTCCTGTACAGTATAGTGCTGTTCTGTAATGTCCTGTATAGTATAGTGCTGTTCTGTAATGTACTGTACAGTATATAGTGCTGTTCTGTAATATATTGTACAGTATAGTGCTGCTCTGTAATGTCCTGTACAGTATAGTGTTGTTCTGTAATGTCCTGTACAGTATATAGTGCTGTTCTGTCCTGTACTGTACAGTATAGTGCTGCTCTGTAATGTCCTGTACAGTATAGTGCTGTTCTGTAATGTACTGTACAGTATATAGTGCTGTTCTGTAATGTCCTGTACAGTATATAGTGCTGTTCTGTAATGTCCTGTACAGTATATAGTGCTGTTCTGTAATGTCCTGTATAGTATAGTGCTGTTCTGTAATGTCCTGTACAGTATATAGTGCTGTTCTGTAATGTCCTGTACAGTATATAGTGCTGCTCTGTAATGTACTGTATAGTATAGTGCTGTTCTGTAAGGTACTGTACAGTATATAGTGCTGGTCTGTAATGTCCTGTACAGTAGAGTGCTGTTCTGTAATGTCCTGTACAGTATAGTGCTGCTCTGTAATGTACTGTACAGTATAGTGCTGCTCTGTAATGTCCTGTACAGTATAGTGCTGTTCTGCAATGTACTGTACAGTATAGTGCTGCTCTATAATGTCCTGTACAGTATATAGTGCTGCTCTGTAATGTACTGTACAGTATATAGTGCTGTTCTGTAATGTCCTGTACAGTATATAGTGCTGTTCTGTCCTGTACTGTACAGTATAGTGCTGCTCTGTAATGTACTGTACAGTATATAGTGCTGTTCTGTAATGTCCTGTACAGTATATAGTGCTGTTCTGTAATGTACTGTACAGTATAGTGCTGCTCTGTAATGTACTGTACAGTATATAGCGCTGTTCTGTACTGTACAGTATAGTGCTGTCCTGTAATGTCCTGTACTGTATAGTGCTGTTCTGTAATGTACTGTACAGTATAGTGCTGTTCTGTAATATATTGTACAGTATAGTGCTGTTCTGTAATGTACTGTACAGTATAGTGCTGTTCTGTAATGTCCTGTACAGTATAGTGGTGTTCTGTAATGTACTGTACAGTATAGAGCTGTTCTGTAATGTTGTGTACAGTATAGTGCTGTTCTGTAATGTACTGTACAGTATAGTGCTGCTCTGTAATGTCCTGTACAGTATAGTGCTGCTCTGTAATGTACTGTACAGTATATAGTGCTGCTCTGTAATGTCCTGTACAGTATAGTGCTGCTCTATAATGTACTGTACAGTATATAGTGCTGCTCTGTAATGTCCTTTACAGTATAGTGCTGCTCTGTAATGTCCTGTACAGTATAGTGCTGTTCTGTAATGTCCTGTACAGTATATAGTGCTGTTCTGTAATGTACTGTACAGTATATAGTGCTGTTCTGTAATGTCCTGTACAGTATATAGTGCTGCTCTGTAATGTACTGTATAGTATAGTGCTGTTCTGTAAGGTACTGTACAGTATAGTGCTGCTCTGTAATGTCCTGTACAGTATAGTGCTGCTCTGTAATGTACTGTACAGTATATAGTGCTGCTCTGTAATGTACTGTACAGTATAGAGCTGTTCTGTAATGTCCTGCACAGTATAGTGCTGCTCTGTAATGTCCTGTACAGTATATAGTGCTGTTCTGTAATGTACTGTACAGTATAGTGCTGTTCTGTAATGTCCTGTACAGTATAGTGCTGTTCTGTAATATACTGTACAGTATAGAGCTGTTCTGTAATGTCCTGTACAGTATATAGTGCTGTTCTGTAATGTCCTGTACAGTATATAGTGCTGCTCTGTAATGTCCTGTACAGTATAGTGCTGTTCTGTAATGTCCTGTACAGTATATAGTGCTGTTCTGTAATGTCCTGTACAGTATAGTGCTGCTCTGTAATGTCCTGTACAGTATATAGTGCTGTTCTGTAATGTACTGTACAGTATAGTGCTGTTCTGTAATGTCCTGTACAGTATAGTGCTGCTCTGTAATGTACTGTACAGCATAGTGCTGTTCTGTAATGTCCTGTACAGTATATAGTGCTGCTCTGTAATGTACTGTACAGTATAGTGCTGCTCTGTAATGTACTGTACTCTATATAGTGCTGTTCTGTAATGTCCTGTACAGTATATAGTGCTGCTCTGTAATGTCCTGTACAGTATAGTGCTGCTCTGTAATGTACTGTACAGTATATAGTGCTGTTCTGTAATGTACTGTACTGTATAGTGCTGCTCTGTAATGTACTGTACAGTATAGTGCTGCTCTGTAATGTCCTGTACAGTATATAGTGGTGTTCTGTAATGTACTGTACAGTATATAGTGCTGCTCTGTAATGTCCTGTACAGTATAGTGCTGCTCTGTAATGTCCTGTACAGTATATAGTGCTGCTCTGTAATGTACTGTACAGTATAGTGCTGCTCTGTAATGTCCTGTACAGTATAGTGCTGCTCTGTAATGTACTGTACAGTATAGTGCTGTTCTGTAATGTCCTGTACAGTATAGTGCTGCTCTGTAATGTACTGTACAGTATATAGTGCTGTTCTGTAATGTACTGTACAGTATAGTGCTGTTCTGTAATATATTGTATAGTATAGTGCTGTTCTGTAAGGTACTGTACAGTATATAGTGCTGCTCTGTAATGTCCTGTACAGTATATAGTGTTGGTGTAATGTCCTGTTCAGTATATAGCGCTGTTCTGTAATGTCCTGTACAGTATAGTGCTGTTCTGTAATGTCCTGTACAGTATAGTGCTGTTCTGTAATGTCCTGTTCAGTATATAGCGCTGTTCTGTAATGTCCTGTACAGTATAGTGCTGCTCTGTAATGTACTGTACAGTATAGAGCTGTTCTGTAATGTCCTGCACAGTATAGTGCTGTTCTGTAATGTTGTGTACAGTATATAGTGCTGTTCTGTAATGTACTGTACAGTATAGAGCTGTTCAGTAATGTCCTGTACTGTATAGTGCTGTTCTGTAATGTTGTGTACAGTATATAGTGCTGTTCTGTAATGTCCTGTACAGTATAGTGCTGTTCTGTAATATCCTGTACAGAATAGTGCTGTTCTGTAATGTACTGTACAGTATATAGTGCTGTTCTGTAATGTACTGTACAGTATATAGTGCTGTTCTGTAATGTACTGTACAGTATAGAGCTGTTCTGTAATGTACTGTACAGTATAGAGCTGTTCTGTACTGTAGTGATTATACTGGGCACTTTTTTATGTAATATTTGGGTACTGCAGGCAGGGGCGGATTAACTTTACCATAGGGCCCGGGCTGTTCACCAGGCCTGGGCCCCCCACCCCACTGTAACTATGGCAGCACTAGCGTGGTGTTCATAGTACAGGACAGATAATGTCATGATGTCCTGATTTGTGCAAAATTGACATAAAAAAAAAACAGTGTAGCCAGGAGACAGTACACCACTGAAAGTATAAGTCTTTTTGGGTGGTCATGGGCCCCCCCAGGAGCTCAGGGCCCCAGGCTGCCGCCCGAAACGCCGCTATTATAATCCACTACTGACTGCAGGTAATTATTGGTTGGTGCTGGAACCAATTTAACACATTTACATTATTTCCTATGGGAAGACACTGCTCGGTTCTCAAACTGCCTTCCTGAACCAATTAAGTTTGAGAACCGAGGAACTGCTATATATATATATATATATATATATATATATATATATATATATATATATATATATATATATATATAGACAGATAGATAGATAGACCAACAGACATACAGTATAAGACAGAATAACAAACACATGGAAAGTGCAAGTTAACCGATACAAACATAACTAGGAGGCATGTTCTCCCACATTATGACACGCTATATCCTTTAGATTGTGATTAAATTGTGTAAATTCCTCATAGCAGATATTGGTAGACATTATTTTCTTTTGCCAATTAGAGTCAGTTATTCTAATCTTTTTCTATTATCTGACTTTTTGTACTTTGCTATAGGGGCTACCATCCTGCCTGGGCTTTTCTTAACAGCATTTAGTGACATGCTTTACAGCAAGACTCATGGACATAGTTGACAACTGATAGAGTCTGACCCTTTGAGATGAATGTGAAACATCATTGAGTGTACTCTGTGACCTTTAAAAGGTCATTCCACAGGGAGCTGCTATGGTCTTATACTAATGCTATCTATCTACTGGTGTTACATTTCGCTGCAATCCTGTAAAGATTACTTTACAGCAGCCTCTTCTAATCAAAACAGACACAAGAGGAAGTCTCAGCTTAGTTTTTGCCCTAGTGGTAAGAATGAAAACTGCAAGACTTCAGGATTATTTTATAATATTGATAGAAAAATGGAAAATTAGAAAAAAAATGGCACAAAAAAAAATGTGTAACATAAAACATTATTAAAACAGTAAGTCATTCTCTTATGACATATTCCCTTTAATAGAATTTTATGGGCAGGTTACTTTTTCTATATATGCCAAGGTAGGGAATTAATAAAACAACCCATACTTACCCTCCTGGCTCCAGCACTGCCACCATTATTGTACAGCCCCAATCCCCTCTGTGCAGCATATATATATATATATATATATATATATATATATATATATATATATATATATATTTAAAACAGACCACATTTGCCAACAGAAAGATATTTCTGTATTTTATTGAATTTCACTCAAGAAACCCAGAAACTTTAGTTTGAAACGGGTGTATAAAGCACCATTCTAATAAACATCTCCCTTTATGTTTTCCTAGTCAGTCATATTCCTCCCCTACATGTGCTAGTATTGACAGTGACGTCTGTGGTGCCCTCTGCAACCCTGCTGTATTTTGTTTCCTTATCTTGAAAACATTTCTTGGATTGTGCTATGAAGAATGGAATATAAAGCCATTGTTATACTATACAAGCAAATGCATGATTTCCTCTTCCCTACTGGGCTACATTCATACCAGGCACTGTGCTCTCTCTTCCGTCACAGTACATACAGTGAATAAAATAGAAATACTAGCAAACATCTACAGCTGTAAATTATCTTTATATACAACCCACTTCTGCTGGACACATGTGCAGTATCCCAGAACCCAAGTACCACTGCTGGTTCTGTGTATGTGTAGATCAGCACATAAGGATACATGTATTTGGGTATTCTGTGGATGGAGCCTTGCATAGCTGCATTTTTGCCACTAGATGTCTTCCTGTATTTCCTATCCTCTGTAAAAGCACAGCTGAATGTACCAATGTAAAGGGTTAATGGTGTATTTGCTAAAGCATGTTTTTCTACTGTTTTCCACCAGCTAAACATTGGCTTGCTTTTCAAGCCCCCCCCCCCCCCCCCCCCATATTCAGCCATAGGCTGTATCCCAGTTTTCTAGGCGTTCCTTACACTGTATCCACCTGCTGCACTGAGCCGGCATACAGCGGGAGTCAGGTGCCGAGATTTCTGTTTCGTATGAACCAGAAATCCGTCAGGTTCGGTTACCTTCAGTAAACTGTTCTATTTTTGCCAACACACTAGACTCTGGCTTCTTCCTTGCGCACCTGCACCTACACACACCTGTACACTGAGGTTACCCTTTTCTGACTGTTTTGTTGCTGTGCCAACTGTCCAGGGTTGGTTCAATACCACCGTGACAAGTGCCCAAGGACCCTAGACCCACTTAGCTACCATACCAACCATACCTGCTGGGGGAAACACCACCAACTCCCCGCACAACCTGGCGTGGCTGAGGGCACCACACTTGGGTGCAACTACTGTTCATGGGGAAAAGAAGAATCCATTCCAAGTTAAGGGGTTATTCTCTACTCTGTTTCAATATTATTATTACATTTTTTTTGCAAAAAATTACAAAATGCACAATAACAATATATGAATAAAATTTGACTGCAAAACTGCATTTAGGTGCAGTCCATCAATTGTATTAGAATGCAGACTTTGATTCTTGAAGGGTTATTCCACTCAAACTTTTGCTATGTTGCTGCCCATATTAAAGGACAACTCCCACAAAAAAATTTTTTTGCTCATTTAACACACATTACAAAGTTATATAACTTTGTAATGTGGTTAAATACCCGGCCTGGCCCCCTTCCCCCACTTTCGGACCCCCGACCCCCCACCCCGGAAGTTAAGGAATGTATACATTACCTATTACGATCGTCACGGTCCTCTTCTCCGGGGCGGCATCTGGTGACGGCGACGTCAGAGCCGAGGGGCGGTCCGGGTCTTCTTCCTCCTCGGCGTCTTCATGCAAAGTGAATGGGGATGAAAAGGCTGCTGGTGCACATGCGCACCAGCAGCCTTTTCATTGGCTGGAGAGCATCACATGGCTTCCAGCTTGCTCAGCCCTGATTGGCTGAGCTTGCTGGAAGCCATGTGATGCGCTCCAGCCAATGAAAAGGCTGCCGGTGCGCAAGCGCACTGGCAGCCTTTTCCATCCCCTGGACCCGGAAGTCGGAGACATCGCTGGATGGCGGACGGCGGCGACGGAGAGGCGGACGGCGGGCAAATCGAGTGGCGATCGTCACCGGAGAGATGGTGAGTATGGTGTCTGTGTGTGTCTGTGTTTTTTTTTTTTTTGGGGGTCCCGCGGGAGTTGTCCTTTAAGACTTACAATTCCTTTCACACTTGTTATCATCTATTCAGTCTACTTCTTCCAGTTCTCAGCTGCTGCTTTCTGTTGAAAACACAAAAATCTGTGTGAGCTGCTCTCTCTGTGTCCTCCTCCTCCCCCTCCCTTCTGAGACAGCTGATGCAAACAAGTCCCTGGCTGGCTTTACCTGCAACATTGTAGCTTCTTTGTAATGCTGGGATGGTGAATCGCAGTAAGTTCATTAGCAACTTGACCTCAGAATAACCCTAATTGTATTTCTCATGCACAATCCGCCATCCGCCCAAAGAATTAACAAAGTATTTCCCAATATCCTCCTAATATTTGTTTGCATAGGGGCAGAACCACAAGATGTGCTGCAGAGAGCCCAAGGTGCCACACTCCCTTTAGCACCCTGCAGAAATAAAAAGGTTTATCTTATGCAATCTGACAGGCATAAAGTAGCACAGTTATCTTGTTCTGAGTATGGTTTCAGCATGAGAAACACAGATTAATGCTCTAAACGTCCATTTAAAGGCTACTCCCTAGTCTTTTGGCGTAGGAGAAATATTTAAATCTTTAGCACATCGTGCGTAAGGTTCATACAGATAGAACTCTTGTTGATTTCCCAATAAATTGCAAAGATATTTTAAACCCTTAGGTTGAACTTGAAATAGTTTCAAAAATTCCAGATTACACATTGCGGTGGTGGTTGGAAGAATTTGTAAAATTCACTTTTTGGAAGGTTACATTCCTTTTGCAAGTCTAGAAAGGTATGCAGAACTTTTGGACAGTTAATTCAGATCAGTTAAGCCAAGGCTAATCAACAGAGACAGAGTCATATTTGGGATGGACATTGGAAAATGGCTATAGGAGTTTTGGGAAGCACGTGTCATAAAGGAATGTGGAGGCCACACACACACACACACACACACACACACACACACACACACACACACTACTACTACTACTACTACTGCATTCTACTATGTAATAAACAAAGATTTGCAACTGAAATATTTAAAGGGAACCTGTCACCACGGACGTAAGCACAGAGCCCGCCCAAACCCTGGTGCAGCCCCCGGATACTTACCCTTTTTGGCAAGTCCCACTTCTGGAGCCGGTCCCAGGATAAATATATCAGCACCCGAAGCCGTGCGCGCGCTGTATTACCTGAGATGAGTCTGATGCCCATAGAGAATAAATGGAGCCGTCATTCTCTTTGGGCATCGAACCCATCTCTGCTGCGTGCGCGCACGGCTTTAGGCGCTGATATCTTCCTCCTGGGACCGGCTCCAGGGACTGCACCAGGGGGTCGTGCGGGCTCTGTGCTCGCATCCGTGGTGACAGGTGACAGGTTCCCTTTAATTGAGATCTAGGATGTAGTCTTCTTTAGTGTTCCCTTTATATTTTAAATATATATATATATATATATATATATATATATATATATATATATATATATATAAGGAGAAGAGCAGCACTTGGTCCTTAGAAAGAGGTGCAGGTCGTGCTCGACTTAGTTCAAAAGTCCCGGATCCGTAAAAACTTCTTAGTCTGCAGCACAACATAGAATAATGAGTAAAGAAAGTGATACAGTGGGGAAAAAAAGTGTTTAGTCAGTCACCAATAGTGCAAGTTCCAACACTTAAAAACATGAGAGAGGCCTGTAATTGACACCATATGTAGACCTCAACTATGGGAGACAAAATGAGAAAACAAATCCAGGAAATCACATTGTCTGATTTTGTAAGAATTTATTTGCAAATTATGGTGGAAAATAAGTATTTGGTCAGTAACAAAATTTCATCTCAATACTTTGTTATATATCCTTTGTTGGCAATGACAGAGGTCAAACGTTTTCTGTAAGTTTTCACAAGGTTGGCACACACTGTTGTTGGTATGTTGGCCCATTCCTCCATGCAGATCTCCTCTAGAGCAGTGATGTTTTGCGAAAGTTTCGCAACACGGACTTTCAACTCCCTCCAAAGGTTTTCTATAGGGTTGAGATCTGAAGACTGGCTAGGCCACTCCAGGACCTTGAAATGCTTCTTACGAAGCCACTCCTTCATTGCCCTGGCGGTGTGGTTTGGATCATTGTCATGTTGAAAGACCCAGCCACGTTTCATCTTTAATGCTCTTGCTGAAGGAAGACGGTTTGCACTCAAAATCTCAGGATACATAGCCCCATTCATTCTTTCATGTACCTGGATCTGTCGTCCAGGACCCTTTGCAGAGAAACAGCCCCAAAGCATGATGTTTCCACCCCCATGCTTTACAGTAGGTATGGTGTTTGATGGATGCAACTCAGTATTCTTTTTCCTCCAAACACGACAAGTTGTGTTTCTACCAAACAGTTCCACTTTGGTTTAATCAGATCATAGGACATTTTCCCAATACTCTTCTGGATCATCCAAATGCTCTATATCAAACTTCAGACAGGCCCGGATATGTACTGGCTTAAGCAGTGGGACACGTCTGGCACTGCAGGAGTCCCTTGCGGCGTAGTGTGTTACTGATGGTAGGCTTTGTTACATTGGTCCCAGCTCTCTTCAGTTCATTCACTAGGTCCCCCCGCGTGGTTCTGGGATTTTTGCTTACCTTTCTTGTGATCATTTTGACCCCACGGGGTGAGATTTTGCGTGGAGCCCCAGATCGAGGGAGATTATCAGTGGTCTTGTATGTCTTCCATTTTCTAATTATTGCTCCCACAGTTAATTTCTTCACTCCAAGCTGGTTGCCTATAGCAGATTCAGTCTTCCCAGCCTGGTGCAGGGCTACAATTTTGTTTCTGGTGTCCTTTGACAGCTCTTTGGTCTTCACCATAGTGGAGTTTGGAGTCTGACTGTTTGAGGGTGTGCACAGGTGTCTTTGTATACTAATAACAAGTTCAAACAGGTGCCATTACTACAGGTAATGAGTGGAGGAAAGAGAAGACTCTTAAAGAAGAAGTTACAGGTCTGTGAGAGCCAGAAATCTTGATTGTTTGTAGGTGACCAAATACTTATTTTCCACCATAATTTGCAAATAAATTCTTACAAAATCAGAAAATGTTATTTTCGGAATTTGTTTTCTCATTTTGTCTCTCATAGTTGAGGTCTACCTATGATGTAAATTACAGACGCCTCTCATCTTTTTAAGTGGGAGAACTTGCACTATTGGTGACTGACTAAATACTTTTTTCCCCACTGTATATGAACAGATAAAAGAATTACACAAAGCGATAATTTACCCAATTGATCATTTATCGATTTTGAAGCAACAATTTGATCTTTATAGTGATCAGCTTTTAGATGAAGAAATAAAATGTTTGAAAAAAAAAATGCTTAGGCCAATCTCACGCATTAGGATGCATCTGTGAAAGACTGTTTAGCGCTCTGCGAATTTTTCTGCGAATGACCAACGACGATTTGAGATCACGAACGATTTCTCGCTCGTCGCTTAATTGTTTACTGTGTTTACACAAGCCGATTATCGCTCAAATGCGATTGTTATCGTGAAAATTCAAAGATAATCGCTCAGTGTAAATGTACCATAAGGAATTATAGTACTGTATATCAAAAATATGGAATCAGGGAACAAAAAAATTGTCAGCACAGTGTCCAAAGCATTTAAATAAACAGATGCACATTCTGAGCTCTGAAAACCAGAGAAGATCCGGTCTGTGCATCTGACGGTAAATTAAAGGTTAATATTTGCTTAGATTCTTCTTTTTGTTTAAGGTGTTTATACTTCAATGTGAACTCTAAGACAGACATTCCCACTAGAGTCCTGTGTATTTACCTGCATGAATATTTTATACCAGCACGGGGACTGGGGGATGGATGCAAGAACAATTTCCAGTGCAGCGGGTGCTGGAATAAAGCAGTTGTCACAAATCATACATCAGGCAGTCAAGAAGAAGATCTGACAGTATTGATGTTTCATTTGTTCCATCTTAGTGTACGTTTATACCCAGGAGATGAGTGTCCTAATATCACATTCATACAACGTACATAAAGTGTGCTCAATGTCACTAATGTTAATTGTTATAATGAAGTAAATGTAGTATTACCTATGATGCCACACATAGATACTTACACATATGGATAAAATAGTTTGCACCCTTCCGTTATAAAAAGAAAAAAACAAAAAGGGCACATTTTAATTTACTGCAGGTCAACTAATGAAAATTAGACAGTACTTTTAAATTGTGGTTAAACAGAAAAATGTGAAACACTAACCAATGAAACTGGTCTGGACAAAAATGTTACCTCTAGAAACATTTGAAAATAAATTTGACCATAGGGACGTTTTACTCTACAGTGAGTCTTGTAATTGGCACCACAGGTGTCTTTATGCTTATAATCAGTTACTCTGCCTATTTACAGGGTAACAGGTCACTGTGCTGTTTGGTATCCTGAGTACCACAATGAACACAGACCAAAGAAAGCTAAAGAGGAGATTAGAAAGAATACATCAGTGTCTTTGGTATTACCAAGGTGGACTTTATGAAGAATGAACAAGGAGGAAACCATTGCTAAAAGCAAATCATACAAAAGAGAGACTGGAATTTGCTATAATGCATATTGACAAACCACAAAGCTCCTGGAAGAATGTCTGACAGACAGATGAGACAAATCTGGAGCTTTTTGATAAGTCACATTGGCTCTATGTTCACAGACACTAAAACAAAGCATAGAAAGAAAAGAGCGGTGGATATACCGCGAGACATGACAGAGGCTCAGTTATGTGTTAGGGCTGGCACAGGGTACAATCAAACCTCTAGACTATTAAGGGATTGTAGAGATATATATGCAGTCCAGTGTCAGAAAACTTGGCCTTAGCCGCAGGTCATGGGTCATCCAACAGGATAATGACCCAAAAGACACAGCTAAAAACACCCAAGAATGTGTAAGCGCAATATTACACCGTATTACGATTCCGCTGATTATAGCTTTCACTTATAGTGTAAGTGAAAGGAGCAGCTCCTCTCACTTACTGATCAGAACCCCAGCAGTTAAACTGCTGGGGTCCCAATTGCAGCGTCGGACCGCCGGAGGTCTCTTACCTTCCTCCGTGCGGTCTGATCAGCGATCTGCTCATTGAATCTGCCACAGGCAGGCTCAATGAGCAGAGGGCCTATTGCACTGATCACTGAAAATGTCCACTCCACACAAATATGGTATTGGGGTACAAACCCACTTGACGTATTTGCTGCGTGAATCAGTCTTAAAAATAAGCAGGCAAAACGCAGGTTGGCTTTATACAATCGTTCTGCGTTAAAATACGCAATTGCGTATTTTTGAAGCGTGAAGCTTGTTGTTAGCAAAGGATCAGTTGTTAACAACCTGTGCGAAAAACGCATGTAGCCTCACGCTTCAAAAATACGCAATTGCGTATTTTAACGCAGAACAATTGTATAAAGCCAACCTGCGTTTTGCCTGCTTATTTTTAAGACTGATTCACGCAGCAAATACGTCAAGTGGGTTTGTACCCTTAATAAAAACTAAAGATCATGGCGCAAAAAATTACGCCCCATACAGCCCCGTAAGTAAAAAACTACAACCATTATAGGATTCACAATTGGGCCATTTTATTAATAATTAATTGAAAAAAAAAAAGGATTTAATAAAAAAAAAAACAAAAAAAAATTAGAAAATCTGTGAAAACCTGCATATGGTTGCATTCGGACTGACCTACAGAATAATAGTATCATTAGTATCATGTCACTTTTGCCGTGTAGTGCATTTTGTAGGCACAGGAACCCGCCAAAAGTAATAATATTCTTTTTTTTTCCAATGTCACCAATTTATATTTTTATAAATAATATTTTGGGGGTTCTGTCATACATGTTATGGTAGAATGAAAGGTGCCATTACAAGGTGCACCTGTTCCTGAAAAAAACAAGCCCTTACATGGTCCTTTAGATAGAAAAATGAAAGTGCTAGAGCTCTTAGAAGGGGAGAAGGAGGAAAAAATTAAAACACAAAAAGGAAAATTGGCGCAGTCCACTGGGTCATTTTTGGGTTGGTCCTCAAAGGGTGAAAGGGTTGGCAATTTGTAGTAAAATTGTTTTGTATGTAGAATAAGAAAGTATATTTATGTTACCTGGCCCGCCCCCCCCCCCCCCAGTGTCCATCACAGAGCTTGTATATGCCTATGGACACAAAGGGCGGGGCATGGTCACATGCTCCTCCATGTCAGGAATCTTATGGACAGACTCACCACAGAGTAGGACAGCACAGCCTGGAGGAGGGGAGCCTGATTTTAGCTCTATGAGGTACGCAGGGAGCTGCTGTCAGTATATACAGTGAGTACACTTACTAATACTGTACACTGATCAAATATCAACTATACAGTGGCCAACCCCTTTAATGAAAAGGAACCAACTAATTTGTCTATGTGTCGAATCAGTGGTTATTCAAATTCTAGTGAATATCATTTACAATGTTTAGTCCCTAAATAAGACATCCATGAACAAAGAAGACAGGTTGACATTGCCTAAAGCAACTTTCCAGTGTCTTGACTTAACATTCACATAACACTTAACAACACTGTCAGAGACCAAAAACAGAAGAAAGAAAAAAAAGAAAAAAATCTATAAAAAAAACAAAACATACTCCCCTCTCTACCATTCTCTTTGGCTTTATTTCCTAAACTGTGTTCTTATCTATTACAGTACAACACAGTCTTAAAAGGGTTATGCTGGATAGAAAATATGTGGCTGGCCACAGGTTTATTCTGCATTGCTGCTCATTTCAATTGACAATGGCGGACAAGGAAATACAGGGGTTTGGAATTGAAGGTGAAAAAGACAAGATCCTGCTTTATGCAGATGACGTGCTTTTGTTTGTCAAAAACCCACAGATGAAAATTCCAAAAATAATAAGAATAGTGTCTGGGCAGTTTGCGGGTCTGAAAGTAAATTTAGAAAAATCAGCTATTCTCCCCATTGTCTTAGATGGTCGGGAGGAGAGACAGGGGGACCTAGGGTTTTCACAAGCCGAGGTGATAGAATATTTACTTATTAAGATAGCTGTGGATGCAAATAAGTACCTAGAACTTAATCTGAGACCACTAATTAAAAAAGTAGAGAGAAAGGTAGTGATTTGGTTAAAACTACCCTTGACAATGGCGGAAAGAGTTGCAGTAGTTAAGATGGTCCTACTCACACAGATCTTATATTACATTCAGGCACCACCTAAGTAGATTCCGGACGATTGGTTCAGAAGGATTAAGATGCTGATACATAGGTTACTTTGGGAAAGGAAATAGGTCAGAATAAAATACCGGGCACTGGTTAAGTGTTGGGGGGGGGGGGGGGTCTGTCCATGCCAGACTTCGGGCTCTATTTTATTGCATCAGGAGCCTAGGTACTGGCGAGATGGACCTTGTCATCTGCCTTAAACTATATTATGGTTCATGTTGGGGAAGGTAGAAGCATATTTGAAACACTTGAAACTGGGAGGTTTTTAAAGAGTGGAATAATACTGTTTACTGTCACACACCGTGATGCCAAAATTTGGAAGAGGATAAAAAAATTATATGAGATATGTGAGGAATATGGAACTTAAGGAATTTTACAGTGAAGAGATTGCTAGATTTTGGGAAGTTAGGGTAATCACCCGTTTTTGTCTATTATTTAAAAGTATTGTTATACACAAGTTGTACACGTGTTTAATGCAACTCAGGATGCAACTCCTCCCCACCCTCTTTGTCATTAGGAATGGTCCAGGCAGATTGCCTCCTATTCCTCACCTGTGTCAGCCCGGAACATGGGCTTGATCGTTAAGGACCTGTGCAGTGTTCAGCATGTAGAAAATATTCCAGTGGCATTCCTAATGATGAAGAGTGTGGGGAGTGGGGACGGAGGGGTGGTGCAAAGTTAGGGCACAGATACTCCCGTTTGGCACGGGCTTCAAATTTAAAAGTAATTTTTTAGGACAATAACTGCATCACCTGCCGAATGGACCACAGGACAGATCTTGGATTAAAAGCAGCTATCCAAAGGTACAAGTGGTTTGGGGGGGGGGGGGGCAGATTGTGGGTACAGAGTCGCTTTAATTATACAACTATCTAGGATACAGGGTGATAAGAACAAATGTAAGAAATGTGTTGAAGAAAGAGCAAACCTCGACCACTTAATTTGGGTGTGCCAATGAATAAATGAGAATCAGTGGTTATTCACGTTCTAGTAAATACCATGTACAATTTTTAGTCCCTAAATAAGACAACCATGAACAAAGAGGACAGGTTGTACATTGCCTAAAGCAACTTTCCAGTGTCTTGAATTAAAATTCACATAGCACTTAACAATATGGGCCCCATGAGGTACACTAAACACTGTCAGTGACTAAAAACTCTCTATATAAAAAAAACATACTCCCCTCTCCCCTACCATTGCCTTTGGCTTTGTTTCACCTAAACTGTGTTCTCATCTATTACAGTAAAGCACATTCTTAAAAGGATTATCCCCTTAACCCTTAGCCGCACCAGGGCGTTATTGTACGTCCTGGCAGGAGGTTACTTTCCGCACCAGGACGTACAATAACTTCCCGGCTCCCGGTGCTCACTGTTTACATAAACAGTGACTGGGAGCCGCGACTAAACTGTCAGCTGATAGCTGACAGTTTAGTGTCGGTGCCGCTGGACCCCCTGAAGGGGTCCAGCACAGGCGATCGCCGGCATCAGTGGATCGGTAACGATCCACTGATCCCGGTGAAGTCAGCAGTAAGCCCCCGGTCCCGTTCTCTGACGAGTTCCGGGATTCGGGGGAAGCATGTGCAGAGCACTGCTGGCTCTCTGCACCTCCCCCCTTGCTGCCAGGCTCCCCCCACTGCCACTGCTGGGCTTCCCCCGCCGCCGGGATCCGCCTTCTGCCGGGATCCAACCACTACTGCTGCCGGGCTCCCTCCGTCACGGGGATCGCCCTCCTGCTGGGCTACCCCGACTGCTGCTCGCCTTCTTGCCGGGCTCCCTCCGACATTGGGGATCACCCTCCTGCTGGGCTCCCCCCACGGCTGATCGCCCTCCTTCCGGGCTCCCCCCTCCACAGCGATCTCACTGCTGCCGGGCTACCCCCCCCCCCGATCCGGGCTCCCTCTACCGCTGCGACCCCCCCCCCCCCTCCCTACCATGGCTCCCTGGTGCTCCCCCCCGTTGCTGCCCCCACTGCCGCAGTCACTGCTGTGCCTGATACTCACCGGGCAGGTAACAGCAGGTCGCTCCTTCCTCCTCCTTGCAGCACTGCCCCCCCCTCCCCGGTCCCAGAACTCACTCTGAGCTTCGGGATCCGGGGATGGCCCCCTCCTGCTGCAGCATGTACCAGTGTCTGTCTTATGATGCTGGTACATGCTGCTATATACTGTGATTGACAGCTCTGTGATCAGAGCTGTCAATCACAGTATCTGATCGTTCCAGGGGGGCAGAGCATGGATGCAGGCTCTGATCCCTCACTTTGTGAAGAGATCAGAGCCTGCGTCCATATACTGTAAAAACACACACACAAATAAACATACAAATAAACACATAATAAAAAAAAATACCCCCTCCCCTGAGATCTCCCAGTAATAAGGGAGATCTTAGTTAGTGTCCGTCAGTTAGCGTCCGTTAGTAAGTGTCAGCGTCCGTGTCAGTGTCCCTTAGTGTCATTGTCAGCTAGTGTCCGTTAGTGTTATCGCCAGCGTCCGTGTCAGTGTCCGTTAGTGTCATTGTCAGCTAGCGTCCGTTAGGTCAGCGTCCGTTAGTAAGTTTCAGCATCCATGTCAGTGTCAGTTAGTGTCATTGTCAGCTAGCATCCGTTAGTGTCAGCGTCCGTTAGTCAGCGTCAGTGTCCGTCAGTACGTATCAGTCAGCGTCCGTTAGTAAGCTTCAGTCAGTGTCCGTCAGTCAGCATCCGTCAGTAAGCATCAATCAGCATCAGTCAGCATCCATAAGTGTCAGTAAGTGTCAGTTAGCATCCGTTAGTAAGAGTCAATCAGTGTCCGTTAGTAATAATCAGTCAGTGTCCGTAAGTAAGCATCAGTCAGCGTCCATTAGTAAGTGGGAGTAAGCGTCAGTCAGTGTCCGTTAGTAAGTGTCAGTAAACGTCCATACATTTACTGCTAGAGCTGGAGTGTACATACAGATAGAGGTGCTCCCTCTCTTCTGAGCCCTGTTGTGCGCCCGTACAATACTTTACGTTCAAAAATTGGGTATTTTTGTACTCAGGAGAAATTGCTTTACAAATATTGAAGGGCTTTCTCTCCTTCAAGCTTTTTGAAATTTGAAAATTTTGGGGTTTCACCAACGTGTAAGTGTGAAAACTTAGATTTTTAATTTTACAGCCCAATTGTACAGCCCAAAAAAAACTGTAATAAACCTGTAGGGTCCAAATGCTCATTGTTCCCCTTACTACATTCCTTTAGGGGTGTAGTTTTCAAAATGGGGTCACTTGTGGGGGGTTTCCACTGTCTCCGCACTAGGGGAGCTTTGTAACTGTAACATGGTCTCCTACACTCATTCCAGCCAAATGCAATCTCCAAAATTTAAAGGGTGCTCCTTCTCTTCTGAGCCGTGTTGTGCACCCACACAACACTTTACGTCCACAAATGGGGTATTTATAAAAACTGCAGATTCAGACAAATACATTTTTTTTATTGTGTTTTACTTTTTATAGCTGGTTTAGTATGAAAGAAATAGGATTGAATTGAAATTTCTGCAAAGCAAAAGGAATTTTTTCCTTTTCACCCTTACTTTGAAGTTATTCCTGTAAAATGCCTAAAGGGTTAAAAACTGTTTAAATGTCAATTCGAATACTTCAAAGGGTGAAGATTACAAAATGAGGTGAATTATGGGGGTTTCTAGTATACATCCCTCAGGAATATGCTCCTAAATTAAACTGGTCCCTAAAAAAATTCAGAGTTTAAATTTTCACAAAAATTTTGAAAATTGCTACTAAACAATTACGGCCTCTCATATCCTAAAAAAGATAAAGCATGTTCACAAAAGGCTGCCAATATAAAGTAGACATGTTATAAATGAGAATTAATCCATAATTTATGTAGTATAACTATCTTCCTTATTGGCAGAGACTTTGAAATTTAATATAATGCAATTTTTTTCAATTTTTCACAACATTTTGGAGTTTTTTACAAAAAAAGTTAAAGGTATCGGCCCAAATGTACCACTAACATAAAGTAGAACATGTGACGAAAAAACAATCTTAGAACCGCAAGGATTGGTAAAAGCATTCCAGAGTTATTGATGCATAAAGTGACACATGTCATATTTGAAAAATGTGGCCGTGTCATAAACACCAAAACTGGCTGTGTCCCCTAAGGGTTAAGGACCTAGCTAATTTTCATTTTTGCACTTGTTTTTTCTCCTTGAGTTTTAAAAGCCATACTGCCTGCATTTATTTTGCCTACAGACCCATATGGGTCTTATTTTTTGTGATGCCAATTGTACTTTTCAACTACAAGCTTAATTTTTTTTATACAATGTGCAGCAAAAAATAAATTATTTGCGCTGTGAAATAAAAAAAATATATATATATTCTTATCTTTTTTATTTTTTGGTCTATGGGGCTATTTGATGGCTCATCTTTTGTGTCATATTTTGTACCTTTATCGGTGCCTCACTTTCATATGTGACTTTTTGATCTTAAAGTCCGGTGGATTTTAAAAGCCAGCAGCAGGAAGGGGGAAATTGATTATAAGTACTAACTTACCCGTCCTTGTGCCCATGATGAGTGACGGGACTGGCCACAGACGGGCCCTACCCCTGCTGCTGGCTTCTTATGCATTTTCTGTTCTGGCTGCAGCATGTCAAACTCTAGCTATAGAGCTGCCCATGAGCACAGCAGCAAATAAAACAGTAAAGGTTGATGAATACCCTGTGTATGGAACAAGTTTGCCCCCTTCAGGGTAGCTAGACATTCAGATTGAGGAGTGCTGATGTCATAGTAGGCACAATACACAGCTCATAATCCCCTAGTGCCAGCATCTAATCAGTAACTATCAGTCATCTATCCCAAAGTGGCATCCTGTGTCATGCCTGCCTATTCACTATATCCCCTGACTGTTCACTACATCCTCAATCCATGTCCACACATACAATAATTTTTACAATTGTTTAGCCTTGAAAATTTTTGAGTACTTTTTCTGCAGTTTTTCCATAAAAACATCTATATTTTTAAAGCTAAGCTAAAAAAGGCATGGCACTTAGTTTTAGAGCTGTACAAATTCACAAACGCTCATTTTGGCCAAAAAATGATAGTTTGGTATAAAAAAAAATCTCTGTTTCCAGCTATGTGAACATAGCTTCGTTGGCTATTGTACTTCGTAGGTGCACTAATGGCTGATTTTCATTTCACTAAACCAGTTACTATTATTAACTAAATCAGGTGGTTAACTGACTTTTTAACTGTGAAAATGGCATTTCCAACTAAAAAAAATTGCTAATATTACTTTGTATGAACATTGCCTTACAAACAATGTTAATTAGGCAGCACGCTGACGACCTGCTTTTGTTCCTCAAAATTCAGTGAAGGCGATACCGAGAGTCATGGGTTTTATTTAAGAAATAAGTAATTTTTGAGCACTGACTATAAATTGGGCAAAATCACTCTTAATGCCTTTAGGAGAAAGTCAGGGGCTATAACGCCTGGAGTAGTGGATCCACTGGACCGTCACTAGCGATGGTACTAACCTCACCAGGGAGCGGAGTCTAAGGGGCCGCTGGTTTTCACCAGAGCCCGCCGCAAGGCGGGATGGACTTGCTGCGGCAGGCGACCCCCAGGTCGCTACCCCTGGCTTGGTTGCTAGTGGCGGCAGGCGAGGCGTGGCAGGAGCAGTAGGCAGGAGATAGTGCCGGCAGAGGACTGTAGACGTGCTCGCAGGTGGCGGACAGGACTCAGGAACAATAGGAAGGCAGCGGGCAAGGAATAGGGACAAAGACTGAAGACAGGAACAAGGGACAAGGACTAAGGTCAGGAACAACAGGGAGCTGGGCCAAATGCTATGGGAAGCAAGTAGAGGCTCCAACACCTGTAGTGGGGCAGGGTTGGAATTTATAGGGAGTGATAGTGTGCATGCACCAATTAGGAGCGCACTGCCCCTTTAAATCTGAGACAGCCGGCGCGCGCGCGCCCTAGGAGGCGGGGACGCGCGCGCCGGCCGGCACAGTGAGAGACAGGAGCGGAGGAGAGGTGAGGCGCCCCCAGGGGCCGAACTAGCAGCAGCGCCGGGTCCCTGCACAAGGACCCCGGCGGCTGCATGGGGCAGGAGGAGGTCGCGGCGGCGGCCCGGAACACGGGATGCCGCCGCGGCCGTGACAGTACCCCCCCCCTTTGGCCTCCCCCTCCTTCTTGCCTGCAGATGGAGGCATCAGGCAAGTCTTCGTATTCCGCCGGTAGGCCGGATAGAGGCTTGGCGGGCTCAGGTGACAACATAGAGTACTTGGGCTGAGGTGACCTCAGACACTGGTTGGAACAGTCCTGACCCCAACTAAGAATCTTCCCGGTTCTCCAGTCCAGCTTAGGGGCATGTAATTGCAGCCAAGGGAGTCCCAGGAGGATGGCGGGAGAAGAATGGGGCAGGACGTAGAAGGATATCTTTTCCTGATGTAAAGGGCCCACTTGGAGGACTAGAGGTGCGGTCTGGTAGTGCACATGGTCGGTAAGAATCTCGCCCGTGACCGAGGAGATAGTCAGGGGTCTGGCTAGTGGGGTCACGGGTAGCCGCCATCTCTGGACAAATGTAGCTGCAATAAAATTGCCTGCTGACCCAGAATCGAGAAAGGCAGTAGTCTGGTGAGTTTGTCCTGAGGGTGTCTGGATGGAAACTGGCACAGACAATCTTGGAGAGGTGGCATTCACACTTAGGGAGACCTCTCCCACCGGACCTAGGTGCTGGCGTTTCCCGGACGCTTGGGGACGTTGGGGACATCTCAGCCGAAAGTGATCCGAACCACCGCAGTAGCGGCAGAGATTCAGCTCCAGACGACAAATTCTTTCATCAGGCATCAGGTGAGCCCGTTCCACCTGCATAGGAATCTCAGGAGTCGACTGGGACACCAGAACGTCAGGATTCTGGAAGACCGGCGCCAGCTGGTGATGGCGACGGGACAGGCTTAGACGCCGTTCATGCCAGACCTCCTCCTCTCTCTCAGAAAAATGAGTATCGACCCTGGTGGCCAGTAGGATGAGTTCGTTCAGGGAGGTAGGTAGGTCTCGGGCGGAAAGCATGTCTCTCACCTGACTGGACAGGCCCTTCTTGAAGGTGGCTATTAGAGCGGCCTCATTCCAGTCTAATTCTGCCGCCAGGGTGCGGAACTGGATGGCGTAGTCACCAACAGAGGAGCTCCCTTGAGAGAGGCCGAGGAGAGCAGTTTCAGCTGAAGAGGCACGGGCAGGTTCCTCAAAGACGGAGCGAAACTCGACTAGGAAGGTTCGGAGATTGGCAGCAGCAGGGTCATCTCGGTCCCACAGCGGCGTGGCCCAGGCCAGAGCTCTACCCTCCAATAGGCTGATGATGAAAGCCACTTTAGAGCGCTCGGTGGCAAACTGACTGCTTAGAAGTTCAATATGCATGGTGCATTGAGTCAGGAATCCTCTGCACAACTTGGAGTCACCAGAGTATTTGCTTGGGAGAGCCAGTCGAAGTGTAGAAAAAGCAGCAGGAGGTGGTGTGCGCTGGGCTGTAGTATGCTGCTGTAAGGCGGCAGTGAGTTGCTGGATCTGCTGCGACTGTTGCTGGATTTGTTGAGCCTGTTGGGCGACCACTCGGGCTATGTCACGGATATCAGGCACCTCGCCGGGATCCACGGTTGGAGCCTACTGTAACGCCTGGAGTAGTGGATCCACTGGACCGTCACTAGCGATGGTACTAACCTCACCAGGGAGCGGAGTCTAAGGGGCCGCTGGTTTTCACCAGAGCCCGCCGCAAGGCGGGATGGACTTGCTGCGGCAGGCGACCCCCAGGTCGCTACCCCTGGCTTGGTTGCTAGTGGCGGCAGGCGAGGCGTGGCAGGAGCAGTAGGCAGGAGATAGTGCCGGCAGAGGACTGTAGACGTGCTCGCAGGTGGCGGACAGGACTCAGGAACAATAGGAAGGCAGCGGGCAAGGAATAGGGACAAGGACTGAAGACAGGAACAAGGGACAAGGACTAAGGTCAGGAACAACAGGGAGCTGGGCCAAATGCTATGGGAAGCAAGTAGAGGCTCCAACACCTGTAGTGGGGCAGGGTTGGAATTTATAGGGAGTGATAGTGTGCATACACCAATTAGGAGCGCACTGCCCCTTTAAATCTGAGACAGCCGGCGCGCGCGCGCCCTAGGAGGCGGGGACGCGCGCGCCGGCCGGCACAGTGAGAGACAGGAGTGGAGGAGAGGTGAGGCGCCCCCAGGGGCCAAACTAGCAGCAGCGCCGGGTCCCTGCACAAGGACCCCGGCGGCTGCATGGGGCAGGAGGAGGTCGCGGCGGCGGCCCGGAACACGGGCCGCCGCCGCGGCCGTGACAGGGGCAGAACATTCTTCAGCTCAAAATATTAGAGGAAAATTGTGAATTTAGGGGCCTGGGCATTAAAGTGTTGAAAAACATTGGGGACTTTATTTGGGGACATAAGTGAGTATGTATGAGATTGAAGCTTATGGCAGTGCTGAAAGTGAGGGGAGGTTTGGGTATACCTAGAATGGATTGGTATTTCCTGGCATCGCAGCTATATTGGTTGACAAAGTGGAAAAAATTAAAGTTCCTCTCACTATTGAGACAAAAAGGAGGGATGCCTGAATTGGATACATTTCAAAAGCTGGAAGCTGGTATTCTGGAAGAGGGAACATAAAAAAGGCTGGTTCATGGTTAGAAATTTTGTGAAAACGTGGAGAATGTGAAAAGGTGGTTTGAGGCTGGATGGCTATTTTGATTTTATGCCATTATGGAGGAATAAAAAGCTGCTGCCTGCATTCCTAATGGTGAAGAGGGTGGGGAGGAGAAGCAGTGCAAGCCTAGGGCATAGACACTCTAGGTCACGCCAATTTGACACAGGGCTGCAAGCTTAAAAGTTGTTTTTTAGGACAATAACTGCATCACCTGCCAAACGGACTCCAGGACAGATCTTGGATTAAAAGCAGCTATCTGACAGTACAAGCGGTGTTTTTTTTTTCTTGGGGGGGGGGGTCAGATTGTGGTTACTTTAACAGCACTATTTAATTGTATAGCAGCCTATGGAACCACGGCTGTAGTGTATGCACCGTGTATTCACTACTGTCGTGGTTCTCTGCGGCCACACAAAATAATTGACAGGTCTACGATCGCTATTCAGAGAACAGCCTGTGCTCACAGTGTAAAGTACGGCTCCCGGATGTGCTTTGCACAGTGAACAATGGCAAATTGGAGTTCGGACACACTAAAATGTGCATTCCAATTAAAAGGAAGTGATGTTCATCCAACTGCAGTTTTGCCCGGGTGAACATCTCTGACACGGGCCATTGTTTGATTAGGTCGGGTCAAACAGCGGCCAATGTTCATACACTATGTGAACATGGCCTATGGCTGTATCTATGTTTTTCAGATGATACTCAGGCTGTATCCACCCTCTTCAGGAAGCGGGCAAACTGTGAGAATACCATGCCTCAGCAGACAACTCAAGGTGACTTGTGAACAGCACGAGACGTCGATGTCAAGCTGTAATAGATGCTCAAGGGCACATGACTACTATGGCACTATGGCACCCATAGATATATACTATGCCTCCAAATTCATGAGTTTTATTGGATTCCAAATGAATCTGAGCTGTCTCTATAAAACCACAAAACACACTACATTGACATGTCACCAACAAATGCACTTTAAATTAAGAAATCCATCTTACCTTGCTCATCAAGTAGTATATTATCTGGCTTGATATCCCTATTAAAATAAAATAGATGCACATTAGTATTTATATACATCAAGCTTCAAAACAATTCTTATATACAATATATATACCTTTCATGTTAGAGTGTTAGAGGGCCACAGCACACAAGAGGTGATGTCGCACCACTGTGATTAGAGATGAGCAAACCAGGCCAAGGTTTGGGTTTGTACGAGCCCGAACCATCGGCATTTGACTCCCTCTGTCTTCCCGTTCTGCAAGGAACGTGGAGACAGCCCGACCCGTCTGCAAAATAAGGATACAGCCTACGAACTAGGCTGTATGTCCTGGCAGGACTTGGGCTGTCTCCACCTTTCCCACAGAACAGGAAGACAGCGGGAGTCAAATGTTGATAGTTCGGATTTGTACGAACCCTAACCTTGGCCCAGTACACTCGTCTCTAACTGTGATGTATTTAGCGTTTGCTACATCTGTGGGTGCAGGTATTTTCATTGTTGTATAGTTTTTCTCTATGTAGGTTACACTCCTATTTTTTTTTCTTACAAATTCTAAAGGAAAATACTGACCAAAAGACTGCCCTGTAAAAAGTGCCCTCAGGCTGGGTTCACAAATGCATGTAGGGAAAGTTCCCAATGTATTCGTTAAATATCTCCATATGTGCCACTTGCTCACACTTAGGGAGTGCTTGTGGAGTGCTAGGCACTTGAACTGAATATGTGTGGTGACCCAGGGTTGCCAGGTGTTACGTTCAGAGCTAGATGTTGAGTTCCTGCTGCAACACCTGTCATTGGGCTTGGAGTGATAGTAGTCCTCCCTGGATACCAGCACATGCCTGTTAATGGTGTTCCTACTGTTCCCCTGTAGTGTGATGTGGGTGCAATTCAGGAATGTACAGACTCCAGAGTAACTTTACCAGTAGAAACATTTACTCGTCAGAATTTCAAAGGTGCGTTTTGCACCTGAGAGGTAGTTTTGCCAGTGATTTCCCTCTAATAGCTTTTTGTGGAGCTGGTTCTGACTGAAAATAGACAATACTTGAGTTCTGCAAAGTCTCTGGAACTTTTTTTAAACAAACAGCTTGTACATATGGTGAGAGGGCTACCAGGAAGGGATCTGTCTGGCACATGACTGGGCTACAGGTCTGCATTACTGAGCTGAGCCACATAAGCTTAGGGAACCGAGCAAGAAACAGTGGGGCATGCTGACTAGTAGCACATATTCAAACACTTAGAATCCGTCCTTCAGAAGACTTGAATGCGAAAATTCCCCACAACGTGAACAGATGTGATCCCTTCGTCTGAGGTAGTTATCTTTTTAGAGTAATAGAAGGCCATGGCCTGGCTTACGGGAACTAGTAGAAATAAGGTTACAATCCCCAGTTGCTCAGGCACTGTCCGCAGGGCCAGGCCCTGGAAAGAACACCCTGAGGAACTCTCTGATCTGCTGTGCTTCCTCCGTTGGGACCAGACTAATGAAAAACTAACTAACTCCATGGCCATCTTCACCAGACTTATATGTCAGTGCTGGAGAGAACTTAGCACAGGGTTGTGAGGTAGGGTGGCAGCTGGAAAGCTTCCTCTTATGCACTTAAAAAGTGGTGCATAGGCAATTAACCTCTTTTGCATCTTTCAGCATGCCTGCTATAGTAGAAAACAGTTAATGCCATTGAGTGGCCAAAATGCAGTATACACATTTATCCACAGAACAACCCTGAAATATATGCAGCATAAGTGACAATTTACATACATACACACATACATACAGTACATAGTTTTGGCACACTGGTTCTGGGACACTGCATATGCACCATGTCATGACTGGAAAAAATACAACACTTGCTCCAGGAACGGTTGAGTTTTTTTTTTTTTTTTTTATAGAAATAGTTTACACATTTGTACCAGTTGAACTGATACTATGCTATATAAGGCATGCTGTGGATTTGAAATTGAATATGCTGCCCAAAATATGCATTTTGCCATATGCAAAAAAATGGTTATTGTAAGTAACAGTGAAAGAAGTGCTGCATATTCCTGCAGTCTATTCAAATCCTTCTGCCGGCCAGCAGACACTGTGAAGGTGTACATGTGATCTGCTTTTAAGATCCACTTGAGTAGACTTACAAGACATTACCTGGAATACATAGGCCAATTACATCCCTTTTCCACTAATGTCCTGATCATATACACAGCCAGGCTGCAATGCGATACTTCTCAATGAATGGCCCATTGAAGTGAATCTAATGATCACCTGAGCAGCCTCTGAACATTAACAGCTTAACTGCCAGAGCACTCTGGCAGAGCTACCAACAACAATAAAATGGTTCCTATTAACCCTTTGAGGACCAGGCCCAAAATGACCCAGTGGACCGCACAAATTTTGATCTTTGCTCTTTCGTTTTTCCCTCCTCCCCTTCTAAGAGCTCCAGCACTTTCAGTTTTCTATCTACAAGGCCATGTAATGGCTTGTTTGTTACAGAAATAGTTGTACTTTGTAATGGCGTCTTTCATTTTACCATAACATGTATGACGGAATCCCAAATATATTATTTATGAAGATATAAATAGGTGAAATTGTAAAAAGAATGCAATATGGTAACGTTTGGGGGGTTCCTGTGTCTACGTAATGAACTATATGGTAAAAGCGACATGATACTATTATTCTATAGGTCAGTCCGAACACAACCATATGCAGGTTTACACAGATTCTCTAATGTTATAACAGTTTTATTTTTTCACCTACGGGGCTGTTTGGGGTGTCATTTTTTCCGCCATGATCTCTAGTTTTTATAAATACCATATTTGTGAAGATCGGACATTTTTTATTATTTTTTTTACATATAATGTAACATAAAATTGGTAATCCGCGCACTTTCCCCTCTTTTCGTGTACGCTGTTCACCGTTCGCAATGACGCTTGTTATATTTTAATAGATCGGACAATTACGCACGCTACGGTATATTATATGTTTATTTATTTATTTATTTTTATATATTTTATTTATATAATGGGATAGGGGGGGTGATTTAAACTTTTATTGGGGGAGGGGCTTTGGGGTAGTGTGTAAGTGATTTTACCTTTTTTTTTTAGGTCCCTTGGGGGACTTGTACATTCATTACTTTCATTTTATACACTGATCATTGCTATGCCATAGGCATAGCATTGATCAGTGTTATCGGTGCTCTGGTCATTGAGCCTGCCTGTGCAGTCTCAGGGACCAGAGCGCCGATCGAACCACACGGAGGCAAGTGAGAGACCTCTGGCGTTCCGTTTTAACGATCGGGAGTGTGACTGCGGGGGTCCCAATCGGTAAGTGACAGGGGACTCCCCCTGTCACTTACACTTAAATGCTGGGCCGTGCCGCGATCGCTGGAGCGTTTAAGGAGTTAATGTCATGCTGCCGCGCGATCGCTGCAGCGTGTCATTAACTGTGAGGTGCTGGCTGCTTATTGCAGCCGGCCCCTATCTGCTATGAAGCGTGCTACGCTCCGGAGCGCGCTTCATAGCTTAGGACGTACCGGTACGTCCAGGGTCGTCTGGGCACAGACTTCCAGGACGTACAGGTACGTCCTAGGTCATCTAGGGGTTAAACCAAAATGAACTGGTTGATGGAATTAGTGACTGGGGCTACTTACTAAAACATGGCTGCTGTTTCCAGAAACAGCACTGCTGTTGTCCTCAGTTTGCGTGAGGTTTTAGGGAGGGTTTATTAATATCTGTGCCTAGTGGAAACATAAAAAGTTGTAAGTTTGTGCACAGATTGCGGTATGTACTGTATGTGCTTTTACTCCCTCTCTCCCGCTGATCTTACAAAAATCTCCAGGGCTTGGATTGACCCTGGAGACATTGGGCTTAGGGCGATTTAGTTTAGAAAACGTTTTTGAGGTGATCTCATTGCAATGTACAAATATATGAATGGACAGTACTAGAGATCTTTCTAGTGATCATTCTACACTTAGGCATGAAACCATGACTAGGGAAAATCCTCTACGTCTAGAAGAAGGTTTAATCACCAGAACAGACGGGATTCTTTACTGTAAGAGCAGTGAGACTATGGAACTCTCTGCCACATGATGTTGTCATGACACAAGTTTGAGTAAGGTCTGGATGGTTTTCATGAAAAATATCACAAGTAATGGGCACTAGATTATATGTCATACTGTAGGTTGTTGATCCAGGGGTTTATTCTGTTTGTCATATTGTAGTGTATGGGGAACCTGCCTCATAAGAGTTTTTACATTCATCTGTATTAACACAGTAGGGTTATATGTTAAATTTGATGGAGTGGGAATGCAACAATATAGGGTGAACAAGGTGTCAAACTGTGGCAGTACTATGACTGGCATCACTACTTGGCCAGTGTTTCACTCTCAGGCCAATCAGCATAAGGTGTAGTGTGTTCACTGATTGTTGACTGACAGCTGACTCACCAGTCAGCTGTTGGTGTCTGGGCAGGACCTGGAGCCTCAGCCCCAATCACACCTGTGGCTGGGACTCCAGGCTCCATAAGTATCCTCACTTGTCTCATGTTCCTTGCCTGCAATAGTACCTAGTTACTAGTGTTACTTGAGCTAGCATTTTCCTGCATTTGTATTCTGGTTACCTGACTTCTGCTATTGACCCTTTGACTACCCCTTTGGACACAGCTTTGTACTTCGCTGCTCGGTTGGTTTTTGACTTGGACTTCTGACTCTCCCTTCAACGTGTTTTGTATTGTCTTGTTTAGTTCAGTGTTTCACTTTAATGAGATCAGGGACTGCCATCCAGTTGTCCGTTGCTGTTTAAAGCATCTGAGGCAAGTAGGTAAGGACAGCAGGGCGGTTGCCAGCTTTAGGGTTTACATGTTCTTGTGTTTTCCTGTCCCTATCCTAACAGTATGAGCATTGTATTAAGCCCTAGGCGACACTGGGTGTACCCGTACGTCCTGGGCCGCCTAGGGATGTTCAGAGCGGTGCCGCGTGGCGGTCCTGGGTGCCGCTCATAGCCCAGTCCGTGGCTATTAGCGGGCATGGTCCGATTGAAGTGCCCGCTAATTAAATAATGGGATGCAGCCCGATTACTTACTGCAGCACATCCCTGGTGTCTAGTGGGGTGGATCGACGCCCCCCCCCCACAGGACATTGTCATAGAGGAGCGTTCCACACATCCGGCTCTGGCCGAGGTCTGCGCGATTGCTTCCAGCTGCAGCAGCCAGAGGCAATCAAGTGCCTATCTCATTGATCTATGCTGTATAACTATACTTAATGAGAGATCAGTGTGCTTATACTAGAAGTCCCCCAGGGGGGCTTCTAGTATAAGTGTAAAAGTAAAAAAAAAAGTGTCATTATTAATGAATTAAAAAAAACTCCCCTAATAAAAGTTTGAATCACCCCCCTTTTCCCATGTTATAAATAAAAAAATAAATAAACATGTTTGTTATCGCCACGTGCGTAATCGCCAGAACTATTAATTTATCATATTCCTGATCTCGCACGGTAAATGGCTGAAGCGCAAAAAAATCCCAAAGTGCAAAATTGCGCATTTTTGGTCGCACCAAATCCCCAAAAATTGTAATAAAAAGCGATCAAAAATGCGCAATCAAGGTACCGATAGAAAGTAAAGATCATGGCACAAAAAATGACACCTCACACAGCCGCATAGACCAAAGGATAAAAGCGCTATAAGCCTGGGAATGGAGCGATTTTAAGGAACATGTATTTGTTAACAATGGTTTAATTTTTTACAGGCCATCAGATACAATAAAAGTTATACATGTTACATATCTTTGTAATTGTAACAACTTGAGGAACATATATAACAAGACAGTTTTACCCCAGGGCGAGCGGCGTAAAAACAAAAACCCTTCAAATAAAAGAAATGTGTTTTGTTTTATTTTTTCAATTTCACCACACAGAATTTTTTTCTGGTTTTCCAGTATACTTTATGAAAGAATTCAGCCTTTCATTGCAAAGTACAACTAGTGTCACAAATAATAAGGGCTCATGTGGGTTTCTAGGTGAAAAAATGTAACTGCTATGGTCTTTTAAGCACAAGGAGGAAAAAACGAAAACGCAAAAACTGAAATTGGCCCGGTCCTCTAAGGGTTAAAGGGAGAGATGCTGTTTGATCTTTGCTACCCTGGCTAGTAGACCCACTAATGTTTAGGCTAGGTGCATACTGTGGTTTTGCTGTATGTTTAATGTATCTGTTTTATTAAGAAAAAAAAACAAAGGCAAAAACAAATGGTAAAAACAGATGCAGCTGCATGCTATCCATCAGGATCCATTTTCCATTGACTTACATTGTAAGACGGATCGAAACGATTAAAAGGATGCAAAAATGCACTGTGAACATAGATATCTGCCCAATCAGGTCGATTGCAGCAGTCAAAGATCAGCTAAGAGGCCTACCATCGGCTGTTTGTTATCTTTTAGCAAGTTTAAAAATCATTGGCCAGACAAGTATATAATTTTTTTCTATATAAGCATGGGCTGCACAGACATCGCTAATGATGTTCATGCAGCCCTTGCTGCACGATCATCAAGCCTCAGTAAAAGAGGGGCCGATCTAGCAGATCGGCGTTCGCTTACACCAGAATACCCCATATATGTGTTTGAAAATTAGTTTTCTAAGCCACATAACCTGTTATACATATGTTTTTGTACAGGCTTAATTTCTAGTATCTATCTAGTATGTGTTCCCCAACTCCAATCCTCAAGGCCCACCAACAGGTCACATTTTGAGGATACCTCAAGGCAAAGACCACCGGTGGCAATATATGATGCACTGACCAATTATATCACCTATGAAATGCTATGGAAATCCTCATAACATGCCCTGCTGGTCGGCCCTGAGGTCTGGAGTTGGGGAACAACTATAGTAGATCCATGACCTATGGTCACAATATAGCTGCAAAATTACACACAGATTAATCCACGGCTGTACATCTGCAGCAATAAGTATGGACTTTGGATGTGTTAAAAAAAAAAAAAAATTGTTGCAATAAATTATTTTATTGTGAACTTAGACTTCCTCATTGAAATTAATAGGGAAAATTGGCAGAAAATCAATGCTCCCACAATGCAAATTGACATAATGCGGATTTACAATGTTGCTGGTCAAGTGCTTGTGGATTCTGTGCAAATTGTTTTGTGCAACAAGTGGATGAGCTTTTCTAAAAGCTCACTTGCATTGCTACTACTGTAGTCCTCTGCGGAATATCCACCCAGTGTGGATATTCTCATTTTGAGTTCACTCACGCAGCACGTCATCCTGCCAAGCTGCAAAATGTAGTGTGGTAATGAAGAGATTAAGTTAATGACCTCAGGCCTGCAGCTGCTCCAGCTAAGAAATAATATATGAGTGTCTGTTACATCCGCTCAACACTACCAATTCTATTTTGGTGTTTCATTGACCATGTGACTTGCAAAATGGGGAGAGACTCGGCTTCTTCAAATACTGAAATTAGAACTGGCTTTTAGAAAAAAAAAAAAGAAGTGTGGATGGACAAGACTCCCAGTAGTATATTGCTTCCAACTACAGAGAACTTTTATCAACTTGAGGTTCGTAAAATAAAAAACACATAAAACACTTTCTGCAGCCACTTAAAGAAGCAGTTCACAAAAAGTGATTATTGGCCCTCCCACTAGGTGGTACGCGCTTCCATAGAGAATGCATTGTAAAGCGTGACTTATGGCGTTAAATCACAGGAGACAGAAAAGGAGTCACAGCGCTGCGGGACCAGAATGAGTCCGCGTCATGGTACACTGATCACCTGCGGTGAGTATACGCAGAAGCGCCTAGCGGGGGGGGGGGGGGCAATAATAATTTTTGGTAGACTGCTTCTATAATTTGTATTTTATCTCTTTAGGGGGGGATGTATCACAGACTGTGCTATTCACAGTTTTCACCACGTTCCATACACCATGCTCGCCAAGTGGGTAGGAAGAAGGTCTGGCATTGCAAAAAGGGGGTGTGGTATTTCTTCTGCACACAGGAGTAAATAGTTAAAATGTACACCTGCTCGGAGCTGGCATACATGGGTGAAATTTAGTTAGTTATGGTATACAGCTAGAGACTAAAACATGTACCTCTTATGTCTTAGGATGGATGTCACTTATGCTACGTTTACACAGAATGATAATTTGCCTGATCGTACGATTAACAATGTCGGAGTAACAATTTTTTTTTCATAACGATCAGCGTTTAGACGGTACGGAAATTCGTTAGACGGTACGGAAATTCGTTTTGCGATCGCTTAAGCCTATCTCACACATTGGTTAAATTGGCGAACGTTCACACGGAACGATCTGCGAATTTCTTGCGAACGATCAACGACGATTTGAGAACTTGTTGAAAGATCAAAATGAACGATTTCTCGCTCGTCGTTTGATCGTTCGCTGCGTTTACACGTATGATTATCGTGCAAATTCGCACGATAATCGTTCTGTGTAAACGCAGCATTAGTGGTAACCATCATACATAGACTATGACATTCAATTAAGAAAAAAAAAACTTTTTTTCCCCTGAATGCTACAGGAAACTGCTATCATAAAAATAAGGCTGCCATTCCATATTTTAGATGCAGTCTTCCCTACTAAAAATGTTGGTCAAGAAGAAGTAGACTGCCTCCTAGACACTTCACCAGTATATAGTTGTTAACTATATACTCTTTTAAATACATTTTAGAGTAAAACTATATGTTTAGTGATGAGAAAGTCTTTTAGGATTTATTGCTGCTGGTGGATTGGAAGGCATGATTCTGGATATTTTTTTTTTCATACGCATAAGTTTTGGTTTGGGTGCATTTGCCTTATTTTCCTGCAAACAAGAACTAATAAAGCTTAGATTTGAGCTGTTGTATGAAGGTTTGCTGCAGTGAAGGCCAAATAAATTACTAAACCAAATTATAGAAGTAAATTACAAAACAACTTCCCAATACATATAAACGTACTATAATAGACATGACAATATGATTGGCTTATTGAAAAACAGGCAGAGAAGACAGCAAAACTAGCAGAATTATGTCAACCCAGCACATGCAACATGATGAAACCGCTTTGGCACATCTCTAATAGTCTATAATTATGTCTTCACCCATGGGGTACAAAGTAAACGCACTGAATGACTAGGCTGATGGAGAATCATAGATCAGTTCAGAACAGATGTACAGCCTTTTTAACCCACAAGAGGAATCGAGAAAGCATGTTTACATAAATGTAAATTATACAGCATGGCAGCAATAACGTGACAAAGCACATGGACCAATCACATCTGTAGTCCGTCATCCACAGCAATTACCTCTGACTCACTAAAGCATGCCATACACCAAAAATACATCATCACAAAACAAAACCACAAACTGTGTTTCTCAATCTTTTTTTCCGATGCAGACATGTTGGAGCAAACTGAACCACCTGCAACAAAATATTCACATCAATTTCAGATATATGAGGAAAACACCTAAAACACACCCGTCAAAAGATTTTCAAAAACTTGCATGGTTTGGTTACATTAACCCTTGAGAGTAACTAGGTGATTTTTGACTTTTATTATTATGTTTCTGGGAGTCCCCTCTATGTGCAAAGCTATTTTTTTTTTTATTTTCTCCATTTCAGGGGATGAACCAGAATTGGGCTGTTTACTAGTAATACACACACAATTGTTGTTGTTGTTTTTTTTTTACTATCTCTTACTTTACTCTGGTAAATCACAACACAGCACCTATCCTATACTGCTTTATGTCTTTATAAAGCGCTGGTGAAAGTGCAGTGGACTGAATGGTGCTGGGGAAAAATCCATAGTACACTACTAAAGATGGTGTGTAATAATGGTTATTGATGCATGGTTTTTGCAATGTGCAATGTGCAGGGGCGGATTAACTTTACCAGAGGCCCCGGGCTGTTCACCAAACCTAGGCCCCCACCCCACTGTAACAATTGCAACACTAGCGTGGTGTTCATAGTAAAAGATACATAATATCATGATTCTTTGCAAATCATGGCAGACATGTAGCCGGGAGACAGTACACCACTGAAAGTATGTCTTTTTGGGTGGCCATGGGCCCCCCAGGAGCTCAGGGCCCCGGGCTACCGAACATCAGCAGCACAGAAAGGAAGGGGCTATTCTAAGCACTGAACTGCAGCAGCTGTTGCTGAAATAAGAGGGAAGCCTTGATTTAACTTTAAAAGACAGTAAGGATCCTTTGGAGGATGGAGACAGTCTTAGAGATTGCAGGCAGGTACAAATCCCAGGCTCTTGTACACATAGCTAATTTCTTCCAAAAACAGTGCCACACCTGCCCACAGGTTGTGGTATTACAGCTGTGCTTCATTCACTTTAATGGAACTGAGCTGCAATACAACCTGAAAACAAGTGTGGTGCTGTTTCTGGAAGAGAGCATCTATGTTTTTCTAACCCTAGATAACCCCTTTAAAACCAGGCCATGCACTGAAGCGTTATAGAACTGATATGGTGGGTCATATTGCTTCATTGGATGCCTATAGGTGCACAGTACAGCATTTTTCTCTAATAAGATATATATAAAAGTTTTTTACTGTACATTTGCTGTTGATTTATGCAGTCTGTTGAAACAACAATAACCGTTTAATGTGATGCTAGAAAAATTCCCATTTATAAATTGCATGGAACATTTTTTGTTTATGAAATGTCACCCGGGCATGCCAGGCCTGATCAGCCATACATGAGAATAATTTTTTTTTTTAAAGGGCAAAATAGAGAAAATTTGACATTTCGTCTATTTTGTGACATTTGTGTGACATGCGTGTTATCAGAGGTTGCACTCAAACCTATAGTACCTTGGGTGATGAAGTGACTGCAAAACAGGCAACTATTGTACTGGCCTTTTAGACACAGGTATCAGATAGAAGCGGAGGATATGGCAATTCACAATGTAGTAAATGACTGAGATATGACATTATCATTTAAGCTGAAAGGTGAATAAAATCAATGTATGTATAGCTACTGGTGTAAGGGGGTTTGCAATGCATGTTAATGTGCCGGCAAGAAAGCATTAAATCGTCTGTCACTCTTCACTAACCTAAAGCATGACATGACATTAACATCTGTATAAGACTACCAGCCTGGAACTGACTGATATGGACTAATCTCCATGTCATTTACAGAAAAACAATTCATTTCTGTAACATCAGCTTCTGCATGAATGATTTTAGCAGGCAACCTAGTAGACAATAGTCCCAAAAGACGTCTCGCAGCTCCTAATGATTTCTATTACAAGAACTTATCTATGCAGGATTGTTCCATCTTTTTTTGTCTTTTATGTCCATTCTTGGTTTATGGTTTGTGCTTTTGCTAAGACTTCATTATATTACGGAGTTAAGTCACATAATCCCCAGCCAAGAATGAGAACCTGACTGTGCTCTTGAAATCACAGTCTGTTATCAAAATTATTATACCATAATGGGTCTGTCAGGTTTCCTTCAAATTTCTGACACTACTAATGTAAACAAAGTCTAGTGGCTTGTGCACGCTGGTACAGAGCCAAACAATCTAAGCACTGCTATCAAAGCTCGGTCGTACTAGAAGACATACCATTAGCTGTGCATATAGAGCCTGATGGAACATGCCATGATTGTTTCTTATATGAAATCCCATTGAAAAATACTTTATATACCTTAGAAGTGTAAACCTTGTTATGGCCCCAACCCAAATGTAGTAATAATATAGTTGTATTCATGAGCTATTTTTGAGTGCAGAGTTTTTCTGTAGAACTACAGTTGCTCTGTGTCTTAAGGTAGCCATCCACCTTCAATTACTCATGGCCAAGTGATTATTCGGCAATCAGTTATCTCTCCAATTCATTCCCTGTCTTACCCATACACAGGAATGTTTGTGTTCCTATGTTCTCTATAGGGAGTTTAGGGTTAAAGCGACTCTCAACTTTTATCAATGTGGCTCAGCGGGGCAGGCAGTCAAACTGGCATAGCCTACAGCATCAGTGCCCTAGACCTGCGGCACCTCTCTCCCGCCTCCATCTAGCCCAGGCTTGAGGCACTGATGCTCTAGGCCATGCTAGTTTGATAAAAGTCTTTTTCTTCTTAATACCAGCATCGGGAGAAAGGCCGACACCCAAACCAGGCATGGCGTGAGGAGATCTACAACACGGTGCTGGTGGTTCAGGGGCAGCACGGTGACGGTACAGGGTCGCTTTAAGCCCCAGCCAGAGAGCTCTGGCTACTTATGTATGTCTCTCAGAACAAAGGGATCAGGCAGTAATTTTTCATCATGCCCAACCCCTATCTCTACGGACATCATGTGTTGGTGGACAGTTGGGAGAGCCCCATGCATTGTATACCAACAGCCAGCAAATGTATAAAGTGTCAAGGGACCTTTAGGGTGGCATTTATTAAGTCTGGCGTTTTATACGCCGGACTTATAAATGCCCCCGCAGCTCCGGCGCTACGGAGATTTATGTAGAGGCGGACTGCCTCTACATAAATCCCGTGCGCGCCGGTGCGCACCGCCGAAAACCTACGATAGCTGAGGACTGGAGTAGGTTTTCGGCATACATTTGGGCGGAACGGATGGTAAATCGTGCGGACTCTGAGTCCGCACCCTCCGTTCAGCCCACTACACGCCCCCTTTCCGCCCCCCTGGCGTACTCGGCAGAAAGTGCCGGTTTGCGAATATTTTATTCGCAAATCGGCCATTTGCGAATAAAAAAATACGCAAATCGGCACTTCCCGACGAAAATCATCCGTTCGCCGGATGATACATGTGGCCCTTAGTCTTTCTCTGTCTGTAGTACCCGGGAAGTTTTTAATTAACAAGCGCTGAAATTTTGTAATGTGCAGATTTTGCTACAAATCTGTGCAAATGTGCAGCAAAATCCCCAAACAAATCTGCAACATAAGTGAGTTTCTGAGGGTGGGAAATCTGTGGCAAACTGTAATAAGTCAATGGGTATGGAACAGTGAGAGGTACCGAGGGGTCAGGCAGGCAAGTTTGGACATAGGTTGTAGGCAGGTGGTAAGACAATGTAATCAGGAACAGGCAGAAGAATTCTGGCTTTAAGCATGGGCTAGGAATCAATGGTCTGGGTCAAGCACTATGGTAAAGGAAGATCATGCAGAGATGCAGTCAGGACACAGACACAGGTAATTACAAATAATATATCAAGATAAGGAAAACAAAGAACCACAATGTTGCTCAGGAATCAAAAAGCAGGCATAACTGTGTTAAATAGGTGTAACTGAGTTGGGACAGGTTTTGGGTACATGCACTGTTCCTATAAATCACAGAATAAACCCAAGCAGGAGATGTGAGTGGCAGGACACCAAAGAAAACACGTGGCCTGCCTCCATGATACTAGCTAAAGACAGACTTATAGACTTTACTTTTCTCGTAGATAGCTTTTTTTTTTTTTTGCTTTTTTAATTACTAGAAATAAGGTGTCAGTGTGGTATTTTCCAGACTTTTAATGGTTTTGAAGTTTTGCATAAAGCAGCATATATGCATTAGATTATTACAGGTTAACTCCAGCAATATCACCAGGGTCAGATCACATGATCTCAAGTCTATGGTTTGATACCGGCTCTTTCTCCATTATCTGCTGTTTGGAAAGCCAACCCAATTCTTTCCCACAGAGAAGAGGTGACGTCACATATCACTCCACTATTTTCTGACGCATTCAGCCAAGCCAAGGGATAATACAGGCTTTGGGAGATGATAGCTGCCAGGTGAACAGTCATCTAGAGAGGCAATCTAATGTTCATTTCTGTCCAAACTGTGCCAGGCTGGGTGCTCACATAGCACCTGCCATTCAGCAGAGATTTGTCCGTCATGAATTCTCAACATTGCTGACAATCAAATCAAATTGACTTTAGCTACAAGAAGACAGTAAAACAGACTCACCGATGGATGATATTTTTGCTTTGCAAGTAGTCAAGTGCCATGGCAATTTCAGAGATAAAAAGCTTTACAGAGGCCTCACTGAAACGAACATTTTGCTGAAGATGGTATCTAAGGTCACCACCAAGAAGAAGATCCACAACCATAAACATATCCTCTTCATCCTGAAAAGAATACCTAGAATATAAAATGCCAAAAATATTAACTTCAAGGAATCATTCACTTGTATCAAATGCCTCCAGATTTTGCTCTATCAGTGTGTGATGTCCCACAAAACCCCAATGCACAATATTATTCATAAAGAATGTCCTTCTTTAAGAGTATTTGCATGGTATCATTCTCATATGAAGACATCCAGAATAAAATTGTGCACTGCGAAATACATAAAGCCTCAGCCACAATGCTTTGTAATGCTTTGATCAAGCCTAAAATTATTTAGCTGGTTGTGACTACATCTTCAATATAAACAAATATAAGTTTGCTGTAAGTGTATTTTTATTCAGAACAGAAAGTATACATATATATTTATATTGAATTAAGTATTCAGTTTGGTTTACAGAATCATAAAATCCTATTTATTTTGCCGAGCTTTCTTTTCCACACTTTTTAAACAAGTAGAACAATCACTTTTCACCTTGAAAATCCCAATAGAAAACAATTTTACACCTCATTATTTTTCATCTGCACCTTGAAACGCAAAGAAATTTCACCTTTAGGAATGAACTTTGGTAAATGCGTTGTACTATTCACAGAGGCAGGAATGGAACAATGTTTATTTAAATAGGGTCAAGAAGTGGGTGAAAATCTTATGCCTAAAAGAAGAGTGTGATACTACAGAGTATTACAGTAAGCTCAGGAACACAAATTACTCATTGTGCAGTGAGGCATATAACAACTAATAAGTGTATGTTCATATAAGATAAGTAGCCTACATTCAGACAATACGACAGTGTGTCTAGCAATTTAAGTGGACCGTATGCAGTCAATTAGTGATTATGTTTTGGTCTATTTCCAAGCATAAACAGTTGTTTTGCAGGACTCAAAATGTGCCCACCTAGTTAGCCAACATAATCCCCAGACATGGACTACTAGTAAGTATTTTCCCCCCAAGTTCCGATGTGGTCATGAGTCGGGGAAAAATATCTAACCCAGCTGATGGATGACCCATCAGCCAATCAGTGGCTGTAACGGTTTTCCGCCCTAGTCACTGACTGGCTGAGCAGGGCATCAATCATCCGGGACGTGGTGATGAAGAGCTCAGAGCTAGAGAATGTATGCCCCCCCCATCCGCCTGAACTGTATTTTTTCCTGCCCGACCTCTCCTTTAATAGCCGTTTTTTAGATGGCATGTAGCATGGTGGCTCTATGGCCAGCACTGTAACAGCACTGGGGTGCTTCTGCTGGATTCTAGTAATCTGCTTACCTGCAAAGTACATGTCCATATACTGATGTAGGCTTTATTAAATAGAAAAGATAAGGTAAAAGAATATCTTTTTGAAATCTTCCCTTGGCATACATTTGAGTCTACATAAGGCTGAAATATAAAACATGTACTGTATAATAGACAAATGATCCAAATGTAAAGCAAATGCTTACTTGATATACTGTATGTTTGGATACATCTGAAAAACTAAAAGTAGCTGATCAGATTAAATGTGGGTCTAAACAAGTGAAATACACATTTATATGACTTTTTATATTGCCTTATACCTTGACTTTATGGGTGACAAAGAAAGGGGGGTCCAGCGTCTTTGAATAAAACCTTGCCATTCCTTAATCATATTCCCATAAGATCCTAAATACAGTAGAAAACACAAAAAGTTCCTGACTCATTTCAAGCTGTTATGCAGCTCTTAGTCATACCAAGATGGAATCCTATCGGAGACACTTTCGGGGAGATTTATTTAACTGGTGTAAAGTAGAATTGTCGCTAGCAACCAGATTCCACCTTTCATTCCTCACAGATTCTTTGAAAAATGAAAGTTGGAATCAAGGGCAACTGAGCCAATTCTACTTTACACCAGTTTGATAACTCTCCCTCTTTGTGTCTTGTCTAATGTATCTTCCATCTTACGGGAATATTCAGGGAATCTTCCATGATGCTGGCCCCAATTCCCTTATTTTCCTTTAAGATTCCTCATGTGCAAGTCCACAATGGTCCATGTACTGTCTACAGCTAACTTAGCTTACCTTTTCTATTTGCTTTAAAGGGTACCGGTCATTATAACTTTTAAAATCTACAGTAAATCCGCAGATGTGAAATAAAGCATTTTTGCAATCAACATTATTTATTTTTTTAGTTCTTATGCTGTAAAACAAAACTATACTTACCAGAAATACAGGTCCAATCTCATGAAGGCAGATTTTTAGTCTTCCACTGGTTAAAAAAAGAGACCAAACACACAAAGTCCTGGCCAGTACAGAGAGTCACGGCTTAGCTGCCTTCTTTGTGAGCGCACTGATGACCATTGCATTTGGTCATCTGTTTTTTTTTTTTTTTTTTTTTTTTTTTAACTTAAATTGATAACATGCTTTATTTTACATTCCCTACTTTAAATTTAGAAAATTATATAGTGGTCCAAATGTGATCTGAACATTAAGCTATGGTAGTCATGAGACCAAAGGGGTAAAGTTTCTTCTTGAGGAGAGCACAATAAAGCTGTTTGGAGACTTATAGGAGATTCATGCTCTACTAGGAATTCTGGGGAGAAGGATATGCAAAGCAGGTCTCTGATACTACCTTTTGGGTGCCTTTCCCTTCATGTTTGACTCCTTCCACCCTTTGGTGAGGCCTTTTACTTCACGTCAATGTTTGACTCAAGGCTTGTTTAAGGTGTAAAACACCTTTAGGCTGGGTTCACACTATGTATATTTCAGTCAGTATTGTGGTCCTCATATTGCAACCAAAACCAGGAGTGGATTGAATACACAGAGAGGCTATGTTCACACAAATTGAGTGGATGGCCGTCATTTAATGGCACCTGCTGCGGCCGCGGACGGTACGTGCCGGGGCCGCTCCAGGTGCTTTATACAATGCTCAAGGCAACCATATCAGCCCAAACGGGCTGATTGGTTCCCTTTAAAACAATGGCTGTTGTATTGAAATAATGGCCGTTATTTACTGTTATATGGTGGCCATCCACTCAATTTCAACATTGTATGAACAGAGCCTTTCTGTGTTTTCAATCCACTACTGGTTTTGCTTGCAATATGAGGACCACAATACTGACTGAAATATACGTAGTGTGAACCCAGCCTTAAAGAGGATGTACCATCAGGTACATCCTCTTTAATATGACCTACGGATAGAGCGGTGCAGTCACAAGGCCAGGTTCCCGTGTACGGCGCCATTCTATCTACAGGTACTGGACCGGGGCTGAAGCACAGGAGGCGGGCCAGCCCGCCCCCAGAGGGAGGAATCCCCCGCCCCTCTATGACGCAGCTCCATTGATTCTAATAAAGCCACGTCATAGAGGGGAGGGAATTCCCTACCACCTGTGCTTCAGCTCCGGCTCGGTACCCGTGGATAGAACGGTGCCGTACACAAGAACCAGGCCGCGGTTAAAAAATGGACCGTGGCACCAGATTTTTCCTAACGGCGCCGTTCTATCCGTAGGTCATATTAAAGAGGATGTACCTGATGGTGCATCCTCTTTAAGAAGAGACCCCTCCAAAAGGTATCAGCAGAGAGTAGTTTTGTATATCCCTGTCTGTAGTTTGATAAATATTACATTTTGTCCAGTGACATCGATAATGATCTGCTGTAATATAGTTATTAAATAGATTCTAACTAACCCTTTACTTTAATTTCATGAGACCATGTTTACTGCTTACAGACCGACCCTAGAGAAAAGGCAGTTTTGCTGCCGACAGTATTTACACTTTTTATTTTCTAAACTACACTATTAAATTAACTAAAATAACAGCTTGCTACAACTACTACTTTTTGGTGGTTGAGGAGGTTTGTGACCATTTACAGGGGGCATGGAGAAAGAGAAGGGATAACTAGAGGCTGTTGAAGGGTGAAGAAAATGCTACTATCCCCAAACAGGGAATAGCAGGGCATGTGCTGTGGGGGCAGAGTGCAGAGAGAGACAGGTACCATCAAGCCACTATGCTATAGCTAGTGTACATGGCCAGGGCAATGGACTATGTCTATGCCCTTGTAATGGAATATATAGCAACAAGTAGTAATATATGTTATTAAAGTTTCAAGTAGCTTTTTATATATTTACACACATCACTGATTTTTGCAAAATCGTAACACATTCCTGTTTTATCAGCTAGCAGGAACTATGGCTGGCAGACATGACTAGGTGGCCACCATTGGGCTGTGCCTTGTATTGTGTTTATTGAACAGCAGATAACTTTCCAATGTATTATCCTAGAAAACAACAGAAGTTGCTGCAGTGCTGGTAATGCAATTCTCAGCATTTGGAGCAGGTGTGCAAGGCTTGTACATATTAATCTTGTGTCCCTCGGTGCCAAAGTTGGGCTCTACTGTCCTTAGAGAAATATCATTCAGTAGGAAGGAGGCCTCACGCCAGACCATAACATTGACTGATTACAATGTAAATCTTAATCTTTCACTCCATTCATTGCCGCATTTAATTTTCACACACTG